>NC_056061.1:70430227-70733257 GCF_016772045.2 Ovis aries
TTCATAGTCAAGTGAGGGGGAAAGTCTAAAATGGAAGTACACTACAAGTGATCAAGGCAAAAATAAGCACGTGCGTCAGGTATTATGGGGGAAGAGCACATAACACCGTGCATGGAGTTTAAGAAAAGATCTCCCCACATGAAGTAAACCCTGAGCTGCACATTGAGGAATGACCAGGAGTTTTGAGGGATGAGGAAGCAACAACCCAGGCAGAGGGGAGTATGAGAGTGAAAGCACAGATGCAGAAAGACATCAGGGTGTATGCAGGAAACAAATCAATCTGTAGTTTCTGGGACAGAATAAAAAGCAGAGTGATAAAGAGTTGAGAGGGAGACAGATAAAGCTGGAGGAGACAAAGGTCTATCAAAGGAGAGACTTATATGCCAGATTATAGTTAATTCCGTAGGCATAAATAGACTAGAACGTGGTCCACTGGAGAAGGGGATGGCAAACCACTTCAGTATTCTTGCTTTGAGAACCCCATGAACAGTATGAAAAGGCAAAATGGTAGGATATTGAAACAGGAACTCTCCAGGTCGGTAGGTGCCCAATATGCTACTGGAGATCAGTGGAGACATAACTCCAGAAAGAATGAAGGGATGGAGCCAAAGCAAAAACAATACCCAGCTGTGGATGCGACTAGTGATAGAAGAAAGGTCCGATGCTGTAAAGAGCAATATTGCACAGGAACCTGGAATGTCAGGTCCCTGAATCAAGGCAAATTGGAAGTGGTCAAACAGGAGATGGCAAGAGTGAACGTTGATATTCTAGGAATCAACGAACTAAAATGGACTGGAATGGGTGAATTTAACTCAGATAACCATTATATCTACTACTATGGGCAGGAATCCCTTAGAAGAAATGGAGTAGCCATCATGGTCAACAAGAATCCAGAATGCAGTACTTGGATGCAATCTCAAAAATGACAGAATGATCTCTGTTTGTTTCCAAGGCAAACCATTCAATATCACGGTAATCCAAACCTAGGCCCCAACCAGTAATGCTGAAGAAGCTGAAGTTGAACGGTTCTATGAAGACCTACAAGACCTTTTAGAACTAACACCCAAGAAAGATGTCCTTTTCATTATAGGGGACTGGAATGCAAAAGTAGGAAGTCAAGAAATACCTGGAGTAGCAGGCTAATTTGGCCTTGGAGTATGGAATGAAGCAGAGTAAAGGCTAATAAGAGTTTTGCCAAGAGAAAGCACTGGTCGTAGCAAACACCCTCTTCCAACAACACAAGAGAAGACTCTACACATGGACATCACCAGATGGTCAATACTGAAAACAGATTGATTATATTCTTTGCAGCCAAAGATGGAGAAGCTCTACACAATCAGCAAAAACAAGACCAGGAGCTGACTGTGGCTCAGATCATGAACTCCTTATTGCCAAATTCAGACTGAAATTGAAGAAAGTGGGCAAAACCACTAGACCATTCAGGCATAACCTAAATCAAATCCCTTATGATTATACAGTGGAAGTGAGAAATAGATTTAAGGGTCTAGATCTGATAGATAGAGTGCCTGATGAACTATGGACAGAGGTTCATGGCATTGTACAGGAGACAGGGATCAAGACCATCCCCATGGAAAAGAAATGCACAAAAGCAAAATGGCTGTCTGAGGAGGCCTTACAAATAGCTGTGAAAAGAAGAGAAGCAAAAAGCAAAGGAGAAAAGGAAATATATATGCATCTGAATGTAGAATTCCGAAGAATAGCAGGGAGAGATAAGAAAGCCTTCTTCAGCGATCAATGCAAAGAGATAGAGGAAAACAACAGAATGGGAAAGACTAGAGATCTCTTTAAGAAAATGAGAGATACCAAGGGAACATTTCATGCAAAGATGGGCTCGATAAAGGAGAGAAATGGTATGGACCTAACAGAAGCAGAAGACATTAAGAAGAGGTGGTGAGAATACACAGAACTGTACAAAAAAAGATCTTCAAGACCCAGATAATCACAATGGTGTGATCACTCACCTAGAGCCAGACATCCTGGAATGTGAAGTCAAGTGGGCCTTAGAAAGCATCACCATGAACAAAGTTAGTGGAGGTGATGGAATTCCAGTGGAGCTGTTACAAATCCTGAAAGATGATGCTGTGAAAGTGCTGCACTCAATATGCCAGAAAATTTGGAAAACTCAGCAGTGGCTACAGGACTGGAAAAGGTCAGTTTTCATTCCAATCCCAAAGAAAGGCAATGCCAAACAATGCTCAAACTACCGCACATTTGAACTCATCTCACATGCTAGTAAAGTAACGCTCAAAATTCTGCAAGCCAGGCTTCAGCAGTACATGAACAGTGAACTTCCAGATGTTCAAGCTGGTTTTAGAAAAGGCAGAGGAACTAGAGATCAAATTGCCAACATTAGCTGGATCATGGAAAAAGCAAGAGAGTTCCAAAAAAAATATCTATTTCTGCTTTTGACTATGCCAAAGACTTTTGACTTTGTGGATCACAATAAACTGTGGAAAATTCTGAAAGAGATGGGAATACCAGACCACCTGACCTGCCTCTTGAGAAACCTGTATGCAGGTCAGGAAGCAACAGTTAGAAGTGGACAT
This sequence comes from Ovis aries, assembly GCF_016772045.2. Lineage (NCBI taxonomy): Eukaryota > Metazoa > Chordata > Mammalia > Artiodactyla > Bovidae > Ovis > Ovis aries. Next base: position 70,432,795 of record NC_056061.1, read on the forward strand.
GGAACAACAGACTGGTTCCAAATAGGAAAAGGAGTACGTCAAGGCTGTATATTGTCACCCTGCTTATTTAACTTATACGCAGAGTACATCATGAGAAATGCTGGGCTGGAAGAAGCACAAGCTGGAATCAAGATTGCCGGGAGAAATATCAATAACCTCAGCTATGCAGATGACACCACTCTTATGGCAGAAAGTGAAGAGGAAGTAAAAAGCATCTTGTTGAAAATGAAAGAGGAGAGTGAAAAAGCTGGCTTAAAGCTCAACATTTAGAAAACGAAGATCATGGCATCTGGTTCTATAACCTCATGGGAAACAGATGGGGAAACAGTGGAAACAGTGTCAGACTTTATTTTTGGGGGTTCCAAAATCACTGCAGATGGTGATTGCACCATGAAATTAAAAGACGCTTACTCCTTGGAAGGAAAGTTATGACCAACCTAGACAGCATATTAAAAAGCAGAGACATTACTTTGCCAACCAAGGTCCGCCTAGTCAAGGCTATGGTTTTTCCAGTGGTTATGTATGGAGGTGAGAGTTGGACTGTGAAAAAAGCTGAGCGCCGAAGAATTGATGCTTCTGAACTGTGGTGTTGGAGAAGACTCTTGAGAGTCCCTTGGACTGCAAGGAGATCCAACCAGTCCATTCTGAAGGAGATCAACCCTGGGATTTCTTTGGAAGGACTGATGCTAAAGCTGTAACTCCAATACTTTGGCCACCTCATGTGAAGAGTTGACTCATTAGAAAAGACCCTGATGCTGGGAGGGATTTGGGGCAGGAGGAGAAGGGGACAACAGAGGATGAGATGGCTGGATGGCATCACCAACTTGATGGATATGAGTCTGAGTAAACTCCGGGAGCTGGTGATGGACAGGGAGGCCTGGTGTGAGGGAGGCCTGGTGTGCTGCGATTCATCAGGTTGCGAAGAGCTGGACACAACTGAGTGACTGAACTGAACTGAACTGAAAATAGACTAGAATTGCATTTGCATTCATATCATACCAGCCCAGAGACAAAGGAGATGAAAGAAGTGAAAAGGCAACGACTAAAGGATTGCTACTGGAAGGGAAAGAGATAATGAAGATCAAAAGAAGTCACTGAGAATAGAGCTGGAAACGGTGAATCAGGAAGATCCCAAAGAAGTACAGCCTGGAAATGACTGGCTATGATATATAAAATATATACATTTTTATAGTTATTGAACGCCCCCAATGAAGCGTACTTTGACACTTAATAATGAAATGCTTATCGCTGGCTTTACAGGGCTTCCTTCTAAGTTAATTTCAAAATGGGGTATCCAATGCAGAAGAACCTTAAAGGACACCACATAAATTGATACCTTGATAATGTTATTTTCTTCTGGTTTTTGGTAAAGTTTTATTCTTTTCTTCTTTTGCAGCCATCCCAAATCTTGTAACATTTCACTGCTGAAGGACGACTCCACTTGAATTCCCTTGTCACAGATACTTACTGGCTCATTGAGTCCTCTTTCTTTTTTCTCTACATTTTCACATCCTGAATGAACATAGATCAGGAACTGATTGCTCAACTTGGGACTCATTAGTGTAAAACTCTTTTCAGAAAAATTTTGAATTAAACACTGTTCAGGAAGAAGCTGAAGAGTGAATTCTCCTAGAAATGCTTTCCAAGAATTATCAAAGTGATAGGGAGAAATTATAATATTCAGCTTTACAGACAAAGGGGAAAAAACACCACCAGTCTCTTCTTTATCAATTGATTTTGAGATGCTCACGGCTTTGGAACATCTCTTCTTTTCTCTAGGAGCCACTTCTTCCTGTAGACTGTCATCTACGATGATGCGGTGAGCAGGAGAGGGGCCCAAACCCGGGCAGGACTGCTCGTCATCGGTTAAGGCGAGAGGTTCATTCCTTCTGTCCTCATGCATATTCCAGCAAAGCTGCTGTTGCTTTTCCTCATCTACCCTCACTGGGGGAGCACGTTTCCGTCGGCTGCTCATCCTCAAGTTCTCTTGGTAAATGTGAACCCTAGAAGATAAACACAACAGCAGACATTCCAAGAGAGGATTTTAGTATTAAAATATTCCCAGATGAGCAATTCAACACAGAATAATAATCCCACACATAACATGACATCTTTAGAGAGATACATAAAGCGATGGATAATTGTTTTTAATAAGTTAAATACAGGTATGGAACACATTGACTATAATCTCTTGTATCACACAAATCCTAATGATCTTAACGGTCTTTTTAGATAAATTTAATATAGACAAATTTTTGTTTAAAATAAATTCTAAAAATATGTATAATGATTTTTGAATGCATGATGGGTAAATCTCTCAAATATTCTGGAAATGCTTATTTGAAAACTTTTAGTAACACTTAAACCCATATAATCATTACAGGATTTAATTTTGCTTTATAATTCCAAAGGGTTCACTTGACTCTGACATAGCTTAAAAATCTCTAAAAATATATTTTTTTTCAAAAGAGGAATATGAAAATATGGAAATGTATTTCTTTTTATGAATTAGCTGATAAACAGAATAAGAGGATAGCTGGACAAGAAATAAGATGGTGACAGCAATGAGGGGAAATAAGGCAGAGACAGTAAAAGAAAAGAATTTTAAAATATAGGGAAAAAAAGAAAATAAAGCTTTTTCAATTAAGTTGAAAGTAGCCTATATAAGGCAGGCACTAAACTATATATATATATATTTAAAGTCACTTAGTCATGTCCGACTCTTTGTGACCCCATGGACTATACAGTCCATGGTTCTCCAGGCAAGAATACTGGAGTTCGTAGCCTTTCCCTTTTCCCAAAAGAAAAGCCAATTCCTATACATAACATAGAACTCAGAGAAGTTAAATCATAAAGTCACAATGATGGTTGGTGCCTAATCCAATGTATTCCAAGCATGTAGCTGAAAAAAAAGGGAAAGGAATGTATAAATAAAATTTGGCTTCAAGTGCAGTTTAATATATATTCTCAGTAATCTCATTTTTTAAATAAAATCCAGCCAGGTACTGGATAAGTCCCCAGTAAGTATTCAACACCATCCCGTATCTGAGGAGAGGATATAAAAGTAGTGGAGATCAAACCATGGTATTTAATTCAGTACAAACATCAAGCTGCATTTTGGTTTTGTGAAGACAAACTCAGCACACAGAGCAGTCTACACTCCTCTACCCCTGCTAACAACCCATTCTCAATTATTCTGCCCCCAATCTAGCCCTGTCTAAGATAATATAAAACGATGAGACAGCTCAGCTGTCCAGAAACTTGGAGGGCTTCGTAAAGAGTGACACAGAAGGGATCAGAATGGAAAGCTAAGTGACAGTGTGAATGTATTAGCACAAGAGAGAAGAGCATCACCAAGGGGGCTGCCATGTTTAGTGGTGGGGCTGGTAGTGGTGGGACCTGGTAGTGGAACCTAAAGTGGAGACTCATAGCACAAGAGATGTTAAATGAAGTACTCAAGGGAGAGGAAAATGATATTAGATGGAAATTTGGACCTACACAAAGAAAAAAAGCATTATGAATGAAAAATATCTGTAAAAATATTAATATTCTTTTTCATTTTTATACTCTTTTAAAAGATAATTAACTTTAAACAAAGTTGTAAACTTCTTATTCTTAAAACTGTCAAGTCTTCATAAAAAGAGAAAATAGTACAGAGATCTGATGAAAGATTTATATGTGAAATATATACATAACTCTTGCAAACCAATTTAAGAAAAACCTTATTTAAACAATGGACAAAATTGCTGAATGGTCATTTCACAAAAGATGATCTCTAAGTGCCAAATAAACACAAGAAAATATCCTTACCATTGTCAGTCATTTAGTGAAGTTGCTCAGTCGTGTCTGACTCTTTGCAACCCCATGGACTATAGCTTACCAGGCTTCTCCATCCACGGGATTTTCCAGGCAAGAGTACTGGAGTGGGTTGCCATTTCCTTCTCCAGGGGATCTTCCTGACCCAGGGATCGAACCCGGGTCTCCTGTATTGTAGGCAGATGCCTTGCCATCTGAGCCACCAGGGAAGTCCCACGTCAGTCATTCAGGCATTGCAAATTCAACTCATAAACCACAATGAGAAACTACGTATCTAGTAGAACAATTAAAATGGTAAAGACCGAGGACACAGAATAACTAAAACTGAATTCTCAAACATTCCAATAGGAAAAGTTTGTCAACTTCTTACAAATTAAATATATACTTTCTGCACAGCCTATTAATCCCACTCAAAGGTGTTTACCTAAGAGAAATAAAAAACAGAATCATAAAAAACCTAAACTTGAATTTGTTAATACCAATTTTTTAAATAAATGCCTAAACCTGGAAACAACCCAAATGTTCATCACCTGATGAATGGATAAACAAACAGAATGCTACTCATAATAAACTAACTATTGATCCATATAACACGGATGAATTTTTAACACATTTATACTAAGTGAAGGAAGCTAGATGTCAAAGACTATATAGTGCCTGATTCCATTTATATGAAATTCTAGAGAAAGAAAGAATCTAGTGTTAGAAAGCAGATTATGGTTTCCAGGGGTCAGGAAGTGGTAAGAGGTGTGACTGACAGCAAAGAAGCAGAAGGGAAACCTTTGGGGTAACAGAAATGCTCCACAGGTGATCACATGATTTTATACATTTGTCAAAATTCATCAAATTGTATATATAAAATCGTTGTATTTTATTGTACGTAATTTATCTTAATAAAACTGATTTAAAAGGTAAAAACAAAGAGCCGGTATAGAAGTGAATTAAAAACTCTTAACAGCTTTATTCTAATAAACTCGAAATGTATTGATACAATGCATAATTTACTAACAAAATGTAATGAGTAAAGTTGGCCCAATAAGTAGAAAAATCTGAATAGGACAATAACCATGAAGCAAACAAGTAATATTATTTATCTACCTAAGATCTACCTCATTTCCTTGTTGACAGAACCTTTCTCTTACTGAGGAACATGTTAGCTTTGTGACTTAAAAGGAGAGTGGTTTCCTCAACAGCCCCAAAGAAGTTGTTTGTGTAGTCCCATAAGGATGCCGACAGCTGCATCTAACTTTAAGAGGTAGTATTTACGTTAAAAACAAAAAGACTTAAACTCAGCTCTTCATTCTCCCTAGCCATAGTTCAAGTGCTCAAAAGCTCTATGTGACCAGAAGCTACCATAATGGACTGACAGTAATTGAACATTTTCATAATTGCAAAATGTCTATCAAAAACTGCTGTTCTAAGTCAATCAGGAGAATTCCATTCCCTTAATCAGTGCTTGGTTTATGAATATGGAGGTGGCGGTCTACAATCAACCTCTGACTATAGTTAACTACTTTTCAAGCATCTTATCTCCCCTATTACCTTGGATAAGAGATCAGAATGATAAAGAAAGTCCCTAATAAACTAAGTGCTTGTCTGTGTCCAGTTCTCCTCAGAGCACAGGTTGGAATACCAGAATCGAGTCAGTCTTCTATACCAGTTTATCAGTTAGCCACCATCATAAATATGGTGTATAACATATCACCCAAAGCTCTGCCTGGAGACAGCAATCATTTATTTTCACAGATCTGCAGATTATCTTAGGACTGGCTGATATAGGCTAGGTTTCGGGAAAAGCCACTTGGCCCTCCTAAGTATAATCATCCTTCTCCTCGTACCAGCAATAAAACCCAAGAATGATATGACAGTGACTGAAGAGTAAGAGTCCAAATCCAATCACACAAGTACTTTTTGGCATTTGGTCAGGGTAAAAACACTAAGGTTCCATGGGCCAAAGCAAGTTCACAAAGATGGACTCAGTCAAGAGGTGGGGACATATGGGGAGGGAACTGGGCCAGTTACACAATCTAGCTCACTAACCACCATAATATTAGCAACATGGTGATGATGGAATCATTAACTCTAATGGCCCCCAAAGCAACTGGTTACAGAATCTCACATCTGGCAAAGCAATGTGGCTTATATGAGAGAATGGGAGTTTTGGGGTCCTAAATTCTAATTCTAGCTTTGGCACTTAGAAATTATCTAGCTTCTTTGTGTATGTACAAGAGCACAGCAACTGAAATTTAGCATATATTCAGTAAGTGGTAGTTGCTATTATCATCACCCTGAGAACACTGTGAGCGACTTCACTTTCACTTTTCACTTTCATGCATTGGAGAAGGAAATGGCAACCCACTCCAGTGTTCTTGCCTGGAAAATCCCAGGGACGGGGGAGCCTGGTGGGCTGCCATCTCTGGGGTCGCACAGAGTCGGACACGACTAAAGCGACTTAGCAGCAGCAGCAGAGAACACTATAAACTACACTTTGCAATAACCAAACTTTAAAGTGGCAAGATGGGGAACTACAGATCAGCGTGTTTCAAACTTGACTGAACACTAGAACCACCTGGGGGAAATTTTCAAAATCCTGATGCCCTGGTACTAGCCCAGCCAATTAAATTATCATCTCTGGGGCAAGGCCCAGGCACTACCTCCATTATTTTTTTAGGTTCCCTTGGTGATTCTTCCCTGGTGGCTCAGACAGTAGAGTCTGCCTGCAATGCAGGAGACCTGGGTTCAACCCCTGAGGTGGGAAGATCCCCTGGAGAAGGGGATGACCACCCACTCCAGTGTTCTTGCCTGGAGAATTCCATGGACAGAAGAGACCGGCAGGCTACAGTCCATGGGGTCACAAAGAGTTGGACACAGCTGAGGGACTAACACTTTCACTCTCACTTGGTGATTCTAGCATCCAGCCAAGTTTGAGAAACCTTGTTATGGATAGCTAGCTGCTGACGGAAATCCATTTCTTTCCTGGCAAAGTACAGCACAGATGGGAAATGTCTGCTCATCTGGTGGTGCATCAATAGTAGTCCCATGACCAGTCTGAGGCTATCAACTGCAAACAGAGGTTAACATGTGCCCTTTCTATTACGACAGTCTTGTAATAGACATATTATTGAACCAGAACACTTTCCTTTTATTCTTTGTTCTTTTCTCTGGTAACACTCATCCTCATGCAGTTATCTTCTAAATTATATATACCACTATAATCTACACCTTCACTCAGATGTTTGCTTCCAACTTGATTCTTCCAATGTCACACTATTATCAAAGTATTTATCAATTACAATGATAAGTTCAAGAAAAATAAATACCACAGTTTCTAGCAGGCTCTCCTTTCATTCAGTTCTCTACTGAGCCAACATTCTGCCTTCTCTCTGCCCCACTATCCTGTTTCAACTTTTTTTTTTTAGGAGACTTTTACCTAGGAATAATTCTTGAACCAAAGAAGATTAAATTATTTGATTAAAGCTACTCAAAACCATAATGTTAACTGGCAGCTATTAAGTCAAGTCCCAGTAAAATTCCATATATCTCTAATCATATTCCAATTCTAAATCCTTCTTATTTTCCTCAGACCAGATGAATCTTCTTCTTCCCTTCTTCCCCTCCTTAAATACCAGTGTTTGGGTGTAACGTGATTATATATCACAGTTTCCTACATGGACCACACTTTCACTCTCATTCCTTTAAATACCTTTTGCTTGAAATGCCCTTTCATGCTTTTCGGCCTATCGATATTCTAATCTCTCACAAAACGTTCCACAACCAGGTGTGCTGAGTTAAGGGCTTCTCTTTCTGATTCCAACTGCTACAGTGTTCTCAGCTGTTTGACTCTGAACTACTTGAAAGCTGGGTAGGAACAGTACCCTATTCAGCACTGTACTCCCAATGCCGGGTCAGGGCAGGACGGAAATGATATACAAAGTAAGGTGAAACAAAGATCTCTAACTCTGTGAATATTCTCTCTCTTCTCAAGAACCCAGAAGTACTTTTACTCAAATTTCTTTTTGGACGAATCTCACTCAACCACATTCAAACAGACTACAGGTAGTGTGAAACTACTCCTTACAATTTCTGGCCCAGAGTGAAACAGAGAAAACTGACTAATCCGTGTCTTTAACAGAAAACAAAGATAGATTGCTAGGAAACAAACATAAAATGTTGTTACTAAGACAATACAACAGATGGATATCAATTAAACTTATTCAGATTCCCCCCCCTCCAAATTACTATCTCTTCATTAAAAGATAATTGCTAATACTGAATGATATATAACAAACCCATGGTAGGTCCTGATTTAGGCTATCCAGGAAAACGGAGAGTATATACATTTGAGATATCACACTGCAAGGTAAGCCTTATGCAAGTGAAATTCAATCACTACTGATGGCTGAGAAGTTCTCAATGACCTACCATTACCACAACCTTTTTCTTAGTGATAACCCCAGCAGGTTGACAGTATTTTCCTCTGCAGAACTCTAAAATATAGTTAGTCACAGATACTTACAAAAGGCCTTGATTTTTCACCAACAGATTCTATTCCCCCAAATCCTTCTAGCCTGAACTCTTAATAACAGATTTAACAATCCTGTAAGTACAGCTCTTTAGGCCTGACAAGAGGATATTTATAAATAGCACCCTTCAAAACCATTTTATTCTCAACTGCCAGCTTATTGGCTAAGTGGATTCTGTAAACTCTAGGAAGTGCCATGTACTGCAATACAGACCATTTGTCGCACTACTGCTCACTACTATCTTGCTTCCAGCATGATTTCTCATCATAAACCAACTAGCCTTTCTGGTACGGTACAGGTATCATTTCGATTCATGGGAGTTTCATCATTCTTGCTATCATCCAGAAGAATAATTGAAACTGGCTCTAACAACTCTAAAAGTATTTTTGTTCATTAAAGTCACAAGTTAATTCAAACAGAAGTAGTGAAACTCGCTCAGTCATGTACGACTCTGCGAGCACGGACTATATACACACAGTCCATGTAACCCTCCAAGCCAGAATACTGGAGTGGGTAGCCGTTCCCTTCTCCAGGGGATCTTCCCAACCCAGGGATCGAACCCAGGTCTTCCACATTGCAGGCGGAAAAAGGAAAACACCAAACATCTAGGGTTTTTACTTCACTGCTAAGGTCAAGTCCCTTAGAAAAAAGGCACAAAGTCACTGTTTACTAATCCTGTTTATCTGATAGTGACCGTCAACCATCAGAAAACATATCTTGGTTCAGAAAAGTAGAAACTATCACGGAGTCAAAAGGCACAAAATGCAAGGCTGATTTTGAATGCGAATGTAATTAACCTGATTCCTGAGGTACCTGAGAACTTTAACTCAGAGGCCCCGGCCTCCCCTTTACTACAGTTACAATCCCGCACACCAATAAGCTAGGCAGCTGCCCAGTTCCAGTCTCTAGGGGCATATCTGCGGAGAATGGTGATACCCACTCAGTTTTCTTCCGAAAGACTCAAAAGCGGTTTGAGGAGTCTGAACAAGGCTGTCAGCGCCGATCGCTCCCAGCAGGCCGGGCAAACAAGCTGCCTGGAGGCGGAGGAGCGAGATCAAGGGCCCTAGGACCCTCAAACGAGACACCGTAGGCCCCAGTCCGCGGAGGGAAAGCAAGCCTCCCTTCCGCGGCTCCTCTTCGTCCCGGGCAAGCCGCGGCGGTCCCCAGGCCCGCACATCTGGGATGGGGAAGGGTCGGGGAGACTCGCGCTGAAGCTCCCCCTCAGCCTTTCAGTTTTCCAGGCTCCAAAACAACGGAGTCGTCCCTCCCTGAGACCTCTGTAAGCGTCCAGAAACGCCTTCCGCCCCCGACCTCTGACCCCTGACCCTCTATCACCCAAGCGCCTACCTAGACTGTTTCTCCAAGACCCTAGAGCCTCTCTGCACCAAGGCCCAGGGCCCTCTGATGCCCCTGCAGGTCCCGGGCACGCATTCGCTATCCACTGAACATCGGCCTGAGGTGGGCACGCGCGCTTTATGCTGGTTTGTGTTGGGGTTCCCGGGGGGCCCAGAAACCACAGCGCCTAGATGCCGGGCGCGCGCTGGAGCGTGGGGTTAAGGTGAACGCGCACGTCGGGACGCCCCGCCCCTTTTCTCCGACCCTTGCTTCATGAGTCTCTTTTGCGCAAGTCCACACGGTTAGAGACTCTCGAAGAATACCGTTGGAGTCTCGCGATAGCTACACTGAGCCATTAGAGAATATGGGATAGGCTGAACGTCAAAGGAAGAGGCGGCACTCTAAGCGGATTTAGAAGTGGGCGGGGCTGCTGGCTGAAGGTTTCGGTCACACTTGAAACAGATGTTAAGAGCTGTGTCTTTAATAAAAAGACCAGAATTCTACAGGTACACCTTGTAAATTGTCTCTAGAGAGCAGCCATTAATTAGTTACGGTTAAAGTTTGTCTCACTCAGAAGTTATTTTAAAAGACTCTTCGGGGAGATGTGAGTAAATATTTTTAAGATGAGGAAAAAACTACACATTGTGACGAAGCTGGACTTCCAATATCTTAAGGTTTTTTTTTTTTTTTTTTTTTCCTTTTCTTCACTGAGTGGTAGCCTTTTCTCTTGGAGGTAGGCTTATGCCTAGGTAAACTCCGAAATCACTGAGCGGCTTCAGAACCAAGAGCATGGAAAATAACGGCTCAGAGAGTAAAGAATCTGCCTGCAATGCGGGAGACCCCAGTTCCATCCCTGGGTCGGGAAGATCCCCAAGAGGAGGAAATGGCAACCCACTCCATCCTCCACGGAGGAGCCTGGTGGGCTACAGTCCCTGGAGTCCCAAAGCGTCGGACTCGGCTAAGCGACTAACACTTTCAGACATGGGGCACTCGATGACTGAGTACCTAATAAGGACTTAGAATTATGCTGCGGAAGGGCGTCTTGGCCTGTGTGATCACAGAAGCACAAAAATAAATTCTTGCCTATAGGAGGATCGGTTAGCTGTGGAGACAGTCCAGAGTGGTCGATATTCTTAGTACCGAACTTCATGACAAACCTCTAAGAGAAGCTATTTCCGTAAACAAAACCCCTTAGAATTCAGTGGAAATCAGTGACCTATCCAGAGTTTAGGAGGCAAGCTAAAAAAGTAGCGCTAGTGCTGGAAGAGTAGGCAAGCAGAATCCCACTACAATGGAGAATTAATCCTTTTATTAAGTGCAGGATATAATGGAGCCTTTCTTTTGGAAATGTAATTTGAAGCTCCGTACTTAAATGTATATGGCGCTGCGACAGGTGATCTTTGATAGTTTTATGTCACATTTCACCAATGGAGCAGAAAATCAAGCTCATAATTTTACCGAGTCCTGCTGGTGCCAGGTAGAGAGATTTTAAAATAAACCCAGCCTCATTTCATTTTTGTTCAATGTTATTGAGTAATTAGTCTCTACAGACATTATTGTTAACCTGTACAAAAATAGTAAACTAGGGATCCAGTTATATATCTAGAGATGTTATTTAAACTCTCTGATGTAATACAGAGAATTCTAATACAGTAGCATATGCTTACAATTAAGATTTTAACAGTTTTTACAATGCTATATATGTTCAGTCCTGTATTTTCAAAGTATGGCCTTTGAATAGTTCTCTATGGAGTGATGTGTTTTTCAATATACAATCATCAGAGCTAATTTCAGAAAACGTGACTCATTTATGCACCTTAGCATTCTGGAAGCTCCCAGTTGTGAAGCAGCTGTTCACGCCTCAGTTCAGTTCAGCTCAGTTCAGTCCAGTCGCTCAGTCATGTCCAGCTGTTTGCGACAGCATGGACTGTAGCATGCCAGGCTTCCCTGTCCGAAATCACCAACTCCTGGAGCTTATTCGAACTCATGTCCATCAAGTCAGTTATGCCATCCAACCATCTCATCCTGTCTCATCCCCTTCTCCTCCTGCCTTCAATCTTTCCCAGCATGAGGATCTTTCCCAGTGTGTCAGTTCTTCATATCAGTTCAGTTCAGTTCAGTTGCTCAGTCGTGTCCAACTCTGTGACCTCATGGACTGCAGCACGCCAGGCCTTCCTGTCCATTACCAACTCCAGGAGTTTACCCAAACTTGTGCATTGAGTCAGAATTGGAGTTTTAGCTTCAACAACAGTCCTTCCAATGAAAACTCAGGAGTCATCTCTTTTAGGATGGACTGGTTGGATCTCCTTGTACTCCGAGGGACTCTCAAAAGTCTTCTCCAACACCACAGTTCAAAAACATCAATTCTTTGGCGCTCAGCCCTCTTTATAGTCCAAGTCTCACATCCATAGATGTCTAGTGGAAAGACCATAGCCTTGGCTAGATGGACCTTTGTTGGCAAAGTAACGTCTCTGGTTTTTAATATGCTGTCTAGGTTGGTCATAGCTTTTCTTCCAGGGAGCAAGTGTCTTCTTTTAATTTCATGGCTGCAGTCACCATCTGCAGTGATTTTGGAGCCCCCAGAAATAAAGTCTGACACTGTTTCCACTGTTTCCCCATCTATTTCCCATGAAGTGATGGGACCAGATGCCATGATCTTCGTTTTCTGAATGTTGAGCTTTAAGCCAACATTTTCACTCTCCTCTTTCACTTTCATCAAGAGGCTCTTTAGTTCCTCTTCACTTTCTGCCATAAGAGTGGTGTCATCTGCATATCTGAGGTTATTGAGATTTCTCCCAGCAATCTTGATTCCAGCTTGTGCTTCTTCCAGCCCATCGTTTCTCATGATGTACTCTGCATAGAAGTTATATAACCAGGGTGACAATATTCAGCCTTGACGTACTCCTTTTCCTATTTGGAACCAGTCTGTTGTTCCATGTCCAGTTCTAACTGTTGCTTCCTGACCTGCATATAGGTTTCTCAAGAGGCAGGTCAGGTGGTCTGGTATTCCCATCTCTTTCAGAATTTTCCACAGTTTGTTGTGATCCACACAGTCAAAGGCTTTGGCATAATCAATAAAGCAGAAATGTTTTTCTGGAACTCTCTTGATTTTTCAATGATCCAGCGGATGTTGGTAATTTGATCTCTGGTTCCTCTGCCTTTCCTAAAACCAGGTTGAACATCTGGAAGTTCACAGTTCACGTATTGCTGAAGCCTGGCTTAGAGAATTTTGAGCATTACTTTACTAGCATGTGAAATAAGTGTAATTGTGCAGTAGTTTGAGCATTGTTTGGCATTGCCTTTCTTTGGGGTTGGAATGAAAACTGACCCTTTCCAGTCCTGTGGCTTCTGCTGAGTTTTCCAAATTTGCTGGCATATTGAGTGCAGCACTTTCACAGCATCATCTTTCAGGATTTGAAATAGCTCAACTGGAATTTCATAATCTCCACTAGCTTTGTTCGTAGTGATGCTTTCTAAGGCCCACTTGACTTCACATTCCAAGATGTCTGGCTCTAGGTGAGTGATCACACCATCTTGATTATCTTGGTTGTAAAGATAGTTTTTGTACAGTTCTTCTGTGTATTCTTGCCACCTCTTCTTAATATCTTCTGCTTCTATTAGGTCTATACCATTTCTGTCCTTTATTGAGCCCATCTTTGCATGAAATATTCCATTGGTATCTCCCCATTCTATCGTTTTCCTCTATTTCTTTGCATTGATCGCTGAGGAAGGCTTTCTTATCTCTCCTTGCTATTCTTTGAAACTCTGCATTCAGATGTTTATATCTTTCCTTTTCTCCTTTGCTTTTCACTTCTCTTCTTTTCACAGCTATTTCTAAGGCCTCCTCAGATAGCCATTTTGCTTTTGTGCATTTCTTTTCCATGGGGATGGTCTTGATCCCTGTCTCCTGTACAATGTCACGAACCTCCGTCCATAGTTCATCAGGCACTCTATCAGATCTAGTCCCTTAAATCTATTTCTCACTTCCACTGTATAGTCATAAGGGATTTGATTTAGGTCATACCTCAATAGTCTAGTGGTTTTCCCCACTTCTTTCAATTTCAGTCTGAATTTGGCAATAAGGAGTTCATGGTCTGAGGCACAGTCAGCTCCCGGTCTTGTTTTTGTTGACTGTATATAGCTTCTCCATCTTTCGCTGCAAAGAATATAATTAATCTGATTTCAGTGTTGACCATCTGGTGTTGTCCACGTGTAGAGTCTTCTCTTGTGCTGTTGGAAGAGGGTGTTTGCTATGACCAGTGCTTTCTCTTGGCAAAACTCTATTAGCCGTTGCCCGGCTTCATTACGTACACCAAGGCCAAATTTGCCCGTTACTCCAGGTGTTTCTTGACTTCCTACTTTTGCATTCCAGTCTCCTATAATGAAAAGGACATCTTTTTTTTGGGTGTTAGTTCTAAAAGATCTTGTAGGTCTTCGTAGAACCATTCAGCTTTTACTTCTTCAACATTACTGGTTGGGGCATAGACTTGTATTACCGTGATATTGAATGGTTTGCCTTGGAAACAAACAGAGATCATTCTGTCGTTTTTGAGATTGCATCCAAGTACTGCATTTCGGACTCTTTTGTTGACCATGATGGCTACTACTAAGGGATTCCCGCCCATAGTAGTAGATATAATGGTTATCTGAGTTAAATTCACCCATTCCAGTCCATCTTAGTTTGCTGATTCCTAGAATGTCACCATTCACTCTTGCCATCTCCTGTTTCACCACTTTCAATTTGCCTTGATTCATGGACCTGACATTCCAGGTTCCTATGCAATATTGCTCTTTACAGCATTGGACCTTGCTTCTATCACCAGTCACATCCTCAACTGGGTATTATTTTTGCTTTGGCTCCATGCTTTCGATCTTTCTGGAGTTATTTCTCCACTGATTTCCAGTAGAATATTGGGCACTTACACACAGTAGTAGCATATATCGTCAATTATGTTCATATGTCTTAAAATCCCTTCTTGATGATTAGTTCCTAAAAATTAACTTTTATAAAATAAACCAAATCCATCCAACCATCCAGGTAACTCTAGTGAAACCAACGTAAAGACAGATATTTAGGAACCCCTGGAGCAAATGATTTCCAACTTAAAAACTAATAGATTCTTTGATGGTTAAAAAACAAGCTCGTGTAAACCAAATCCTTATTTTCCATAGCTATAATGTTATAAACTGGGGTACGAATCCTGGAAATCTTTTCATACTTCAAAAATGACAAAATCACCTTCACAAGAATTAACTAAAAATAGATCACAGGTCTATTGTGTTAGCCAAAAAGTTTGTTTGGGTCTTTCAATAACATCTTATGGAAAAACCAGAACAAACCTTTTCATCAATCCTATAAATATAAAATGTAAAAATATAAAACTCTTAAAAGATATTATGAAAGAAAACCTAGAAAACTTTGGGTATGGTGATGAATGGGGTACTTTTAGATAGTGTACCAAAAGCATAATATGTGAAAAAAAAACTGATAAGCTGGACTGTTAATATTTTATTAAATTTCAATAAAACAATGAATTATTTATTAAATTTATTAGATTTAATTCTTTAAAATTGAAATAATCTGCTCTACAAAGACAATCTCATGAGAATTAGAAGATGAGATACAGAGTACTAGGGAATAATGCAAAAGAATCATATGATAAAGGACTATAACTGCAATCATTAGTTAAGGGATACATAAGGCTTCCCTGCTGGCTCAGATGGTAAAGAATCTGCCTGCAGTGTGGGAGACCCACATTCAATCACTGATCTGGGAAGATCCTGTAGATAACAGAATGGCTACCCCCTCCAGTTTTCTTGCCTGGAGAATTCCATGGACAGAGCTATGGTGCATGAGATCACAGAGAGTTGGACATGACTGAAAGACTAATATTTTCATACAAGATAAAAAGATATAAGATGTGGCTTCTAAAATATAAAACCTGGTGGAGGTAGAGAGCAGAAATATAGAGCCTTAGAATGTTATCAAGCTTAAGTTCTTATAAGTTGTTATATGTAAGCCTAATGGTAACCACAAAGAAGAAAGCAGATGTACAAAAGTTAAAGAGAAAGGGATTAAAAAATACCAATAAGCAAAGTTAGCAAATTACAAAGGAGAGAAAGAGAAGAAAGAAACAGAGAGGAATTATGAAACAACTAGAAAATAATTAACAACATAGCTGTAAATAAATACGTATCAATAATTACTTTAAATGTAAATGTAATATATTCCTCAAACGAAAGACATAGAGTGGCTTAGTGGGTAAAAAATAAGACTCATCTTTACACTTCTACCAGAGACTCACTTCAGAAATGCACAGACTGAAAATGAAAGGATGGAAAAAGCTGTTCTATTCAAATGGAAAGCAAAAGAAAGATGGGGTAGCTATACTCATATCAGACAAAATAGATTTTAAAACAAAGACTATAATAAGAGACAAAAAAGGGCATTCTATAATCATAAAGGGGTCAATCCAACATCAGGGATCTAACATTTGTAAATTTTTATACACCCAACATAGGGGCACCTAAGTATAGAAAGCATGTATTAACAGACTAAAGTGAGAAATAGAAATATAATAATTTATATCAATGGATTGGTTGTCTAGACAGAATATCATTAAGGAAACATCAGATCATATGAACTTAACAAATATACACAGAACATTCCATCCAAAAGCAACAGAATACATTCTTCCAAAGTTCACAACAAAGGCCATTTATGAAGAGCTCACAGCTAACATCATATTCAGTGAGGAAAATATGAAAACTTTCCCTTCAATAACTGGTGCAAGGCAATAATGCTTACTCTTACCACTTCTATTCAATTTAGTACTGAAAGTCCTAGCCAAGGCAATGAGTTAAGAAAAGAGAAATAAAAAGCATCCAAATTGGAAAGGGAGAAGTAAATTTTTCTCTATTTGCAGGTAACATAATTATATATGTAGAAAACTCTCAAGACTCAAGTAACAAAACCTGTTAGAATTAATAAATGAATTTACAGTAAAGTTGAAGGGTACAAAGTCAACATACAAAAATCAGTCATGTTTCTAGACATAGACAACACAAAATACAGAAACTGGCTGAAAAGGAAATTAAGGAAACAATTCACAGTAGCAACAAAAAGAATAAAATATTAGATATAACTTGACATAATACACAAAAGACTTATACACTGAAAATTATAAAACATTGGTAAAAAATCAAGAGACACAGATGAGTGGAAAGACATCTTTTGTTTGTGGATTGGAAGAATTCATAAAATATCCATATTACCCAAAGATTCAATGGAAGATTGCATAGATTCAGTGCATAGGTTCAATGTAAGCCCTATCAAAGTCCCAATGACATTCTTTGCAGAAGTAGTATAACAATTCTACTATTCATATGGAACCCCAAAAGAATCTTGAGAAAGGAAAACAAAGTTGGAGGTATCATACGTCCTGATTTCAAAGCTATGTTACAAAGCTATATCAAAACAGTATACTTGCAAAAAAAGACATATAGGCCATTGTAACAGAATAGAGAGCCCAGAAATAAACCCACACAACTGCAGTCAACTGATCTTTGACGAGAATGCTAATTATCCATAATAAGGAAAAGTTAATCTCTTCTCAATTTTGGGAAACCTGGATATCCCCATGGAGAAGAATGAAATTTGACCCTTGTCTTCCATCATCTACAAAAATCAGCTCAAAGCAGATTAAAGGAATAAACATAATTCCTGAAACTGTAAAACTACTAGGTTAAAACATAGGGGAAAAGCTTCTTGACATTAATCTGGGCAATAATTTATTGGATATGATGCCAAAATCACAGGAGCAAAAGCAAAAACAGACAATGAGTTTTGTCTATTTTTTCAATGAGATTGCAAAGAAAAGCAACCTACAGAATGGGATAAAATATTTGCAAACCATATAATTGGTAAGTGGTTTAATATGAAATATATAAATAATTCAGCCAGTCAAACAGCAAAAACAAACAGTAAAAACAAAACAAACTTGATTAAAAAATGGACTACGGGCCTGAATACACACTTGTCCAAAGAACACATTCAAATGGTCAGCAGGTATATAAATGTAAGGGTGCACAACATCCCTAATCATCAGAGAAGTGGAAATCAAACCTACAATGAGCTATTACCTTAAACTTGTTAGAACAGCTATTTCAAAAGGGCAGAAGAGATGTTGACAAGGATATAGGGAAAAATGAATTCTGGTACACTGTTGATGGGAATGTAAATTAGTACAACCATTATGGAAAACGGTATAGATTTTCCTCAAAAAATGAAAAATAGAGCTGCCATATGATTTAGCAATCTCATATGTAGGTATGTAACCAAAGGAAATAAAATCAATATCTTGAAAAATATGTACCCCTGTGTTCATTGAAGCACTATGCACAATATTCAATATATAGAAAGAACCTAGGAGAAGGCAATGGCACCCAACTTCAGTACTCTTGCCTGGCAAATCCCATGGGTGGAGGAGCCTGGTAGACTGCAGTCCATGGGGTCGCTAGGAGTTGGGCACGACTGAGTGACTTCACTTTCACTTTTCACTTTCATGCATTGGAGAAGGAAATGGCAATGCACTCCAGTGTTCTTGCCTGGAGAATCCCAAGGATGGGGGAGCCTGGTGGGCTGCTGTCTATGGGGTCGCACAGAGTTGGACACGACTGAAGTGACTTAGCAGCAGCAGCAGAAACAACCTAAAGTGTTCATCAATGGATTAATGGATAAAGATGATGTGACTACATATATGTTATTGTCATCCAGTCACTAAGTCATGTTTGACACTATGCGACTCCATGGACTGAAGCCTGCCAGGCTTCTCTGTTTTTCACTATCTCCTAGAGTTTGCTCAAACTCCTGTCTGTTGAGTTGGTGATGCTATCTAACCATCCTCTGCTTTCCCCTTTTCCTTTTGCTGTCAATCTTTTCCAGCATCAAGATCTTTTCCAATGAGCCAGCTCTTCACATCGGGTGGCCAAAATATTGGAGCTTCAACTTCAGCATCAATACTTCCAATGAATGTTAAGACTTGATTTTGTTTAGGATTGACTTGTTTGATCTCCTCACTGTCCAAGGGACTCTCAAGAGTCTTTGCCAGCACCACAATTCAAAAGCATCAATGGACAAACCTGGAGGACAAGTGAAATAAGCCAGACACAGAAAAACAAATTACTACATGATGTAATTTATATATGGATTCTAAAGCATTTGAACTCATAAAAGCAGAAGATAAAAAGGTGTTTTCCAGGGACTCAGGGATGGGAGAAATGGGGAGATGTTGTTCAAAGAGTATACACATTCAGTTATGCAGGATGAATCACTTCTGGAGATTTAATGAACAGTGTGTGACTATGGTGGTTTAGTCACTAAGTCATGTCTGACTCTTGCGACCTCATGGACTGTAGCCCACCAGGTGCCTCTGTTCATGGGATTTTCCATGAAGAATACTGGAGTGGGTTGCTGTTTCCTTCTCCAGGGAATCTTCCCAACCCAGGGATTGAATCTAGCTCTCCTGCACCACAGGCAGACTCTTTACTGATTGAGCTACAACAGTTCTCTGTCACTATGCTTAATGATATTGTATGGTATACCTGCAATTTGCCAGAAGAGTTGATCCTGAGTGTTCTCACTACAAAAACTGTGATAGCAATGTGTGGTTATTGATATGCTGATTAACTTGATTGTAGTAATCATGTCACAGTGTACATATATATTAAACCATCAAGTTGTACGCTTTAAATATACACAAGTTGTATTTGTCAATACTTCAATGAAGCTGAAAAAATGGTACCTGAGAAATTTCAACAGTTTGGACTGCCCTCATCATAAAATGATTCTTTTGCAATCAAATAGGTATTATATATCTCATTGTATTTTGATCCTTTGAAATGCAATTATCCATGTAGAAGAAATTCTTAGCCAAATGATATTACAATAGCAAGAATGCTTTACCTGTACCAAATATTTTGAACAAATGTGGGTTTTCTATATTTTGATAAGAGGTGGGAGGAATTTCACCTATTCTACCAGAAACCAATAAAGGAGTCCTGTTGCTTTAATGACTATTTCTCCTATGCAGAATATTTGTCCAATTTTATTCCAGTTAAATGTAGTATATGAAAATCAATTTGAAATGCATAAATTTGTGTCATTAAGGAGGGTAATTCATAGTGGATATACTGGCAGAAATGGAATATTTAATCAAACACTAAAAAAAAATCCAAATTATCAGTGATTATTAACCTGATTACGAAAAAAGCATCTTCTTATGTAAAATAGAATATTTATGATTGTGTATTTTCAGTCATCTGGAATACAGGTATGTATTTGGAAAACTCTTCAGATTTATTAAAGTTCCTCTGCCCTAAATTAGAAGCAGTTTTAGTTAAGTTTTTCAGCATCCTCATCCACTTTACAGTGCAAGCTTAAAAGAGGTATGCTATTTCTATAGTATACCTGTAGAAATAGAAAATTCTGGCTGTATAGTCATTAGAAAATTCGAAATAGTGAAATGAATGATGGAAAAATGTGTTTGTATATATAAATAAACTTAGGTTCCTTGTATCATATGCTTTGTTTTTTAATTAGAGATAAATATGATTATGTGGAAGTCACAAAAAATGTTTCATTCATCTTGTCATATGGGTCTCTGCTATTTCAGGGAAGTTTTTTTTTTTTTTTTGACCTGGTATGTTAAACTCATTTGTGGCAAGCATCAAAATATCAGTTTAGGCAGATTTCCTAACTTAGTCTAAATTTCTCTTTATAATTTAATATCTTTTCATTTCTTGGGGAAATATTAGAGTTTTTCTACATAGGACCAAAATTTAGGAAAATGATCATCACCCACCTTTTGAAGGACAATGCTATGACTTGGTAGAGAAACTGCCTGAAAATTATAGGAAGCTCTACTAGTTTGAATGAAGTTTCAAATAGTGCACAGACAAGGTAGAAACACAGGCTCAGTTCTGTACAGAGCTGACTTCTCTGTTACGTTATTACTATATAATACAAAGGAAAATTTATGAAGTCCATGAGGCAGATGTACCCTAGGCAGACATAATAGAAGCACTAGCAATATGAATATAGTTAAAGGAGAGCTTTCCTGGCTTATGTGGTAAAAAATCTGCCTGTAATACAGAAGACCTGGGTTCATTCCCTGGGTTGGAAAGATCCCCTGGAGAAGGGAATGGCAACCCACTCCAGTATTCGTGCCTAGAGAATCCCATGGACAGAGGAGCCTGATGGGCAAAGAATCGTACATGAGTGAGTGATTAACACTAAAGGATATAAAAACCAACTCCCCACGCCTCTATCGAAAAATATCCCCCTCACAGCTGCTTTGGTACTTGATAGTATATTAGTGAAAGAAAATGGAGTCACTCAGCTGTGTCTGACTCTTTGCAACCCCATGGACCATAGCGTACCAAGCTTCCCCATCCATGGGATTTTCCAGGCAAGAGTCCTGGAGTGGGTTGTTATTTCCTTCTCCAGGGGATCTTCCTGACCCAGGGATCAAAACCAGGTCTCCTCCATTGCAGGCAGATGCTTTACCCTCTGAGCCACCAGATATTTGTTTTTTGGATAAAGATATGACATGCAGCAACTTTTTTTTTTTTTACTTTATATATGATACATTCTGTTCAGTAAATATTTTGCAGAATTAGATGCCAAGTGCTTTACAAGTTGTAGGAATATACAGTTGAATGAGATAGAATCCTTGTCAATTTTTGTCACTGCCTATTAAGAAAAGATAGCTGAGTTAAAATTAGTATAATGAACTTTTGTATGTGCTATGGTAGAGTGCTGATTATTGTGAGGGCATAAATGTACAAATGAAAAACTACTGGGATAGTTAGAATTTTCTGAGGATAATTGAGTGTTGAAGTATTAATAGGTATGTACCAGGTACTCAAGTGGGTCTTAGGAAGCATCACTATGAACAAAGCTAGTGGAGGTGATGGAATTCCAGTGGAGCTATTTCAAATCCTGAAAGATGATGCTGTGAAAGTGCTGCACTCAATATGCCAGCAAATTTGGAAAACTCAACAGTGGCCACGGGACTGGAAAAGGTCAGTTTTCATTCCAATCCCAAAGAAATGCAATGCCAAAAAATGCTGAAACTACTGCACAATTGCACTCATCTCACACACTAGTAAAGTAATGCTCAAAATTCTCCAAGCCAGGCTTCAGCAATATATGAACCGTGAACTCCCTGATGTTCAAGCTGGTTTTAGAAAAGGCAGAAGAACTAGAGATCAAATTGCCAACATCCACTGGATCATGGAAAAAGCAAGAGAGTTCCAGAAAAACATGTATTTCTGCTATATTGACTAGGCCAAAACCTTTGACTGTGTGGATCACAATAAACTGTGGACAATTCTGAAAGAGATGGGAATACCAGACCACCTGACCTGCCTCTTGAGAAACCTGTATGCAGGTCAGGAAGCAACAGTTAGAACTGGACATGGAACAACAGACTGGTTCCAAATAGGAAAAGGAGTACGTCAAGGCTGTATATTGTCACCCTGCTTATTTAACTTCTATGCAGAGTACGTCATGAGAAACGCTGGGCTGGAAGAAGCAAAAGCTGGAATCAAGATTGCCAGGAGAAATCTCAATAACCTCAGATATGCAGATGACACCACCCTATGGCAGAAAGTGAAGAAGAACTAAAGAGCCTCTTGATGAAAGTGAAAGAGGAGAGTGAAAAAGTTGGCTTAAAGCTCAAAATTCAGAAAACTAAGATCATAGCATCTGGTCCCATCACTTCATGGGAAATAGATGGGGAAACAGTGGAAACAGTGGCTGACTTTATTTTTCTGGGCTCCAAAATTACTGCAGATGGTGACTGCAGCCATGAAATTAAAAGACACTTGCTCCTTGGAAGGAAAGTTATGACCAACCTAGACAGCATATAAAAAGCAGAGACATTACTTTGCCAACAAAGGTCCACCTAGTCAAGGCTATGGTTTTCCAGTGGTCATGTATGGATGTGAGAGTTGGACTATAGAGAAAGCTGAGCGCTAAAGAATTGATGCTTTTGAACTGTGGTGTTGGAGAAGACTCTTGAGAGTCCCTTGGACTGCAAGGAGATCCAACCAGTGCATCCTAAAGGAGATCAGTCCTGGGTGTTCATTGGTAGGGCTGATTTTGAAGCTAAAACTCCAATACTTCTGCCACCTGATGTGAAGAGCTGACTCATTTGAAAAGCTCCTGATTCTGGGAAAGATTGAGAGCAGGAGGAGAAGGGGATGATAGAGGATGAGATGGTTGGATGGCATCACCGACTCAATAGACATGGGTTTGGGTGAACTCCGGGAATTGGTGATGGACAGGGAGGCCTGGCGTGCTGCGGGTCATGGGGTCGTAAAGAGTCAGAGATGACTGAATGACTGAACTGAACCAAACCACGTAGACAAAGAGATAAGATATCCTCAGTAAAAAGAGCCTCCTGAATATGAAAGCCTAGAGGTATAATACAGAATGGATTATTTGAAGGAATTGCAGGATGTTGGACATAGGTGGCTGTTTTGGTCTAAATGTTTATGTTGTTGTTTTTGTGGCAAAGTCATGTCCAACCTGTTTGCAACCCCATGGACTGTGGCCCACCAGGCTCTTCTGTCCATGTGACTTCCTAAGCAAAAATACTGGAGTGGGTTACCGTTTCCTTCTCCAGCAGATATTCCTGACCCAGGGAGCAAATCCACATCTCTTGCATTGGCAGGTGGGTTCTTTACCACTGAGCCACCAGGGAAGTCCAAATGTTCATGTGTCCCCCAAATTTATATGTTGAAACCTAACCTCCAAGGTGATGGTATTAGGAGACAGGGTCTTTGGGACATGATCAGTTCATAAGGGCAAAGGCTTCATGAATGGGATTATTTCTGTTATGAAGGAGACCACACTTAGATCTCTTGCTGCTCATGGCATGTAAGGATACAAGAACAAGCTTGTAAGCTAGGAGAGGGTCCTCACCTATCAGTGCTGATTCCCTGACTTCAGACTTCCAGCCTCCAGAACTTTGAGAAATAAATTCCTGTTGTTTATAAATCACCCATTCTCTTGTGTTTTATTATAGCAGCCTGAATAGACCAAGCCAATGGCAACTTATATTTACATAGCAAGTTAGAGTTTTAAAAATATATTTATCTTCACAAATTATAATAAATATGAAAATGGCATAGGGACTCTCCTAATAAAACCTAGTCAGCTAGATTAGTATTAGATTTGCTAGAAAAAGTAGAGCCTTCAGGGACTGGGAAAGAAGGTGTATACAACACTTATGATAAGCAGTAACCCAGCAGAGTCTGTCATGCTCAACTGCTTTTGTGAGAGTGGCCAGCTGAATTAATGATTTGTTGGTTGGGGCTACAGAAAAGAAGAATTGTTCCAGAGATGAGGTTAAAAAGCCATTAGAGAATGAGCACTGCCTAAGTCACAATTCCATCTGTATCTGTCTCTTTTAGAATACTGTAATTGGAGAATATTGTGGTTGGTTAACACACCAGTTAAGAAACAGAAAATATTATTTACTTTTCAAATCATGCCCAGATTTGTGTGTATGTGGTTTATGCCTTAAGAATACAATAGGGATAAATGCCATCCAAGCAATGAAAATAGATACACTGGAAGACTAGGGGCCCCCCTTTTTTTTGAAATGTGCATTTTTAGCTTGTGATATACAACTTAACGATTCCTTAGTGGTAGCATAAAAAAATTCCAAATGAGTTTTGTTGTTGAAATACAAGCAAATTTAACTTGAGAATAGTAGCATGAAAAATAATCTGTCTTACATAACTTGTGGGAAGCAAAGCTGCTTTAACTGGCATAAGCACATGAATATTTTGTTTCTCCCTGAAATATCAAATCTCTAACCAGATAGCCATTTGCTTTTAGCTACAGTAACTAGACACTAAAGCAACTAAAAGAGCGATGGTATCACTCTCTTGGGCAGAAAGAGAGAGAGGCCTGTGTTTGTAAATCTTCTTCCAGTTATCTATCACATTTAGTCAGTTATTAAAATTAAGTAAGTGTGATTTTGTAACTGGAACATATGTTGTGAAAGGAAGTTTATACATAAAAAATAGATTTCAGGATATAGGAATATGCAACTTCCTTTCTAAAGTAAATCCAGAATGAAAAGTTGTATAGTTGTCTAGAAAGATATTAATTATGTATTTAAATAAGCTGAAATATTAATGTAATGAATTACCAACTCTATTGTTCTCATCATATACATGATAGACTAAATTTAATTTTTTAAAAGATTTCCTTGCAAAAATGTATGATATAAAACGGTTCTTGTAAGTTATTCTAAAAGACTTTATTGAAATTACCTGTTCAGCAGATAATAGTAGAAATTAAAGTCACATAGGGGTTTCTCCCAAGTTTAACCATCTATATCTCTGCCAAGACAGATGTTTAAATTATAGGGATTCTTTTGTGTCATGTATTTACTTTAAAAGTTAATCTATCTCTAGTTTTTCCATTTGTGACACTCTTGAGAACTTTATTTCATTTTTTATTGATTCTCTAGCTCCAACTGCAGGAATTGGAGGCTCATTAACTTGATAGGAACTGTTTAAAGTGAAAGAGTTAGTCGCTCAGTTATGTACAACTCTTTGTGACCCCATGGACTGTAGCCCGCCAGGCTCCTCTGTCCTTGGAATTCTCCTGGCAAGAATACTGGAGTGGGTTGTCATTCCCTTCTCCAGGGGATCTTCTGGGCTCAGGGATGGAACCTGGATCTCCTGCATTGCAGGCAGATTCTTTACCATCTGAGCTACCAAGGAAGTCCAAGGAAATGTTTAGTTATTTTTAAAGAAAAATTGTTCTTTATTTCCAATCCCTCAAAATCAGTTATTGAAGATAATGAGACCAATGAGTAATTGTTCCTGAAAGCAATATTTAGCCTTTCATACTGATAGATTGTCATCAAGATAGAGTGTGCTTGTATGTCCTGATATCTGGGAGGAAATTATCTGGAGGTAAATATAATTTTTTAATGAAAAATCTGTGATCGTTGATAATTTAACTGTGCATTTTTAAAACATCATCGGTTGAGAAGAAAGCTATATGCAGTTAGAAGAATTCCTTATAGATTTTGGCTTATATAACAAAGGCAAGAACTCTGAAAGAGGGCGATTGCAGGTTGCGTATAGCAGCTCAAGGATAACATTTCACTTTGTTAGCATCTCCATGCTCTCAGTGGCCCTCTAGACGTTGTCTCAAGATAGTTGCAGCATTTGTGGGCACCAAAACCACACAACCAGTATCTTGAATAGGAAGGGCTGGGACATAAAAGTTTCTTCTCGCAAAGTCCATCTTTTTATATAGGAACACAAATTTTCCCCAGAGCCTCCTAGCAGACTTTCTCTTATGTCTCATTGAGTATAAATTGTCATATGGGCACCTCTATCTCCAAGAAATTTGGGAAAAATATTTAATGAAGAAAAGTGGGATAGTGGGATTTCTATGACTGCTGCTGCTGCTGCTGCGTCACTTTAGTCGTGTCCAACTCTGCGACCCCATAGACGGCAGCCCACCAGGCTCCCCCATCCCTGGGATTCTCCAGGCAGGAACACTGGAGTGGGTTGCCATTTCCTTCTCCAATGCATGAAAGTGAAAAGTGAAAGTGAAGTCACTCAGTCATGTCCGACTCTTCGCAACCCCATGGACTACAGCCCACCAGGCTCCTCCATCCATGGGATTTTCCAGGCAAGAGTACTAGAGTGGGGTGCCATCGCCTTCTCTTTTCTATGACTAGTTTTTATTAATCATGAGTCATTTTCTAGGGCTAGCAAAAGACTTACCTTCCCTGAGATCAAGGATTCTTAGCCAGCTAGCTGAATATAACTAAGATTCTGTTAGGGAAGTCTTCACAAGAGATGAAATAGGATTTTTTCTGATGTTCTGGAATTATGGCTAACATCCAAAGCTAGTATTAAAAGCAAAGAGTATTACACTTGTTACAGCCTGTGTTACTGTTTAGTTGCTAAGTCGTGTCTGACTCTCTTGCAACTCTGTGGACGATAGCCCACCAGGCTCCTCTGTCCATGGAATTTTCCAGGCAAAATACTGAAGTGGGTCGCCATTTCCTTCTCCAGTCGCAGTCTATACCTACCAGCAGTTGGAGCTGAACATCATCCTTTAGAACCTGCTGAGATTTGCCAGTTCCAAGAAGAGACTCTGACACCACCTATCCTGTCATTTGTAGTCATTATAAGAGAAGTCATTGTAAGTGGGCTTTGTTTACAGAGAAAAGCTGTTCTGTCTCTCTCCTCGGCTTGAACTCCCAAGAAGATTGTGATGACTGCAAGAAGGGAATTGGCGTTTACTTTCCTAATATCCACCCACATCTGCCTGTGAATTCTCAAATCATTTGGTTGCATAGACATAAGTAACCAAGAGAACTTGTAAAATTACTTGTCACATTAGCTACTTTGCTCTCTTTGCATGATGCTTATCATGTAAAATGGTTTTGTTGACTCATGTGCCCAAAGATTCTGAATAGTTTTGTGAGACATAGTTCTTAGAAGTTAATGGTGATCTATTTTGGTACTACTTTGATGCTATTTCAGCTATGGTCCCAAGAATATCCAGATTATTTCTTCTCCCCTCTCCACTTAGGTTTCTGTGCAAGGTCCACATCTAAGAAAAAATAGGATAGGCATCCAAGAACAACATCATAAACAATCATGCAAGCTTCCAATAAGCCCATGGTAAAGCAGAATTGAGAAATGCATCTTAGACTTAAGTTCTGAGCTGTGACACTATTTTATTCAGCCCTACTTCTCAAATGGTTCAGGTATGCTCAGTGATGGTGGAATCAGTCAGAGTGAAGAGGACACGAGAAATGAGAGAGGTATAGTAAGCAGATAGCCTGGTCCCAGATCTTAGCCTCTAGGGTGCTAATTGTAGCTAAGTTAGAATGAAAGTATAAAAAGTTCTTTGAATCAGATATGGAATTAAACTTTAAAATGAATAACTAAATTTAAAAAATGAGTCAGACATTTCTAAGAGTTAAAATGGTTAATAAATTATATAGATATCATGATGACAGAATAGCTCCTCAGGAAGAAAATGAAGTACAAGAGGGTGGGGTTTTGTATAGCTTTTTGGAAAGCAAAACAAAACCAACTATTTCATCTTTGTAACCCAGTGAACTCTCCAATAAACCAGTCTCATGGAAATGTTATTGTGTTTGTATATCAAGTACATGGTTATGTTCATACCTGTGCTGTAGTGTGTATTTATATAAGTAAAGAGGTATGTACAAATTATTAACTATAAACTCAAGACAGAAGATAGAAAGTGTATATTAAAGGAGAAAAAATATTTTAAACAAGTGAAGGTTAGTATTAAAAGCTCAGCATCAAGGAACATAACTATGTGGAAAAGTGGTGCAGTTAATGAAAGTGAAAATCACTCAGTCATGTCTGACTCTTTGTGATATAGTCCATGGAACTCTCCAGGCTAGAATACTGAAGTGGGTAGCCTTTCTCTTCTCCAGGGGATCTTCCCAACCCAGGAATCGAACCCAGGTCTCCTGCATTGTAGGCAGATTCTTTACCAGCTGAGCCATAAAGGAAGCCCAAAAATATTGAAGTGGGTAGCCTATCCCTTCTCAGGCAAATCTTCCTGACTCGGGAATCCAACCGGGGTCTCCTGCATTATAGCAGATTCATTACCAACTGACCTATCAGGGAAGCCCAGTTAATAGGAAATCAGTATTACACTGATATAATTCAGGAATTTTACTCATGGAGTAAGAATTATTCTTATGGAACTTATATTCTTCTGTTTATTTAATACTTGTGCATGCTAAGTTGTTTTGGTTCTGTCTGACTCTTTGCGACCCCATGGGCTGTAGCTCACCAGGCTCCTCTGTCCATGGGATTCTCCAGGCAAGAATACTAGAGTGGGTTGCCATGCCTTTCTCCAGGAGATCTTCCCGACCCAAGGATCGAACCTGGGTCTCTTACATCTGCATTGGCAGGTAGGTTCTTTACTACTAGCAACACCTGGGAAGCCCTTATTAATACTTGCTGGGAATCAATTAAATATATTACTTTGAGTTTTCTAGAAGTCAGTGCAAAGCAGAAGCATATTTTAATATGTAATTCAAGGCAATATAATGTAGAAGTTAATTAGTTGCTCAAAATATAGTCATCACTTATATAAGACCAGAAAGAGATGTCACCTGAATGTCTCAAAAGAACACTATGTACTCCAAAACCAATATCCTTAATATCATCTTCACTGAAGAGCTGATGGTGAGTTTCCTAAGGTGCTATAAAAAAATGAAAACTTGGATGAGATAGAGTAGCAATAACAATTTTGATTACAAAAATAAGTGTATCACCTAGAAATATATATATATACACTATTTTTCAGAAGGATTTTTCTTGTGGCTTCAAATTTTATGTTTGAATGTCAGGGTTATCTGAAATTATTGAAACCACAAGTAAATTTGACATTTTCATGTAGTTTCCTCTCTTGAAGAGGAGCAATGTGTGCTATTTATATCATGTATAATCTAAATTGGGAAGAAATGAAGCTCAGCTGGCTTTTATTGAGTTAAATACTCACTTGTTATTTCTAGTTTTTAAAGCTCAACACATTAGAATTGAAAATATTTGTTTTGATAGTCATTGGTCGCTACAAAAGTTTGCAGTGAGTTTCTGTGTGTGCACATGTGTGCTTTGATCTTTAATAAATATTTGTTGAGTAAATGAGAGGATGGATGAGTATACTGCTTTTAATCATTCAATGGACGAACTCCTGAACTTTGGTATTATGCCTTATTATATCTTAGACAGAATTTCAGCTCTTTCTGTTACAGTAAAGACACTGGGCAATATTATTCGAGTGGCCTATAACATGGCTTGTAAAATGACAGGAGTTTTAATAACTTGAAAAAGGGAATGGATATGTGAGTGCGCAGTAACT
Organism: Ovis aries; assembly: GCF_016772045.2. Lineage (NCBI taxonomy): Eukaryota > Metazoa > Chordata > Mammalia > Artiodactyla > Bovidae > Ovis > Ovis aries. The sequence continues at coordinate 70,462,435 of NC_056061.1, forward strand.
CTTTTATTTTTAAACTTCAAAGTGAAATCAATAATTACAATAAGGACCTGACCCAAAATTAAGATCTGAAAATACTTAGTAACCAGTCATTAAGAACAACGTACATCTAGAAGCTGTTTTCTTTAGCCGGCTGTTTCTATGTTGAAATCTGTAATTGGCAAAAACAAAGCAGAACAAAATTACAGGCGCAGGGAGAATAGTAAGCCAACTGAGACTCTTTTGTACCTTAAAGACTTTCACTCCCCTTTTTGTTATATATCCTGGAATAGGCTACCAAGACTTAGTAAAATTTCTGATTTGGAAATCCTAAAAAAACAGAATAAACAAACAGAACTGATCTTGTACCTTTTAACTTATATCTTATACCTTTTACCTTGTTACTTTTTACTCAGTCATTCATGTTCCTTTTCTTCTTTAAAACCAAGGTCAATATTTGCTGCCTCTATCAAGTGGTCTCTGATTCTTGACCATGATCCACTGCTGGGTGTCATCTCAGCTCTTATGGGTTTAATGAAACATTATCATTCATGGTAATGCTACATCACACTGTTCTTATACGTTTCTTACTTTCCAAAATTAGGGCTCTTTTCCTGTTTTTGAGTAGAAAACACCAAAAGTAGTTTTTAAAAGTGATGTATCGCTTAGGATATTTGGATTTTTAGAATTGTTCCATCAGTTGGTTAACACTAAAATGATTTGATTTTGCAAAGTATGCTCCTGAGGGTTTATTAGAGCAGTGGATCCTGACCAGCAATACTGGGAGCTCTAGAGGTTCCTTGAAGGTCACTGTGTGGGAAACTTGAAAACATAATGTCTTTAAAATTGAATTATATTTGATTTACAATGTTGTTTTACTTTCTGTTGTACAACAAAGTGTTTCAGTTTATGTATATATTATTTTTCATGATCTTTTCCGTTATGGGTTATTAGAGGATACTGACTATAGGTCTGTGTGCTATGCAGTAGTACATTGTTGTTTATCTATTTTTATGCAGTAGTTTGTGTTTTCTAATCACAAACTCCTAATTTATCCTTCCCCCATCCCTTTCCCCTTTGGTAACCATAAGTTTATTCTCTATGTGTCTGTTTCTGTTTTGCAAATAAGTTCATTTGTATCATATTTTAGATTCCACATATAAGTGATATCATGTGATATTTGTCTTTTGCTGTCTGATTTCACTTAGTATGATAGTTTCTAGGTCCATTTATATTTGTTGCAAATGACATTATTTCCTTCTTCTTTTATCACTGAGTAGTACTCCAGTGTTCTTGCCTGGAGAATCCCAGGGGTGGAGGAGCCTGGTGGGCTGCCGTCTATGGGGTCGCACAGAGTCAGACACGACTGAAGCGACTTAGCAGCAGCAACAGCAATATTCCATTGTGTGCTTTGTGTGAGTGTGTGTATATACATATACATATACATATACATATACATATATATATATAAAACATCTTTTTTACCCATTCATCTATCAATGGACATTTAGGTTGCTTCCATGTCTTGGAAATAGTATTATAAATACTATTATATAGCTATTGTAAATAGTGCTTTTATGAACATTGGATGCATGTATCTTTTCCAATTAGAATTTTCTCTAGATACATGCCTAGGAGTGGAATGTCTGGATCATATGGCCACTCTAGTTTTAGTTTTTTTAAGGAAACTCTATAGTGTTTTCCATAGTGGCTGTATTAATTTACATTCCCACCAACAGTGTAGGAGGGTTTCCTTTTCTACACACCATTTCCAGCATTTATTATTTGTAGACATTTTAATGATGGTCATTCTGACTGGTGTCAGGTGATATCTCATTGTAGTTTTGATTTACAGAAAATATATTTTTTAAAAGTCTAATGAATGTTTAGTTAGACTAAGTTGTCTTACCTTAGATAAACAAAATTGGATTTTTTTGGTTTTGCCTAGATCATATCAGTTCAACAGCAACAATTTGCATTGTTGTAAATAAAGCATTGGAATTCTTTGTATCCATGATGGGAATACAGAAGGATCAGTTACCATTTGGATAGACTCTCTGCAGGTCTTTGTTGAAGGCAGCATATACTGTAAAGCTTAGATAGTTTATATATGATAATTTATATTAAAAAGCATACTTTGCCCCAGTTATTACTTTCTGTAAATTTAACCATAGGAATAACAATATAATGTTAAACTTTTATCCAGTAACAGTAATCACATATTGAATGTCTTGGTGGGAGGCAATCTTGGGCACTGTTCATTCACAATCTCAGTCTTCAAAATGATTCCATGCTGTTATTATTTGTATTTTAATATTAAAGAAATACAGGCTGGTGAGGCATTAGTAACTTACTAAAGGTCATCTAGATATCAAGTAAGTAGGCAGAAAATCTAGGATTCAGAAACAGATTTGCCCGAATCCAGAATGCATACTTATTCACATGGTCTACAATGCCTTTCAATGAAAAATGGAGATACAAACTATTTTCTTGGGCTCCAATATCACTGTGGATGGTGACTGTAGCCATGAAATTGAAAGACACATGCTCCTTGGAATAAAAACTATGACAAACTTAGACAACATATTAAAAAGCAGAGACATCATTTTGCCGACAAAGGTCTATATAATCAAAGCTATGGTTTTTCCAGTAGTCATGTGTGATTGTGAGAGTTGGACCATAAGGAAGGCTGAGTGCCAAAGAACAGATGCTTTCAAACTGTGGTGCTGAAAAGACTCTTGAGAGTCCCTTGGATACCTAGGAGATCAAACTAGTCAATCCTAAAGGAAGTCAATTGTGAATATTTATTGGAAGTACTGATACTGAAGCTGAAGCTCAAATACTTTGGCCACCTGATGCAATGAGCCGAATCACCGGAAAAGATCCTGATGCTGGGGAAGACTGAAGGAGGAGGAGAAGGGGGTGACAGAGGATGAGACGTTAATGACATCATCAACCCAATGGACATGAGTTTGAGCAACCTTTGGGAGATAGTGAAGGACAAGGAAGCCTAGTGTGCTGCAGTCCATAGGGTCACAAAAAGTCAGACATGAGTGAGAGACTGAACTGAACTGAACTGAACTGACACTTGGACGTGGCTTTCTATATTCCTCTGTTTACACTTCCCCGGTGGCTCAGACGGTAAAGTGTCTGTCTACAATGCAGGAGACCTGGGTTTGAGCCCTGGGTTGGGAAGATCCCCTGGAGAAGGAAATGGCAATCCACTCCAGTACTATTGCCTGGAAAATCCCACAGCCAGAGGAGCCTGGTAGGCTACAGTCTATGGGGTCGCAAAGAGTCGGACACAACTGAACGACTTCACTTCACTTATGTTTACACAATACTTTCTAATACTCCAGTTTTCCAAAGAAACTCCCCTGCTTTTCTTTTCAGGCTTTTTACATGTCTGTTGTTACCCTCAACTGTAATCTCCAGCTTGAGATGGTAATGGGTTGTTCATTTGCCTTACAACGTTTTCAAGGAATTCTCTCTGCATGACAGCTCTGAATTAGGTGATGCAAAGGCAAGTATCCTGAATCACTGCCTCAGGTAGCACTCAGATATGTCAAAATGGACAAGCCCAATTCTTTGAGAACAAGGTCCCCTTTGCTCTTCACAAACTAGGGGCCAGTGTCCCACGGTGGGAATGTAGGCTGCTATCTTCAATATCACTGCAGGCTGGGAGGGGATAGGACAAAAGAAAGTATAAATGCTGAAAAACTTTCCTAGAATTCTAAAGTTGCCTTTTCCCCTCCTTAATTCAGTATTCACTTGATTGTTATAAATCTTTTTCAGAGTTCCAGTTCCTGTATTATTTATGGTATTTCTGTGGAGGGTCCCTTGGAAATTAACTATTCCACCATTTCTGCTGACATTGCCTGTACAAATGGGTTTATATTTTAAATATTTAAAAAAATCAAAGAATACCATGAAATTTACATAAAATTAAACTTCAGTGTGCACAGATATATATTATTAGGTTGGTTCAAAAGTAATTGTGGTTTTGGACCATGAATTTTAAACCATTATAACTAAGCTCAAACATATCTTTATTCATCAAAATAGGAACCAGTACAATCAACACATTTTTGCCAATGAGAAATAAATTTGTTTATTCCTGTAGATTTGATGAACTCTTGGAAACCATTTTCTGCCTCTTACTGGTTGTGGAAGCATTTTCCCCGCAAAATGTTGCTTAAAGAAGTGATAATCAGCTGGTGAGAGGTTGGGCAAATATGGTAGACAGGACAAAACTTTATAGGCCAGTTTGCTCCACTTTTGAAGCATTGATTGTGCAACGTGTGGTTGGGCATTGTCAGAGAATTGGTTCCTTTCTGTTGACCAGTGCCTGTTACCGGCGTTGCAGTTTTCAGTGCATCTCATTGATTTGCTGAGCATACTTCTCAGATGTAATGGCTTCACTGGGACTCAGAGAGCTGTAGTGGATCAGATTGGCAGCAGACCATCAAACAGTGATCATGACCTTTTTTGGTGTAAGTTTGGCTTTGGGAAGTGTTTTGGAGCTTCTTCTCGGTCTAACCACTGAGCTGGTCATTGCCAGTTGTGGTATAAAATCCACTTTTCATCATACATCACAATGCAATCAAGAAATGGTCTGTTGCTGTTGCATAGGATAACAGAAGACAACACTTCAAAATGATGATTTTTTTTTTTTGATTTGTGGTCAATTCATGAGGCATACGTTTACTGAGCTTTTTCACCTTTCCAATTTGCTTCAAAAGCTAAACAATTATGAAATGGTTGACGCTGAGTTCTTAAGCAACTTCTCTTGTAGTTGTAAGAGGATCAGCTTCGGTGATCCTCTCAATTGGTTGTTGTCAACCTTCAGTGGCCAGCCATTGTGCTCCTCATCTTCAAGACTCATGTCTCCTTTACAAAACTTCTTGAACCACTATTACACTCTACGTTTGTTAGCAGTTCCTGGACCAAATGTTTGTTGATGTTGCAAGTTGTCTCTGCTGCTTTATGACCCATTTAGAACTTGAATAAAAAATTGCTCAAATAAATTTGCTTTTTGTCTAACATCATTTTCATAGTTTAAAATACATATAAAATACATAGCAAGTAATAAATCATTAGCAAAAAATCATAAAGTGAGAAGTGCATGTTAGAATTATGTATAACATAACCACATTTATTTAAAAATTATTTCAATATCAAACAGCAAAATTAAGCAATGCAAAACTGCAATTACTTTTGCACCAACCTATTAGAATACCTCCACACTGATTCTTTCACCTACTGTCTATGTCTCCTTACACCCTGCAGTTGAGTAGTTGTGGAGAAATAGTTTGTTATTCAGCCTAAATTATTTATAATCTGGTCTTTTACAGGGAAACTTTTTTCAACCCCTGTTTTAAAATCTCTCAGCCTCCAGTTTTCTCTTTCAAACTCCAAATGTTGTTATAAAAATCTTACCCAGAATTGGTTTTTTTGAGATTTTCTTACTTTGGTTTACATGGTGCTTCTCAACTGACCTCCGTTTACTGCTTCCGCCTTACCTACTGTCCCTTTTCCAGGTTCATCCTAATTGTTTTACACTTCTTACTTCTTCACCGTAAGCGGCATTCTTTCATAATGTCTGTGGATTGGCCTATGCCATCATTTCTCAGATTTTTCAAATGTTTCTCATTTGTGATATCTCAACAGTCTCTGAAATGGGTTGGCTAGCCCCCTAAAAGACATGTGTATCTGCAACCCTTGAAGGTGGTCTTATATGAAAAGAGGTCATTGTAGATATAATTAAGGTAAGAATCCTGGTATAAGATCATCTTGAATTACAGTAAAAAATCCAATGACAGGTTTTCTTATAAGAAAGAGACGGGGGAAGGAATACAGAGGAGAAGATGATGTGAAGACAGAGGCAGAGACTGCAATGGTGTGTCTACATGCCACTAGCCGTTGGAAACTGGAAGTGAGGCAGGGGATGGGGTCTGCCTTACAAGCTCAAGAAGGGACTAAGCCTGTCAACAGTTTGATTTCACACTTCTGGCCTCCAGGACTTTGAGAAAATAAATTTCTGTTGTTTTTAGTCAACGTATCTGAGGTAACTTGTTACAGCAGCACTCACCTTCTGAAGATCCAGATCAAATGTTACTTTATGAAGGCTTACCTGATTCTCCTAGACTAGAAAAAATTATCTACTCACTCTTCTTTTGTATTTTGGCATTCACCACACTATACTTCAATTTATGTATTTAAGTATTTGTCTTTCCTAACAGCCATGATCTTGCCCACTGTAAGAACTTGTACATTTGTCCTTCACACTTAGCATGTCATTTGGCGTACAGTCGTACTCAATGTGGAGTGAATGAATCATAGTAGAATATCAAGTGACAGATTAAGCATTGCTTGGAGTCAGGTTGTTAATATTCTACATTTGGTTCTGCCACTTACAAACTCAGTCAGATGCCACTTTGGTCCTCAACTTGCTCATTGACGTAATTTGAGAGTAAGACTAAGGCTTTCCCAGCTCTAATTTTTCTAAAATATAGATTTATTTATTTTAATTGGAGGCTAATTACTTTACAATATTGTATTGGTTTTGCCATACATCAACATGAATCCACCACAGGTGTACACGTGTTCCCCATCCTGAACCCCACTCCCACCTCCTTCCCCGTACCATCCCTCTGGGTCATCCCAGTGCACCAGCCCCAAGCATCCTGTATCCTGCATTGAACCTGGACTGGTGATTCGTTTCATATATGATATTATGCATGTTTCAATACCATTCTCCCAAATCATCCCACCCTCTCCCTCTCCCGCAGAGTCCAAAAGAGTGTTCTATACATCTGTGTCTCTTTTGCTGTCTTGCATACAGGGTTACTGTTACCATCTTTCTAAATTCCATATATATGCGTTAATATACTGTATTGGTGTTTTTCTTTCTGGCTTACTTCACTCTGTATAATCGGCTCCAGTTTCATCCACTTCATTAGAACTGATTCAAATGTATTCTTTTAATAGCTGAGTAATACTCCATTGTGTATATGTACTACAGCTTTCTTATCCATTCATCTGCTGATGGACATCTAGGTTGCTTCCATGTCCTGGCTATTATAAACAGTGCTGCGATGGACACTGGGGTACATGTGTCTCTTTCAATTCTGGTTTCCTTGGTGTGTATGCCCAGCAGTGGGATTGCTGGGTCAAAACTGGAAATAGAATTGCCCAGCTCTAATTTTAAGGTGTATTGTTTCTTTGAGGTGATTTCTTTCATGTCATTCTGTTTTTGTGATTAAATTTGGAGAATAATACCTTTTAGGTTTTCAAAAATTTGCTACACTACTAATACTTTAAAAGGACTTTAAAGACTTAGCTCCTTTTATCTGTGAAGCAAAACTGTAAATAATCTATTAGGGATATATGAAAGAATTTCTGTTGATACTTCCATGGTATGCAAATTTTTAGCTTTAAGAGATGAAATTTTTATGTTTAAATAATGAATCTAAATTAGGAACTTAAGTTTTTCCAGAAAATAATTTACAGTAATAGTTACTGATCATTTGAGGTATCATAGGCACTTAAAAAGTAGATGCATACAAAATACCTTAAATTTATTATATACAGATAAACTTAACTGTAATATGCATGACTGATTTATTGTTTATAATAAGCTCTGAAATTAGTTTTCTTTTTATATATATCTCAGATTATGTACTTCCCCCCCATTGTCTGTTTTCAATATTTCTGTCATGGTAAAATGCTCATATATCAATCACTTGATGATATATGCTCTGCGTATCCACATGTTAGGAAAGCAACTTAGAAGCCAACAAAACATGTTATTTGTACATTATTTGCACCAATGAAGATCCAAATATATATAGGCCGTTCTTCAAAGTGCTATTAAAACTTTGACTCATCAAATCACTTGCAAGGTAATTATCTCCACAGAGAGATAAGAAAATAGAATTGTCAGCATAGTTTCTGAATCAAGGCTAAAAGTGACGTTACTCTCTGAACTTGAGTCAGAATTTGAGAACTGAGCTTTACAATGAAACCAAGTAGTTCTGTAAAAAGATTTAGGAATCTCTTTAAAAACTCCTTAATTTGGGAGGCACTTGAAAGCACTTTATCTGCTCAGGCTGGAAGGAAACCTAGACATCCTTTGCAGTTCAGATTTAGATGTGTTTTTACTTTTTATCCTATGTCTTCAGGATTATCTCTTGGAAATTCCTTGGTGGTACAATTGTTAAGACTGAGCTTTCACTACTGAAGGCATGGGTTCAGTCCCTGGTTGGGGAACTAAGATCTTGAAAGCTTCACATGGCATGACCAGAACTAAAAATTGAAAAAAAAATTTAAATTAGAAAATTATCTCTTTTATTACTTTTTAATACAACACATTTTTATTGAGAATCTATTATCTGCATGGAACTGTACCATGGGTTACAAGAATACAATTTGATCTGATTCTTAAACTCAAGAATCATGTACTCTTTCCTCTTGATCAGGTATAAGTGAAAAACAAGGATATTTTCTTGGTGTAAATATATGTAACACAGTTCATTAGAAATCATAAGGGGCAGCAATTAATGTAGATCAGTGTTTTCTGAAGGCCTCAAAACAGGAGATGAGACTGGAGCTGGGCCCTCAAAGATAGACGAGATTAGCATGGCAGGAAGAAGACAAGACTGAGATAAAAAGATAGTTAAATAAAAGTACCATTTATGAGGACAGTGGATAAATGCAATGATAAGTGAATAATAATTGTGAGATGTGAGTCACTTTGGAGGTATCTGCATTTAAGTCATCTGAGAAATACAGTGTTGTATCCTTTAAATTCTCATGGAAGATTGAATTCTACTAATTGAAAGAACATTATGGTTCTTTGAAGTAGAAAATACCCCTGTTAAATCCAGTCCCCAGTTTTGTAAAATGTTGGGAACAGATTATTAGGCTTACATAAGATTTTCAAGTGTGATACATACATCATGAGTCTCCCTACACAGGACTTGAGATAGTTCATATTGAGTTCTGACTAGCAATTCCATTTTTTGAAGTTGCAATATGCACACGTGCTAAGTCGCTTCAGTTGTGTCCAGCTTTGTGTGGCCCTGTGGATTTTAGCCTGCCAGGCTCCTCTGTCCTTTGGATTCTCCAGGCAAGAATATTGGAGTGGGTTACCATTTCCTCCTCCAGGGGGTCTTCCTGACCTAGGGATTGAACCAGCGTCTGCATTGGCAGGCAGGTTCTTAACCACTAGCACCACTTGGGAAATCCTATTAAACATTAGCTATTCAACCACTTCAGTCTGTCTTAAGCTCTCAAAACTTGACAAAAATTGCTCTTGCTGGAGCTATCCATTTCCTCCATACCACTAAAACCCAGGGATACTGCTATGTCTAACCTTAATTTATATGTTACAGTGATATTCCACACAATTTATCCATTTCTCCTTTTTGAGGTACTCTTTTTATTTTTCTTTGCTTCTTCAACATATATCCTTTCAGGATGTCTTATATTTTTCTGGATGCTCTTTCCCTTAAACAGGCTCTCATCCTTCAACCCACTTAGAGTTTCTTAGAACTTCTGACAGAGAGTGACAGTGAAAGTCGCTCAGTCATGTCTGATTCTTTGCGACCCCGTGGACTGTAGCCTGCCACGCTCCTTTGTCCATGGAATTCTCCAGGCCAGAATACTGGAGTGGGTAAGCCATTCCCTTCTCCAGGGATCTTCCCAGCCCAGGGATCAAACCCAGGTCTCCCCCATTGCAGACAGATTCTTTACCATCTAAGCCACCAGGGAAACTTGTACCTGGGTTCTTTACTGCTACGATTGTTATCATCACTATCACCATTGATAACTGTCATTAATATTACCATATAATTAGCTTTTGTAACTCTTACAACTTTTTTTTTTTTAGAACACTGTGTGTCTATACAAAAAAACTTGAAACATCAACACTATAATTTCCTAGGTGTTCAAGGAATTGACAAATCTACAGACATATGTCTTGTACCGTAGGAAAAATGAGGTTTAAATAGGAAAAAGGATTAACTGCAACACATACAACTAAGAAATTCTTATATTTTAATCTTTAAGAACTTGGCAATACTAAGCTTATTTCAAAGTTCCAAGCTGGCCTGATAGATGGCCAACCAAAGTAGATATGGTTTGCTAGGATCAGATACTAGAATCAATAAAATTGTTTCTAACAATGTTATTTATACAGCATAATTATTGATTGTTAAGTACTTCCGAGGTGAATTGGATTGACTGGTTTGACCATGAAGTGAAGTGAAATGAAGTAAAAGTCGCTCGGTCACGTCTAACTCTTTGCGACCCCATGGACTAATACAGTCCATGAATTCACTGGGCCAGAATACTGGAATGGGTAGCCTTTCCCTTCTCCAGGGTATCTTCCCAATGCAGGGATCCAACCCAGGTCTCCCGCATTGTAGGTGGATTCTTTACCAGCTGAGCCACAAGGGAAGCCCAGGAATACTGAAGTGGGTAGACTATCCCTTCTCCAGCAGATCTTCCTGACCCAGGAATTGAACCAGGGCCTCCCACATTGCAGGCAGATTCCTTACCAACTGAGCTATGGTATATTGCTATAGATTCAGTGTATCTGAAAAGCTTAATGAATCTTATTCAAGTATGGAAAATAGCTTTATTAATAAGCCTACAAAACAGTTCTTTCCATGAAAATGTTGAACTATAGTGAATGTACATACCCAAGGAATAGACTCTTAAATGTTCTCTTCTCTGCTGCTGCTGCTGCTGCTGCTGTTAAGTTGCTTTAGTTGTGTCTGACTCTGTGTGACCCCATAGACGGCAGCCCACCAGGCTTCCCCATCCCTGGGATTCTCCAGGCAAGAACACTGGAGTGGATTGCCATTTCCTTCTCTAGCACCTTATAATAATAATTATAATGACAATAATAAATATCCATCTCTTACCCTGATGCTGGGAAAGATTGAAGGCAGGAGGAGAAGGAGACGACAGAGGATGAGATGGTTGGATGGCATCACCGACTCAATGGATATGAATTTGAGCAAGATCCAGGAGATGGTGAAGGACAGGGAAGCCTGGTGTACTGTAGTCCATGGGGTCGCAAAGAGCCGGAAACAACTGAATAATTGAACAACAACCATTAACATTGAAAATTATTAGTCAGTATACTCAGCATTTTCATTTAATTTTCAAAACAACTCCACCAGTATAAGTATGATTATCCTGTTTTCTTAAAGAGGAAACTGGAATTTGAATATGCTGCCACTTTCTCATGGTCCTACAATTAATAAAGTATGGAGATGGGATTCAAATATAGGTCTGATTTTGCTCCACACCCTTCTAATTTATCAACTATGTTGCTTTTCTTTCTTTTACATATAGAAGTAGGATATGACTATATATGTATATATATATTATATATAAATATAATTTCCTCCAGGCAATCTCTTTTTATAGTTAAATTTTACACTGGGGATCATTTGCTTGTTTTTTTTTTTTCCTTCTAAATTTATACCTGTAATTTGACCTTAATTTTGTGTTTAGTAAGTGTTCTGTAATTTTAAATCACAAACAGTAATTATCATTGGTGCGCAGAAGTCTGTGTGTGTATGCAGATATTTTTGGTATACCAAAGTTACTGGTAAATAAATGTAAAGGCTTTCAGACACTCGAAAAAAGTTATAAGACTTATTTTCTGTTTCCTCACTCCCATTTTTCCACAGTCTGATGTCATTCCTTCTCATAAAACTGCTTTATAAATATCACTACTAAGCTACTTTTTGATAAATGCAATGTCATATTTGGTCCTTTGCTTTCTCCAGTTCTGAGGACTCTTGGCTACTTTCTTCTTTCTCACTGGTTCTCTGGCCTTAAAGTTTCTTGTATTTTGTCTTTCTGCTGCTCCTTCGTTATCAACTTGTAGAATCCAATTTCTCTACTTTCACTATAACTAGTATTATTTTTCTTACTCTGAGTATTCTATGGGTCACTTTATCTAGTTCTGTTGTGTATTATAACTTTTTCATCAAAATATGGAACATTTCCATCACTTCAGAAAATTCTTTTTTCTTCCTTTCTAGTTAATCCCATATCCCTCATGCAAATGTGATTACCATTTTGATTTCTATTTGTAGACAAGTGTGACTATACTTGAACTTTATACAAATGGAATTAAACAGTATGTACTCTGGTGTCATTTTCTTAAAATAATGTTTTTGATTTCATTCATGTTGCTTCATGTAATGTATTTTTTTAAATTGTGGAGTAGTGTTTTATTATATGGAAATATTACAATTTTTAAGCTCACTCTCTTGTTGATATGCATTTGAATTGTTTCCAGTTGTCTACTATAAATAAAACTACTAAGACCATTCCTATAAAAGTCTTTTTATAAACATATATTTTTATTTCTTTTGGGTAAATAGCTAGAAGTGAAATTGCTCGTCCATAGAACAGGTGTATGCCTAAATTTATAAGAAATTATCAACATTTAGCCATATTTTCTGCATCATTTAACACTGTCTTCAGCTGTTCATTACATTTCTGTTTGAGTCATATTCTTATCACTGTTTGGGGTTTTGGTTCTCATAAACTTTATCATTTTTACTGTCTCCTGAGTGTGAGGTGGTATCTTATGAGGTTAAAATTTGTATTTCTCAGATGACTAATTTAGTCATGTTTAGCAACTTTTCATGTATGTGTGTGTGTGTTAGTTGCTCAGTCATGTCTGACTCTTTACAACCCCATGGACTGTAACCTGCCAGGCTCCTCTCTCCATGGAGTTCTCTAGGCAAGAATACTGGAGTGGGTTGCCATGCCCTCCTGGAGATCTTCTCGATCTAGGAATCAAACCTGGGTCTCCTGCATTGCAAGCAGATTCTTTGCCATCTGAGCCACCAGGGAAGCTCCTTTTCATGTACCTGCTGCTGCTGCTACTGCTGCTAAGTCGCTTCAGTTGTGTCTGACTCTGTGCGACCCCATAGACAGCAGCCCACCAGGCTCCCCCATCCCCTGGGATTCTCCAGGCAAGAACACTGGAGTGGGTTGCCATTTCCTTTTCCAGTGCATGAAAGTGAAAAGTGAAAGTGAAGTCGCTCAGTCGTGTCCAACTCTTAGCGACCCCATGGACTGCAGCCCACCAGGCTCCTCCATCCATGGGATTTTCCAGGCAAGAGTACTGGAGTGGGGTGCCATTGCCTTCTCTGTTTCATGTACCTACTGATCACTTATATATCTTTTTTGTGTGTGAAGTGGTATTCGACCTAGTAAACTTTGATTCCTTAAATTTGTCATTATATTAGATATTAAACATTTGATTTGTTTTCCATCTTACTATAATATTTTAATACATTAACATATATTCATTACAGAAATTTTAAGAATGAATATAGAAAAAATAAAATTACTTATTCTGCTAGCTTCTATAGCTAATAATTTAATATTTGATATAATTTCCTTCCTTTTTTAGTGTATATGTGATTTGCATGCTATTTAAAAATAAAATGCATCAAAGAGTATATGCAGCTTATATACTATTATAAGCTGCATGTAACTTTAATAGCTATTTCTTAAATAGCCACTGAAATAAATGTATATACAAATATGATTAAAATAATGAGGATCTTAAAAATAGACTCATGTTTTTGTTTTTTTCTTCTTCCATTTTTATTGAGATATAATCAGCATAGAACACTATATAAGCTTAAGAAGTATGCCATTATGATTATTATACATCATAAAATGATATCATAAGTTTAGTGAACATCCATCATCTCATAGATACAAAATTAAAGAAATAGAAAAAATGTTTTCTTTGTAATGAGAATTCTTGTATTTACTCTTAATAACTTTTGTATATAGCATACATCAACATTAATTATAATTATGCTATTGTACATTACATTACTACTACTCATTTATCTTCATGTTTTTGAGATTTGAAAAAAATCTGTACTTTAGTTAATAAAATTGTATACCATGTTAATTTCCTGTTTTGTTTACATCACAGTATTTCTTTTTATTCTCAGAACTGCATTAGAAGTTTCAAGTCTTATTCAAAAATTTTTTTTTAATCACTATGATAATAAACTTTCTAGACTTTTAGCAGTAATATTAGATGCCAAAATACATGGAACTATATTACAATTTTGAGTGAATATAAATTAGTAATGTAGCATTCTATTCATACTAAGTCAAACAAGTGGGATTAAAATGTCATATATTTTTTAGCTAGGCAAAAATTCATAAGTTTTCTAAAATATATATATTATAGAAAACCTTCTCTGCTATTGGTAATGATTTGAGAAAGAACTTCAAAAAAAGAAATGGAGAAATTGGGAAACATAAACAAAATGAAATGGGAGAACTGAATATGAAATAGAAAAAGTGAAAGAAACTAGATAAAATTAAGAGATCATCATATAGTCCAGTTAATTTTTAAACATGACTGCATACTGGAAACACATTTCGAGTTTTTGAGGAAAAAAAGCAATACCTGGTCAATTGTATTTTTCAAAAAATTCCAAGATCATTCTTATATGCATCTGAATTTTGAAAAGTGATTACAGGTTTTCTTATTAAATGGTAGTTTTAGTGATATAAAATTCTGTTATTTTTTTGTTGACTAGTCATGATACAATTATTTTATTAATCAAAAATCACAATAGTAGAAGATGTTTCTCGGTTGTCACAATCAATAGCCAGACAAACATAAAAAATCATTACAATTGCACACCATGATGGAAACCTGACTAATCTATAAATTAAAATAGTTAAATACAATTTGGGTAGTTAAGTAGAATGATGTGGTAAGTGAAAGCACATATATGCACATATTTGTCATCTGCTCAGCCAGTCTATGTCTTTTGGTTTGTGCATTTAATCCATTTACATTTAAGGTAATTGTCAATATGTATAATCCTACTACCATTTTCTTAATTATTTTGAGTTTATTTTGTGTTGGTCTTTTCCTTCTATGTGTTTTCTGCTTAGAGGAGTTCCATTAGCATTTGTTGTAAAGATGTTTGGTGGTGCTGAATTCTCTTAACTTTTGCTTGTTTGGAAAGCTTTTGATTTCTTCATCAAATGTGAAGGAGGATCTTGCTGGGTAGAATACTTTTGGTTTTGGTTCTTTTCTTTCACCATTTTAAATATATCATGCCATTCTCTTCTGGTCTGTAGAGTTTCTGTTGAGAAGTCAACTGATAACCTTATGGGAGTTCCTTTGTAAGTTGTCATTTTTCCCTTGTTGCTCCTAATATTTTATATTTGTCTTTAATTTTTGTCAATTTAATTATTATGTGTCTCTCTGTGTTCATTCTTGGGTTTATTCTGCCTGGGACTTTGTGTGCTTCTTGGACTTGAATATTTCCTTTCACATGTAAGGGAAGTTTTCAGCCATTATCTCTTCAAATATTTTCTCAAAACTTTTCTCTCTCTCATCTCATTCTGCGACCCCTATAATACAAGTGTTGGTGAATTTAATGTTGTCCAGAGATCTCTTAGGCTGTCTTCACTTTTTTTAAAAAATTTTTTCTTTTCTATATTCTGTTTTGTGGCAGTGATTTCTTTAAGTTTGCCCAGAAGAGCAGTTAACTGCAAATGATTCTTTCTGCTACTGCTGCTAAGTCGCTTCAGTCTTGTCCGACTCTATGCGACCCCATAGACGGCAGCCCACCAGGCTCCCTCGTCCCTGGGATTCTTCAGGCAAGAACACTGGAGTGGGTTGCCATTTCCTTCTCCAATGCATGAAAGTGAAAAGTGAAAGTGAAGTCACTGAGTCGTGTCCAACTCTCAGTGACCCCATGGACTGTAGCCTACCAGGCTCCTCCATCCATGGAATTTTCCAGGCAAGAGTACTGGGGTGGGGTGCCATTGCCTTCTCCAAATGATTCCTTCTAGTGTGTCTCTGTTTGTATTTTCTTCTAGTTCTTTGGTAAGCATTTCTTGCATCTTCTCCATTGTTTTCCTGAGATACTGTATCATCTTCACTATTATTATTCTGAATTCTTTTTTGGAAGGTTGCGTGTCTCCACTTCATTTTGTCGTTTTTCTTGGGGGTTATCTTTCCCTTCATCTGAGACATAACTTTCTGCTTTTTCATTTTTTCATCCTGATTCAGTCACTAAGTTGACCCCATGGACTGCATCATGCCAGGCCTCACTGTATATCACCAACTCCTGGAGATTATCCAAACTCATGTCCATTGAGTTGGTGATGCCATCCAACCATCTCATCCTCTCTGTTGTCCCCTTCTATGCCTTCAATCTTTCCCAGCATCAGGGTCTTTTCCAATGAGTCAGTTCTTCACATCAGGTGGCCAAAGTACTGGAGTTTCAGCTTCAGCATCAGTCCTTCCAATGAATATTCAGGACTGATTTCCTTTAGGATGGACTGGTTGAATCTCCTTGCAACCCAAGGGACTCTCAAGAGTCTTCTCCAACACTACAGTTCAAAGCAACAATTCTTCGACATTCAGCTTTCTTTATAGTCCAACTCTCACATCCATACGTGACTAATGGAAAACCATAGCCTTGATGAGATAGAACTTTGTTGTTAAGGTAATGTCTCTGCTTTGTAATATCCTCTCTAGGTTGCTCATAACATTCCTTTCAAGGAGTAAGTGTCTTTTAATTTCATGGCTGCAGTCACCATCTGCAGTGATTTTGGAGCCCCCCAAAATAAAGTCTGTCACTGTTTCCACTGTTTCCCCATCTATTTCCCATGAAGTGATGGGACCAGATGCCATGATCTTAGTTTTCAGAATGCTGAGAACTCATCCCACATGCTAGTAAAGTAATGCTCAAAATTCTCCAAGCCAGGCTTCAGCAATACGTGAACCGTGAACTCCCTGATGCTCAAGCTGGTTTTAGAAAGGGCAGAGGAACCATAGATCAAATTGCCAACATCTGTTGGATCATGGAAAAAGCAAGAGAGTTCCAGAAAAAACATCTATTTCTGCTTTATTGACTATGCCAAAGCCTTTGACTGTGAGGATCACAACAAACTGGAAAATTCTGAAAGAGATGGGTATTCAGACCACCTGACCTGCCTCTTGAGAAATCTGTATGCAGATCAGGAAGCAACAGTTAGAACTGGACTTGGAACAACAGACTGGTTCCAAATAGGAAAAGGAGTACATCAAGGCTGTATCTTGTCACCCTGCTTTTTTAACTTATATGCAGAGTACATCATGAGAAACCCTGGGCTGGAAGAAGCACAAACTGGAATCAAGATTGCCAGGAGAAATCTCAATAACCTCAGATATGCAGATGACACCACCCTTATGGCAGAAAGTGAAGAGGAGCTAAAAAGCCTCTTGATGAAAGTGAAAGAGGAGAGTGAAAAAGTTGGCTTAAAGCTCAACATTCAGAAAACGAAGATCATGGCATCTCGTCCCATCACTTCCTGGGAAATAGATGGGGAAACAGTAGAAACAGTGTCAGACTTCATTTTTTTGGGCTCCAAAATCACTGCAGATGGTGACTGCAGCCATGAAATTAAAAGATGCTTACTCCTTGGAAGAAAAGTTATGACCAACCTAGACAGTATATTCAAAAGCAGAGACATTACTTTGCTGACTAAGGTCCGTCTAGTCAAGGCTATGGTTTTTCCTGTGGTCATGTATGGATGTGAGATTTGGACTGTGAAGAAGGCTGAGCACTGAAGAATTGATGCTTTTGAACTGTGGTGTTAGAGAAGAGTCTTGAGGGTCCCTTGGACTACAAGGAGATCCAACCAATCCATTCTGAAGGAGATCAACCCTGGGATTTCTTTGGAAGGAATGGTGCTAAAGCTGAAGCTCCAGTATTTTGGCCACCTCATGCGAAGAGTTGACTCATTGGAAAAGACTCTGATGCTGGAAGGGATTGGGGGCAGGAGGAGAAGGGGACGACTGAGGATGAGATGGCTGGATGGCATCACGGACTTGATGGATGTGAGTCTGAGTGAACTCCGGGAGATGGTGATGGACAGGGAGTCCTGGTGTGCTGCGATTCATGGGGTCACAAAGAGTTGGACACGACTGAGCAACTGAACTGAACTGAACTGAACTGAGCTTTATGTCAGCTTTTTCACTCTTCTCTTTCACTTTCATCAAGAGGCTCTTTAGTTCTTCTTCCCTTTCTGCCATAAGGGCGGTGTCATCTGTATATCTGAGGTTATTGATATTTCTCCCAGTAATCTTGATTCCAGCTTGTGCTTCATCCAGGCGAACATTTCTCATGATGTACTCTGCATATAAGTTAAATAAGCAGGGTGACAAGATACAGCCTTGATGTACATCTTTCCTGATTTGGAACCAGTCTGTTGTTCCATGTCCAGTTCTAACTGTTGCTTCCTGACCTGCATACAGATTTCTCAAGAGGCAGGGCAGGTGGTCTGGTATTCCCATCTCTTTCAGAATTTTCCAGTTTGTTGTGATCCACACAGTCAAAGGCTTTGGCATAGTCAATAAAGCAGAAATAGATGTTTTTCTGGAACGCTCTTGCTTTTTTGATGAGTCAGCAGATGTTGACAGTTTGATCACTGGTTCTCTGCCTTTTCTAAATCCAGCTGGAACATCTGGAAGTTCTGGTTCACGTTTTGTTGAAGCTTGGCTTGAAGAATTTTGAGCATTACTTTGCTATCTTGTGAGATGAGTGCAATTATATGGAAGTTTTAACATTCTTTGGCATTGCCTTTCTTTGGGATTGGAATGAAAACTGACCTTTTCCAGTCCTGTGGCCACTGCTGAGTTTTCCAAATGTGCTGGCACATTGAGTGCAGCACTTTCACAACATCATCTTTCAGGATTTGAAATAGCTCCACTGGAATTCCATCACCTCCACTAGCTTTGTTCATAGTGATTCTTCCTAAGGCCCCCTTGACTTCACATTCCAGGAATTCTGGCTCAAGGTGAGTAATCACCATTGTGATTATATGGGTCATGAAGATCTTTTTTGTAGAATTCTTCTGTATATTCTTGCCACCTCTTCTTAATATCTTCTGCTTCTGTTAGGTTCATACCATTTCTGTCCTTTATCGAGCCCATCTTTGCATGAAATGTTCCCTTGGTAGCTCTAATTTTCTTGAAGAAATGAAATCTCTAGTCTTTCCCATTCTATTGTTTTCCTCTATTTCTTTGCATTGATTGCTGAGGAAGGCATTCTTATCTATCCTTGCTATTCTTTAGAAGGCTGCATTCAAATGGGTATATCTTTCCTTTCTCCTTTGCTTTTCACTTCTCTTCTTTTCACAGCTATTTGTAAGGCCTCCTCAGACAGCCATTTTCCTTTTTTGCATTTCTTTTGCTTGGGGATGATCTTGATCCCTGTCTCCTGTACAATGTCATGAACCTCCATCCATAGTTCATCAGGCACTCTACCTATCAGATCTAGTCCCTTAAATCTATTTCTCACTCCCATTGTATAATCATTAAGGAATTTGATTTAGGTTATACCTGAATGGTCTAGTGGTTTCCCTACTTTCTTCAATTTAAGTCTGAATTTGGCAATTAGGAGTTCATGATTTGAGCCACAGTCAGCTCCCGGTCTTGTTTTTGCTGACTGTATAGAGCTTCTGCATCTTTGGCAGCCAGGAGTATAATCAATCTGATTTCGGTTTTGACCATCCAGTGATGTCATTTGTAGAGTCTTCTCTTGTGTTGTTGGAAGAGGGTGTTTGCTATGACTAGTGCGTTCCCTTGGCAAAACTCTCTTGACCTTTTCCCTGCTTCATTCTGTACCCCAATGCCAAATTTGCCTGTTGTTTCTTGACTTCCTATTTTTGCATTCTAGTCCCCTGCAATGAAAAGGACATCTTTCTAGGGTGTTAGTTCTAAAATGTATTGTAGGTCTTCATAGAACTGTTCAACTTCAGCTTCTTCAGCATTACTGGTTGGTGCATAGGCTTGGATTACCGTGATATTGAATGGTTTGCCTTGGAAACGAACAGAGATCATTCTGTCATTTTTGAGATTGTATCCAAGTACTGCATTTCAGACTCTTTTGTTGACTATGATGGCTACTTCATTTCTTCTAAGGGATTTTGCCCACAGTAGTAGATGTAATGGTCATCTGAGTTAAATTCACCTATTCCTGTCCATTTTAGTTTGGTGATTCCTAGAATGTTGACGTTCACTCTTGCCATCTCCTGTTTGACCACTTCCAATTTGCCTTGATTCATGGACCTAACATTCCAGGTTCCTATGCAATATTGCTCTTTACAGCATCGGACCTTGCTTCCATCATTAGTCTATCCACAACTGGGTGTTGTTTTTGCTTTGGCTCTGTCTCTTCATTCTTTCTGGAGTTATTTCTCCACTGATCTCCTGTAGCATATTGAGCACCTACCAACCTGGGAAGTTCATCTTCAGTGTCTTATCCTTTTGCCTTTTCATACCCTTCATGGGGTTCTCAAGGCATGAATACTTAAGTGGTTTGCCATTCCCTTCTCAAGTGGACCACATTTTGTCAGAACTCTCCACCATGACCCCTCTGTCTTTGGTAGGTTGGCTCATAGTTTCATTGACCACAAGGTTGGGGTCCATGTGATTAGATTGGTTAGTTTTCTGTGATTGTGGTTTTCAGTCTGTATGCCCTCTGATACAGAAGGATAAGAGGCTTATGGAAGCTTCCTGATGATAGAGACTGATGGAGGGGGAAACTGGGTCTTGTTGTGATGGGCGAGGCCATATTCAGTAAATCTTTAATCCAATTTTCTGTTGATGGGTGGAGCTGTGTTCCCTCCCTGCTATTTCAGTTCAATTCAGTTCAGTTGCTCAGTCGTGTCCAACTCTTTGCAACCCTGTGAATCTCAGAATGCCAGGCCTCCCTGTCCATCACCAAGTCCCAGAGTTCCCTCAAACTCACGTCCATTGAGTCCGTGATGCCATCCAGCCATCTCATCTCTGTTGTCCCATTTTCCTCCTGCCGCCAATCCCTCCCAGCATCAGAGTCTTTTCCAATGAGTCAACTCTTCGCATGAGGTGGCCAAAATACTGGAGCTTCAGCTTTAGCATCATTCCCTCCAAAGGACACCCAGGGCTGATCTCCTTCAGAATGGACTGGTTGGATCTTCTTGCAGTCCAAGGGACTCTCAAGAGTCTTCTCCCACACCACAGTTCAAAAGCATCAATTCTTCCCCACTCAGCTTTCTTCACAGTCCAACTCTCACATCCATACATGACCACTGGGAAAACTATAGCCTTGACTAGATGGACCTTTGTTGGCAAAGTAATGTCTCTGCTTTTCAATATGCTATCTAGGTTGGTCATAACTTTACTTCCAAGGAGTAAGTCTTTTCATTTCATGGCTGCAGTCACCATCTGCAGTGATTTTGGAGCCCCCCAAAATAAAGTCTGCCACTGTTTCCACTGTTTCCCCATCTATTTCCCAGGAAGTGATGGGACCAGATGGGATCTTCATTTTCTGAATGTTGAGCTTTAAGCCAACTTTTTCACTCTCCACTCTCACTTTCATCAAGAGGCTTTTTAGCTCCTCTTCACTTTCTGCCATAAGGGTGGTGTCATCTGCATATCTGAGGTTATTGATATTTCTCCTGGCAATCTTGATGCCAGCTTGTGCTTCTTCCAGCCCAGCATTCCTCATGTTGTACTCTGCGTATAAGTTAAATAAGCAGGGTGACAAGATACAGCCTTGACGTACTTCTTTTCCTATTTGGAACCAGTCTGTTGTTCCATGTCCAGTTCTTTTTTTTTTTTGAAGCTGAGCCAAATTTTATTTTTTCCTTTTTTTATACAATATTATATTGGTTTTGCCATACATCAACATGCATGTCCAGTTCTAACTGTTGCTTCCTGACCTGCATATAGGTTTCTCAAGAGGCAGGTCAGGTGGTCTGGTATTCCCGTCTCTTGAAGAATTTTCCACAGTTTATTGTGATCCACACAGTCAAAGGCTTTGGCATAGTTGTCTTGGAGCCAAACTATGGTGGAGGTAATAAAGATAATGGTTAGCTTTCTGTATTGTGGTTTTTGTTCTAGCTGCTGTGAGATTGTGGTTCTTCTTGCTACTTCTGTCTGCCCTCTGATGGAGGAGACTAAGAGCTTGGATAAGCTTCCTGATGGGAGGGACTGATGGTGGGAAAAACCAGTTCTTATTCTGGTGGGCAGGGCTGTGCTCAATAAAACTTTAATCCAATTGTCTGCTGATGGGTGAGGTCTATAGGCTCTATGATATTGTTCATGACAAACTCCAAGAGAACTTACACCAAGGAGCCCCTTCCAAGAAGGCTTCTGCCAGTGCCTCCATCCCCATGGCAAGCCACTGCACACCCACGCCTCCACAAGAGGCCTTCCAACACTAGCAGATAAGTCTGTTTCAGTCTCTTGTTGCATCACTGCTCCTTCTCCCTGGGTCTTGGTGCACACAAGATTTTGTTTGTGCCCTCCAAGAATGGAGTCTACTTCCCCCAGTTCTGTGAAAGTCTTGTAATCAAATCCCGCTGACCTTCAAAGTCAGATTCCCTGGGTATTCCCAGTCCTTTTATTGAATCTCCAGGCTTGGAAGACTGACATGGAACTCAGAACCTTCACAATAGTGGGAGAACTTCTATGGTAGTATTGTTCCCCAGTCTGTGGGTTGCCCACCTGGTCGGTATGGAATTTGATTTTATTGTGATTTCACCCCTCCTCCCGTCTTATTGCAGCTTCTGCCTTGTCTTTGGACATGAGGTATCTTTTTATTTGGTGAGCTCCAGTGTTCTGCTGCCAATGGCTATTCAACAGCTAGTTGCAATTTTGGTGCTCTTGCAGGAGATGAACACATGTCTTTCTGCTCTGCCATTGTGAACCCAAAGCTGGACTCATGTTTTATATCCAAGAGATTATCATTTTCTTCTGAAAGCTGATGATTTTTAAGTTGCTCATACATTTTTGGAGTTATTCTTCAGAATTGCCTTTAGATCCGCCCCGCCCCCATTTTTTTTTTTTTAGAATCACACTTGTTTTTTAATTTAAAACTTAATCATTTATTGAACAAACACTTAATGAGTTATAGATACTTTTTTTCAGGTTATGGAGATTCAGGTTTAAGCAGATACAGTTCTCTTCCTTCAAGGATTTTGATTACTATTATTAAGAATTTTCATGACAATTTTCCACTTCCAGAAAATTGTCTGTATGCAAAGATGATTATTTACTATGATTAATGATTTCAAAAACAATATATTGCTATTTATTAAGAACTTTCATAACTACTCAAAAATATTTTTAGCTTCATTAGAGCTGGATAAGTCACTATTTTGAGAGTGACCACAGCAGTTGTGAATGAGACCAGATGATGTGCAGATTTTTAAAAAATCAGTAATATTATTTGACATAAAATTGCCAAATAAGCACTATTTTATGATTTCTCATAGAACTGAAAGCTTTCATGGATAAGTTGCATTTGACATAAATTTTGAGGAAGGGCAATATGTATAAAAGAAATGAAGAGTAAGTGAATATTTTGTGTGTGTGGTGTAATAGGCATGAAAACCTCCTAGGTGGCACTAGTGGTAACGAACCTGCCTGCCAATGCAGGTAGACATACGAAATGCAGGTTCAGTCCCTGGGTGGGGAAGATCCCCTGGAGGAGGGCATGGCAACGCACACCAGCATTCTTGCCTGGAGAATCCCATGGAGACAGGAGTCTGGCAGGCTACAGTCCGTAGGGTTTCAAAGAGTCAGATATGGCTGAAGCAACTTAACACGTTTGCATGCAAGAAGCATGAACTGAGGCATGGGGAAATGCAAGGCTTGTTTGGTTGGAAAAAGTGTGAGTAGGAGAATGGGATGAAATTTTATCAGTGGCTTTTAACTAAGGGTCAAACCAGAATTATCTAGGGAACTTTAAAATGTATCTTCTCTTTATTATTCTGATAACCCTTTGGGCATATTTGAGCCAGAGTCTCTTTCTCTTAGGACTTAGGGAAGGGAAAATTTGGGTATGAATAGTCTCCATCTTTACTTCTGTGAAACTCTTCCCCAGTCAATGGCCTTTAGACATTATTATTAAGGATTTTATACATTGTTTTGTTGGCAACTGGGTAATACTATAAGTTTTTGAATCATGTGATTGAAATAATAAATGCTATGTTTTAGATAGATCAATATTTTGATGATCTGCTGGATGGATAGCAAGTGTGTAGTTTTTGTTACAGTGAGATGGGAGTACAATACACTGCTGTTAAAACAGGAATAATAATTTAATTTATTGGGTTGGTGAAACTGTAACAAGAGAAAGCCTTTTCTGATGAGTTAAAATGGGAATAATAATTTATTGTGTTGGTGAAACTGTAGTAAGAGAAAGCCTTTTCCAATAAAAGTTTTTACTGGGTCTGAAAATTTAGATGCTTTTCTTGCTTAATTGTTCAGAGTTGACTGTGAGACTGTGGCAAGTAGGTTGCTGCTGTTATTAGAACTGTTATAAAAGATGGCTATTTTAAGCAAATAGAACAATCACCTGTAATGTTATGCCCTCAACAGATGAAAGGCCCAAAGGAAAGGAATTCAAATTACTTAAGTGTTTTGTGAGAAGAGTCTCAGTTCAAAACTTAGAGAAAAAGGAAAAAAAGTAACACTTGGCTCAATTCATATAGTCAGTTTTTATAAACCTGTGAATTTGGAATAAAGGTAGTGTCATGAGACAATGCTCCTAATCTGATCCCTAAGCTCAGGCAAGAAACAGATTCTTGGTGCCTCAATTTTTCCATCTGTTAAGACTAGGATAATATGCCTATTTTATGTATCTCATGAGATAGTTCTGATAAAATCATAATATTAGATAAGGTTTATTTTCCATTCATGTATCTTCTTTTTACATTTATAAAATGTCTAAGTTTTATTTGATATTGAGTAACATATGCAATACAGTAATAAAAATGGTTTCTTTACATTGGGAACAAATTTTAATACTTCATATGTAATAAAGTTTGTAGCATAAGTATGTTTCTAAATGATTTAATACTAATTAGGCTGGTTACTTTTTGAGAAACAGTAGCAAAATACTCTGTCTACATTACATGAAGAATAAATTAGAAATGTCAGTAAACTGCCTGCCTTTAATCTTAAGAAAAGTCATTAAAAGTGAGATGATATTTTTAGTATTCAGGGAAAATGTATCCATTTATTTATTCAACAAATATTTTAACACCTATCATGAACCAGATGTCTGTATTGTTTTAGACACTGGGAATACGGAGGGGAATAAAACAGACAGTAATTATGGCCCTCATTGTTCTTCCAAAATAATTGTTTGCCTTATTCTCATCAACTGTGTTTTAGTACTTTAAAAACAAGCGTTTGGACAATGGTGGCAGAACAGCATGTGGCCAAATGTGTATTTCCCAGTCCATGCACTTTGGTCCATTGATGAGTTCTTATTGCTTATGGAAGCTGACACATTTGGTTCTATCTTTGCACAAATGGTTATAGCCTAAGTTATCAGGTTAACAAAACAATTGAATATATATAATAAATTCATCCTATTTTAGTTCTTTTAAATATTTTGATTACTTTTTTAATCAACTGTGTTTTATAAAGTGTTTTGAATTTCTGAAAGGAAGAGGTTTTATTTTACAATTTTAGTGTTTTGGAACAGAGTATGAGGTTAATGAAGATATGGCAATTTTCCCATTGATTTAAGCAACATAGATAGATAAATAGTATAAATAAGCTGAAAATTCTAACTGGGGCTTAAATTATCTTGCTGAACCCATGAATTAAATATAAGAATGTAAGAAATACCTTACTAGATTAAATCAGTTGTCCACAGAGCATGGTATTTTATCAAAAATCATGGTAATTGCTCCCACAACACAGATCTACCTTGAACATCTGTTTTACTCCCTTAGTAATATATTACATATCAATAATCCACAAATAAATTTTCTACAAAGAACTTCTTTGATCCTATTTCTGTTTTCAGTCAGTACTATCTCTTCAGTAATGAGTTTATTATCTCTTGTGTATATTTCAGTTTTATATTCTAATAACTCTATAAACTTTACTTTCCAAAATACCCATTAGCATACACAGTCAAACTTGAAATATGTGCCTGGCTTATCTCTTCCTTTCTTTTGCTTTCTTTCTTTAAGCCTTGTTCTTACTCACCTCTTATCTTTCTCATTTGAAGAGTATGAGTTTTTAACTGATTTTGTGTGGAAAGTTTTACATCCTTTTGCTCATTTACTGTCTAGACCAGTTCCTTTATGATGTCCTTTATGATGGAGGGCAATGAAAATTGTGCACACGTTCCTAAGGAAAGTGATCACAGTTTTGTTTTTGATAATATGTTTTATTACCATATAAGGATAATGATCATTTTGTTGTCTGAATTGTCATAGCAGCACATTTAAATCATTGTCTTAAGATAACATGCTGGCTATTCTTCTGCTTAATGTCCACTATATTTTTTATTAAACGGATTTTTCAAACCAAGTTGCTCCTAACAGTTTTTGCCCTGCTATAATACAAATTACATGCTGGATATAAGATAGAACCTTACCAGCACTGAATAAATACTCATATTGACTGTATTTCTGGACTCATATGCTCTTAGCATTCTGTAATAGATTAGCTATTGACCTATATTTGTTAGTTTGTGTGTAATTCATTCTTTTAGTCATTCTCTTCAGTTCTAGTAATAGAACCTTCTCTTACATGTCTCCACATGTGTTATATCATGTCTTCCTTGGTAAAGTCTTAATTTCCAGAGATTAAGCATCTTTGGATATGGAGCATATTTAGATCATCTTATCTTCTCCCTTCTTGTACCTTCTTCTTGACTTATTTTTGTCTTTGTACCTTCTAAAGCTTGGTCTTAAATAATTAACAATACATTTAATTGATAATTTCAAATGGACACATTTGAAGTTAAAAATTTCCTTAACATCTATCATACATAGTTCATGCCTATGTAGAAACATTCTAGGTTAGGATTCATAAGTTGTTTTCTTTAAAATGTCTTGTTTTAGCTGAACAGAATGTGTGGTTTTTACTTGGACTCTATTGAGAACAAATAAGTCTGAATATTTAATTATTCCTTCAGCAGCAGAATCTTTTCTAACCTATATCAATCTGATATATTAAAAATATATACCTTTGAGGATCACATATTTAAGCTAAATATGGACTGCAGAGACACTGCTTTCTCTAATTCTGCAAATCATAGTTAATAGTTTATATGCACTGAAATCTTTGTACATTCACTGTATCTATGAAATATCCCAGGAAAATCATGTTTAGGCTTTATGTTACTAGAATAGCCTTATCTAAAATGGAGATTAAGTGACTAAATAGAGGAAATAGAATATTCTGAGATATCATGAACACCTGTGGCTTGCTCTTAATGTTGACATCTTCCTAAGGGTCCCAGTAGAGAACCATTTTACTCTGTATGTGAGACAGAAACTTACTTCTTATTTTCCTTGAGGAAACATATTTACTTCCAGAACTGAGATCATTTAGAGCTAAAGGGTGTATACATGGTTCCATTCATTATTTGTGGAAAAAGGAAAAAATTCTATACTCTTTAAGTTACTTAAGGAAAATCTAGAAAAATCTGAGACTTGGAAAACAAACAAACAAACAGATCCAGAACAAAAGAGAGCTTCTGTTCTGACTGGAAGCATTTCCTGTTCTGCCTGTTTCATGGAACATGCTAAAAAAGAGTTTTAAAACTGCCTCATGTGGTTTGTCACCTCCAGCCTGACATGAGCAAGGCAATTATAAAGGGACCCACATATGCTGATCTCTCTTCTCTGCACATGACACAAATTGAAAGCTTTGAGCAAGAGAGGGAAGGCACACTGTTACTTGTCTTTCTCCTCTGAAGAAGCCGGGACGCATTCTGCTCAGCCAACATGTTCCCAGAGGAATGCAGTTTAACTTCCACTTTTCACACAGTAAGAAGCAACACTGTAGACTTGCTGGGAGGGTGACGGCAGCCTGAGAGGAATTTGGAGAAGTGTTTTCACTCCAGTGTTTTCATGTGACCTGACTCGCATTCTCCATTTAGTTACGTATTGACCTGGAAAATGCAGCCAAGCTTGGCCTCTCTTCATTTGACTTACCTTGATTCATCATCTGGGTACCTTTCCCTCCCCTTCTCCCATCCCCGTGCAGCCTCTTCCCCCTTTCCCTTGCACCCTACCAACAGAGCCTCTCTAGATCTCTTCACGTGCATTTACTCTATTTTCCTCAGTAGGGGTTTTACTTCCAAGGAGATAAACTGTGTTTGGGTCCCTGAAATGCATAAAAGGAAGAGCCACTGTAAAGCAGTCTAAGCGGTTCCCCACTCCTTTTGCCAAATCTGACTGTTCATATTCATGGCAGCTTCTTTAAGAACACTCCGGTAGTAAAAGAATTAATATTCGCCACTTATTCCTGGATTTTATCCCCCACTCCTCCATTAAATGACTGATTTTTATGCATGAAATAGACAAGCCTTGGGTGACCTGTTTTTTTTTTTTTTCCCCTCCCCCCCTCTTTTTTCCTTGCGGTAAAATAGTGCTGAAGAAAGAGGGCACTAGTGTACAGCCCAGATCGCATCCTTGCACCGTCTGGATTAGAGCTGAGGCGTCTGCGAACCGCGCGTGGCCGCGGTGCTCTGGCCCGGGGACCACAGCGCTCTTTACCCGGACTCAGGTACGTCTCAAGTCCAAATTCTTCAAGCAGACCCAGGTGAGCAGACACCTTGCGGCGGGCAAACCCACCCACTATGGCAGAGAAAAAGTCCCAATCTACGGGATTTTTCTTCTCGTCCCAGAGGCATCCTCGATTATTTCTTCTAGTCCTGCCTCCCCGGGAAGCCTCGGGACCCATGGATGCCTGGGCTGTCTTTCTTTTGCCTGCCTCACCTTCTGTGTGTATGCTTTCTCCCTGCCTGCTCCCTTAGCTCCTTTCTCGTCTGACTCTCACCTTGAAAAAGGAAGCCGGAGAGGGACGAGAGAGAGAGCCAACTTCAGCCCCGCAGGCGGCTGAGATTTGGCGCCTCTGTCCCTGAAGCGGTAGGGTTTGAATATACCTTCAGGAGCACTAGCTGCGAGGCGAGGAGAATGAGGATGGAGGGGTGTAGGGGAAGCGTGGATGTGTGTGTGTGTGTGTGTGTGTGTGTGTGTAAAGAACGCAGGGAGGGGGGTCGAAAGATAGAAGTCGGGGGTTGGCAGAGGTGGAGGTGGGGGTTAAAGAATTGCAACTCGCTGGTCAGCAACCGGCTCTGCGGGAGATTGTCTCGGCAGCTTGACCAAGCACTGTCCAGGGTTCTGAAGGCTGCAGGGCTTAGCTGCCGCCGCGGGAGCAACCCGGAAGCTCCCCTCTGTTCCCTTTCTAGCAACTATGTAGGGAAGTTGCAGGGACCCCTCCATTCCCTCCCTCTCTCCCTCATGGGTCGCAGGAAACTAGTTACCCGACCTGTACCCTTCTCCCCCTCCCCCAAAGTCCACAGTAAGATGACTTCTGGGGGATGGAGGCGATGTACCAAAATCCGACATGTGGAGACTTTACCAGGCGTTGCCTTAGTAACTAATATGGATTTCCTCAAACTGGCAAATTTATATTTACTATTTGGGTAGTATGTTAGGGTATCTTCAGCCCCTCAAAGTTAAAGTAAAAGGTGGATTCCTGGTTCGAGTTTATTTGGAAGTAGCGCTTCCACCTTCATAATGAAAGAGTTTCCAAATTTCTTCTGGGGAAAAAAAGTTGATCTTTTCAAACCTGGAAAGTTCTCTAAGGTCGGAAGCCCTAGCTCCTCCTTCTCCCGCTTCCCTCCTCCCCCTGGAGTCTGTAAGCGTGAGGGTGTTTGGGGACCTGGAAGAGAGCTGAAGGTGCAGGAGGGGGCGGGTCGGCGGGGCTCTGAGCCTCCCAGGACGCGCGACGGAGAACACTGGGGGCAGAACCACCACCTTCCTCCTTGACCAGAGCTGTCTCTCAAGCTGTCCCTCCAG
Source organism: Ovis aries (assembly GCF_016772045.2). Classification (NCBI taxonomy): domain Eukaryota; kingdom Metazoa; phylum Chordata; class Mammalia; order Artiodactyla; family Bovidae; genus Ovis; species Ovis aries. The sequence continues at coordinate 70,492,321 of NC_056061.1, forward strand.
CTGATGTTATGATGTCCTTCCAGCACCTATCATGGAATGGGCCGGGCAGTTAATAACCGTAGAGCTTTGACACAGGTCCTGTGATAAGGGAGCTTTGATTTTCTTCGTCTTTTGTCTGCAGCGTCCAGCTCACCACAGCCACCACGACTCGCATTGCACCCTCGGTCAGTTTACCCTGATGCACCAGTGAAGAAAGGGGACTCGAATTCCTCTAGAGACGCCGCTAAGGCGTAAAGGTGGTCGTGGAGGACCAGGAGGAGGAGGCGGAGGGGAAGGAGGAGGGGGTGCAGACGCCGAAGTCTTCGGACGATTGGTATTGGCAGACTGGACCGAGCGGCGAGAGGCAGGCGTCGGGTCCACGCTGTGAGCGCGCAGAGCCGGCTGGCTGGACCAGCGTGGGCACGCGGCTGGCGGGCTGGACGGCGTCTTCAGCACAATGGTCCGGTTCCTCTTGGTTTTCTTCCCAACTATCTTTTTGGAGATGACCCTACTCCCCAGAGGTCCCTGCAGGAAAGTGTTGCTGGCGGGAGCCTCATCTCAGCGCTCCGTGGCCAGAATGGACGGAGATGTCATCATCGGGGCCCTCTTCTCAGTCCATCACCAGCCTCCGGCCGAGAAGGTGCCAGAGAGGAAGTGTGGGGAGATTAGGGAGCAGTACGGCATCCAAAGGGTGGAGGCCATGTTCCACACTTTGGATAAGATCAACGCGGACCCGGTCCTCCTGCCCAACATCACTCTGGGCAGTGAGATCCGGGATTCCTGCTGGCACTCCTCCGTGGCTCTGGAGCAGAGCATTGAGTTCATCAGGGACTCTCTGATTTCTATTCGAGATGACAGGGACGGGCTCAACCGCTGCCTGCCGGACGGTCAGACCCTCCCCCCAGGCAGGACTAAGAAGCCCATTGCGGGCGTGATCGGCCCTGGCTCCAGCTCCGTCGCCATTCAAGTACAGAACCTGCTGCAGCTCTTTGACATCCCCCAGATCGCGTACTCTGCCACCAGCATCGATCTGAGTGACAAAACTCTGTACAAATACTTCCTGAGGGTGGTCCCTTCTGACACTTTGCAGGCAAGGGCGATGCTTGACATAGTCAAGCGGTACAATTGGACCTATGTCTCCGCAGTCCACACGGAAGGTAGGCATTGCATTTGGGGAAGAAAAGTACCAAGAAAACCAGGAATTGCACAGATGTGAGCTTGGGTTCATAGTGTTATTTCTGTTTATTTCTAGCCTCCTAGGACAGACTCTACCCTTTTCAGTACATGTCCACCCAAGCATTGCCTAGTTCTCAGTCTCCTATAAAAATAGTGCAGGAAAACTGTCCCCTGGTGTTTCTGGGGGTAGTAGGAAGCAAAAAGACACCAAACTCTCCATGAATAGTGCCAAATTGTAGTTTCTGGATTTACGTATTTGCTTTTCCTTGTATTCAGAGTTTATTTGCCCCTTTAAACTACCCTCAAATGACTGCTGTGGTTTTCCATGCTTAATGGAAATGGACTAATCCAATGTGAGAGATTAGAAAAACAGAAAACAAACTGCTGTTGCCTTAAATTGGACTTGAAAACTTTATCTTGCCTTAAGCAGCTGAAGGTGCTTCTTGGTCCTGGTGTGCCCCCTCTTCTTACACATTTAAAAGTTACCTGTGTTAAGGTAATTAATGTTGGATTAATGAAGTCATCTTCCTCAATATACTGGATACATATTTTAAATTCTAGGGTGCCTTATAGGTACAAAGGAAAAATGAATAATTTAAAGAGTATATTATTTTTTCCTACTTAATGGGAAATTTTTTCCTACTTAAAATGGTCCATATGTCTTCACTCCCCCTAAGGATTGTCTTGTTTTATGAGCAATAGCACTGATGACCTCTTGGATTTGAATTTTGGTTTCTAGTTTTTTTTTTTCCTCCTAACACAATGACTTTGCTTGTTAGAATTTAAAGTTAGACAAATTATAAATTACTAACAAAATGATAGTAGATATCAGGTTTAAAATAGCTTTTAAAAGTGAAATATATTTTACCTGAGGCCAAAAGCTTTGATGTATACAATCTTACAGACATGAATTCTTAAATAATTTCTTATATGTAACTTTTATTTACTCTTCTCATCTTACCCTATACTGATTTTTGAGTCATTTACTTTTAACTCCCCCTGGTTTATAGAGAAATTGAGACCCAGGTTACAAATCAATATCCAGGACAACTCACGTGTATATGCTGGCATATGGAAGAGAATCTTGAGGTTATTGCTGCATTCATATTTCTTAATTTCAGATTATTAATATAAAGGCCATAGGTATGACTTCATGTTCTCTTAACAAGGTACACAATATTCAATCACTGGTGTGAAGTCTGATATAGAAATTTAGAAACATTCTTACTGAAGTGGTGATATGGTTATGTTAATGAAAACTGATACTTTAAAGGGAGCAGAGTTTTTAAGAAAAATAAAAATCATGTAGAATTATACATTATAATTTAAGATTTTAATTTTGGGGAAAAAGTGTTCCTGTTGCAATATTATGACTTCTCATAAGTGACTCCTATTTCTGAATCTGGGTTTTTCTTAGTGAACTTGTGTATCTCTTTTTCAGCAAAATCTTATATTACTCTTTTGAGACACAGAGTTAAATTCAGATGTGAACTCATTACATTTTTTGCTTAATGTTAGTTTACTGCATTTTGTTGTTTAATATTGTTTCCTCCAGTGCTTAGATGGAACATCTTTAAAGCACAAGTTCAAAATGTGTTAATTATCAGCATTAGAGAGATCTAACAGGGAATGGCAACATGTAGATTGAATGTGATTTATTTAAGTATTTAACAGCTCTTCCTCGAGTGAGCTAGATAATTGATTATAGATATTAGAAGTGTAAATTCCTTCTTCAGGAAGATGTAATATTTTATCATTTTTACAGGGTAGTTTTATTTTCTGTATTTTATTATGTCATTTTGTTTGGGGGTAGACAGGAGTGGAGAAAAGACCCCCCTTCCACTCTTCAATATGTTTTCCAGTTGCATCATTTTGCTAAAATAATTGTTTATAGTGGGTTGTTTTCTGACAGCTAGAGTTATCTTCTTGGAAAATTAATTGGACTTGTGTTTGCCAATTTTGTTGAGGAAAGGCTGATATTAAAATTCCAGCCTCGTGTTAGTTTGGATCACTTTGTTTCCTCTCTGCCCTCTGACTTGTGTTGTGTGGTAGGGCTAATATCCCCATAGCGTTAGAATAATTGATTCGAGACTGGTTTGCGTTCAAAGAACAGCATCAGAGCTAACTTTGGTGTATATTTTATTAGCAAGAAATGATGGCATTCACCTGGCCTTTAATATATGATATTTTATTTCTTCTCAAAGGGAATTTATTTCCTCTCTTATTACATATAATATCTGTGGAAGCTAAATTGCTTTTATTTTGTTCTATCTGTGAAGAAATATAACAGCGTCCTTTATAAGCTCCGACTGAAAATTTATTTTTTTCTGAGGCTCTGCCCTCCTGCTTCTCAGGGACCCACAGTGTACGGGCCTGAAGGCACTTTCTTGCATCATTTAGCAATTTTCCTGTCTTCAGACTGATGGGGTCACCTCTTGGTGACAGTTCCCTGTCAAAAAGCAGCTAAGACCACATATCTGTGCTGCCTTTGCCATCTGGGCACTATTCAAGAGGAAAGCTAGTTTGTCTGGATATTAGCAATTCGGAGTTTAGAAATTCTGGGACCTCCAGTGACCTTCACCTCTCCTTTCTAAATGAGCCATTCTCTAGTCAATTTATCACCACAGTTTCTTTTATTAGAAGTTAGCCTAGTATAGTTAACATCAAAAGTATTAGATGACTAGATTAGTTTACTTCCATTTGTATGGTTACTATTGATTGACTTTAAAACCTTACATGAAGCATCCTATTCTTTCCGAAGTTTTATATCCCTCCGTTATTTTACTTTATATACAAGTTAAGCTTGGAGGTGTTTTCTGCTTTTGTTTTTGTTTTATTTAGGTAGAGTTCAGCCGTTACATTCTTTTACATACTTTCAAGCTTCTACCATGTCATTTGTGCCACACTTGTCCTCTATTCATGACAACTGTCAGTTTAGCTGACTTAAAAAGAGGATAAGTTCATATGAAGTTACCTGCAATGGGCTCTCCAGAAATCTTTTCAGGATTAGCTCCTGAGAGGCATATTGAAATAGGATCAAAGGAGGGCAATAGAGCCTTGTCCACAAAGAAAAATGGAGTGTACTTTGGAGTAAGCTGCTCACCTGGAATGTGTGTCTTTAAATATGCTAATCATAGAGTACAAAAATAGCCTACTTCTGTGAAGAATATCTCGGCCAAGGACATTGTATCCTGTCCTTCTGATAAAATACAGATTCCCCACCCAAAACCAAATTTATCACTTCAGAAAATTTTAGAAAACAATACTTAAAAATTATCCTAGTGGATTAAATTCAAAGCTTTGTATGAGTCCAGTAAAGAATATTCTTTGAGTCCAATCAAGAGTATTCTAATGAAGAATATTAGCTTCAGAAAGTTATTTTTTTGGATTGAGTATATTTCATTTCTCCTAATATTTGTCTCATAGTGTCAGGGGAGTATTGATACGGTAAGCGATTTAGTGATGCTGCTGTGCCCTTTTGTTTACAGTTATGTTTTTACTGTGGTGCACTTTTTTTGGACATTTGCTTACACTTAATATAAGATGTGCCTTTTTTTTTGGCTTCTTTTCAAAATCTGATCTTTTTAGAAGCTTTTCTCTATTTGATATAAGACATTCTAAAATTCTATTGGCATCAGAGGAAAAAAGTCCTCATAAATCGTAAGAGCATCAGTTAATTGTTACTTTAGCTAATGCACTGACCTACAAGAATTTTATTTTTACTAAATATCTTATTTCCTATCTATACACCAGCAACTTTCTTTATACCTTTCTTTTCTTGATTCCAACCTACTTCACTGTTAAGTCAGCTTAATAAATGTTCTATTTTATCACAAAATAAGAAATACATCTTAAAAAGTTATTTAGGCTGCCAAACTAAAGAGTCTTAAAACACCATTATTACATCTTTGCCAAAAAGTGGTTCCCATATGCTCTAAGTTTCCTAGTTGTGATTGGGATTTCTAATGAGAGTTGAAGAATATAGGACTTAAATTCATAGGCAGAGTTTCACCCATTAGTCAGTTTTTCTATTTAGTGACGTTATCGCCTGAAATTTCTGTCAACTACTGGGAATTATCCAAACAATTCAAACTTCTCTTCCACGACATATCTGGTGTTAATGAACTCTCTCTCTTTTATGCCATAGCTCACCAGTTCCTTTACCTATACATTTAAATTTTAGTCCCATTACTAACATAGATAACTCAAGTAGTTCTTAGATAAGTTATAATCCAAAAGCCATTTAAAAAAATACGTGCTGCTTCTAGGCCACATCTTCTTTCTTTTCTGTTTGAATAATTTTTAATATCATTATTATTATTCTAAGAGTAAGACTTTTTGTTTCCTTTAAATGTAAAAATTTTAGCTTAAATCTGCCTTATCAATAAGTCTTGCAATTTTTTTAAAATTTAATTCATCTTAGCATCCCAGCTTTGTGTCCTCATGATTTGACTATATATGTTAAAACTGAGTAAAAGAGAGTTAAATGTAAATCCCCATAGCGCTTCACCAGCAAAGTACTGCTCTGGTGCTCACTCAGTCTGTTATGAATTCCTTTCACAGTAAGTTTTTTCATTACATGCTATACCACTTTATAAGATAAATAAATGGCTTAAAAGTAGGAAAATCATCACAGCACATTTACAATTTGAATAAAAAATTTACTATACCAAAGACTGTTTATAAGAAATTTGAATACTTGATTTCAGTTACTGAGTTCTTTATACTCTAGAAAGGGATTATGGTCTGAGCACATGTGAAATGAGTAAAAGAAAAGTATTAGTATAGACATTTAGAAACATGAGTTTATATGTGTTTGGGGAACACTGAGAGAAGATACTGGTAAGTGGAACTGGCTAGAAAAGAAGCTGGAGAAAAGGGATTTTCGATTAGCTTTTTAATATGGCATTTGTAAAAGATAAAAGCAGTGGAAGAATGTCCCCACTGGGGATAAATAAAATAAGCAGGTCTGCTTGGCTGGAGTGGAGATTGTGGGCCAGGAAGTAATTAATAATAAAGGTAGCAACTCAAATGTGGGTCCTTTTATTCTGTGATTCCATGAGTCTTTATCAATATGAAGGACAAATAATGGAGAATCTTGAAGCCTGAGACAAAGAGTTTTCATTTAAAGAAAGAAATATCAAAGCATACCAAAACAGTTTGGTATGATTCAAAGGTAGTTTAAAGAAAGTGAATTCTTTCTGAAATCTGTAGGGATGATGCATTGGACGTGGAAGAAAACTAGCCATGAAAGGTTACGTTTGTAGAATTCTAGATACTAGGCTGTTAAAAATAATTGGGAAGAATAAAAATACTTCAAAGGAATACTTTTTAGGAGGATTTGATGTACCAAAGAGTTAGAGACAAAGAGTCAAAGATATCTTCGGTTTTGCAATTCTGAAGGACCAGGAGAATTTTGGTGTAATTAAGAGGCTTTCCGGATGGCTCAGTGGTAAAGAATCCACCTGCCAACTCAGGAGACGCGGCTTCAATCCCTGGGTTGGAAAGATCCCCTGAAGAAGGAAATGGCAACCCACTGCAGTATACTTGCTGCGAAAGCCCATGGACAGAGGAGCCTGACAGACTATAGTCTGTAGAGTTGCAAAAGAGCTGGACGCGACTGAACGACTCAACAAAAACAACAACAATAGGAATGTAATAAGTAGGTTTCAAAACCATGATTCTTTATGTTTAAAGACATGGATTTAGATTTTAAGAGTTTAGCTTGATGTGAACTTTGGCTAAGAAAACATACATTACTAGTGAGAGTGGGTATCTGGACAAAAGAAAAGTCAGGGACACACATAAATTACCCTATTTGTGATTTTAATAAAGTGTTCACGTCCAAGTAAACCTTGTGTACCCAGAGCCTTGGTTACCTGACTGACTAACTTGAGTACTTGAGAGCTGATTTCTTTAAACTCCAACCTTTTACGTTTTAAACCTGTTACAAGGTGGTCTTTGAAAATTGTGTTATATAACTCCCTCACATCTTTTAAAGAGCATGCAGGGTTTAATAGCAACTATTCTTGAGTTACTGAAGTAATCATTCTGAATCCCAACTGTTACATGTGTTGGGGTACAGTGATAATATTAAAGCCTTTTGGAAAACATAAAAGCCACATTCTTATAGAAAATGGCCCTTAGTTCAGTTCAGTCGCTCAGTCATGTCCAATTCTTTGCGACCCCATGAATCTCAGCACACCAGGCCTCCCTGTCCATCACCAACTCCCGGAGTTCACTCAAACTCACGTCCATCGAGTCGGTGATGTCATCTAGCCATCTCACCCTCTGTTGTCCCCTTCTCCTCCTGTCCCCAATCCCTCCCAGCATCAGAATCTTTTCCAATGAGTCAGCTCTTCTCATGAGGTGGCCAAAGTACTGGAGTTTCAGCTTTAGCATCATTCCTTCCAAAGAACACCCAGGACTGATCTCCTTCGGAATGGACTGGTTGGATCTCCTTGCAGTCCAAGGGACTCTCAAGAGTCTTCTCCAACACCACAGTCCAAAAGCATCAATTCTTCAGTGCTCAGCTTTCTTCACAGTCCAACTCTCACATCCGTACATGACCACTGGAAAAACCATAGCTTTGACTAGATGGACCTTGTTGTCAAAGTAACACCTCTGTTTTTGAATACACTATCTAGGTTGGTCATAACTTTTCTTCCAAGAAGTAAACATCTTTTAATTTCATGGCTGCAGTCACCATCTGCAGTGATTTTAGAGCACACAAAAAAAGAAAGTCTGACACTGTTTCCACTGTTTCCCCATCTATTCCCCATGAAGTGATGGGACCAGATGCCATGATCTTCGTTTTCTGAATGTTGAGCTTTAAGCCAACTTTTTCACTCTCCACTTTCACTTTCATCAAGAGGCTTTTAGCTCCTCTTCACTTTCTGCCATAAGGGTGGTGTCATCTGCATATCTGAGGTTATTGAGATTTCTCCCGGCAATTGATTCCAGCTTGTGCTTCTTCCAGCCCAGGGTTTCTCATGATGTACTCTGCACAGAAGTTAAATAAGCAGGGTGACAATATACAGCCTTGACGTACTCCTTTTCCTATTTGGAATCAGTCTGTTGTCCATGTCCAGTTCTAACTGTTGCTTCCTGACCTGCATACAGATTTCTCAAGAGGCAGGTCAGGTGGTCTGGTATTCCCATCTCTTTCAGAATTTTCCACAGTTTATTGTGATCCACACAGTCAAAGGCTTTGGCATAGTTAATAAAGCAGAAATAGATGTTTTTCAGGAACTCTTGCTTTTTCGATGATCCAGCGAATGTTGACAATTTGATCTCTGGTTCCTCTGCCTTTTCTAAAACCAACTGGAACATCTGGAAGTTCACGGTTCGCGTATCGCTGAAGCCTGGCTTGGAGAATTTTGAGCGTTACTTTCCTAGCGTGTGAGGTGAGTGAAATTGTGCAGTAGTTTGATCATTGTTTGGCATTGCCTTTCTTTGGGATTGGAATGAAAACTGACCTTTTCCAGTCCCGTGGCCACTGCCGAGTTTTCCAAATTTGCTGGCATATTGAGTGCAGCACTTTCACAGCATCATCTTTCAGGATTTGAAATATTTCAACTGGGATTCCATCACCTCCACTAACTTTGTTTGTAGTGATGCTTTCTAAGGCCCACTTGACTTCATATTCCAGGATGTCTGGCTCTAGGAGAGTGATCACACCATCGTGATTATCTTGGTCATGAAGATCTCTTTGTACAGTTCTTCTGTGTATTCTTGCCACCTCTTCTTAATATCTTCTGCTTCTGTTAGGTCCATACCATTTCTGTCCTTTATCGAGCCCATCTTTGCATGAAATGTTCCCTTGGTAGCTCTAATTTTCTTGAAGAGATCTCTAGTCTTTCTCATTATGTTCTTTTCCTCTATTTCTTTGCATTGATTGCTGAGGAAGGCTTTCTGATCTCTCCTTGCTATTCTTTGGAACTCTGCATTCAGATGCTTATATCTTTCCTTTTCTCCTTTGCTTTTCACTTCTCTTCTTTTCACAGCTATTTGTAAGGCCTCCCCAGACAGCCATTTTGCTTTTTTGCATTTATTTTCCATGGGAATGATCTTGATCCCTGTCTCCTGTACGATGTCACAAACCTCCGTCCATAGTTCATCAGGCACTCTATCTATCAGATCTAGTCCCTTAAATCTATTTCTCACTTCCACTGTATAATCATAAGGGATTTGATTTAGGTCATACCTGAATGGTCTTGCGGCTTTCCCCACTTTCTTCAATTTCAGTCTGAATTTGGCAATAAGGAGTTCATGATCTGAGCCACAGTCAGCCCCCAGTCTTGTTTTTGCTGACTGTGTAGAGCTTCTCCATCTTTGGCTGCAAAGAATATAATCAATCTGATTTTGGTGTTGACCATCTGGTGATGTCCATGTGTAGAGTCTTCTCTTGTCTTGTTGGAAGAGGGTGTTTGCTATGACCAGTGCATTCTCTTGGCAAAACACTATTAACCTTTGCCCTGCTGCATTCCATATTCCAAGGCCAAATTTGCCCGTTACTCCAGGTGTTTCTTGACTTCCTACTTTTGCATTCCAGCCCCCTATAATGAAAAGGACACCTTTTTTGGGTGTTAGTTCTAAAAGGTCTTGTAGATCTTCATAGACTCATTCAACTTCTGCTTCTTCAGCATTGGCTGGTTGGAGCATAGGCTTGGATTACTGTGATATTAGATGGTTTGCCTTGGAGACAAACAGAGATCATTCTGTCGTTTTTGAGATTGCATCCAAGTACTGAATTTCAGACTCTTTTGTTGACCATGATGGCTACTCCATTTCTTCTGAGGGATTCCTGCCCGCAGTAGTAGACATAATGGTCATCTGAGTTAAATTCACCCATTTCAGTCCATTTTAGTTCACTGATTCCTAGAATGTTGACATTCACTCTTCCCATCTCCTGTTTGACCACTTCCAATTTGCCTTGATTCGTGGACCTAACATTCCAAATTCCTATGCAATATTGCTCTTTACAACATTGGACCTTGCTTCTATCACCAGTCACATCCACAACTGTGTATTGGTTTTGCTTTGGCTTCATCCCTTCATTCTTTCTGAAGTTATTTATCCATTGATCTCCAATGGCATATTGGGTACCTACCAACCTGGGGAGTTCCTCTTTCAGTATCCTATCATTTTGCCTTTTCATACTGTTCATTGGGTTCTCAAGGCAAGAATACTGAAGTGGTTTGCCATTCCTTTCTCCAGTGGACCACATTCTGTCAGACCTCTCCACCATGACCTGCCTATCTTGGGTGGCCCTACAGGGCATGGCTTAGTTTCATTGAGTTAGACCAGGCTGTGGTCCATGTGATTAGATTGACTATTTTTCTGTGATTATGGTTTCAGTGTGTCTGCCGTCTGATGCCCTCTCCCAACACTTACCATCTTACTTGGTTTTCTCTTACCTTGGACGTGGGGTTGCTCCCGAAAATGGCCCTACGTTGCCATATTTTGAGTTCCTGTCTTTGTGATTTTCTCTATATTGAATAGACTTATTAAACCATTTTCTAAGTTATTTCATCAGTGTTTAGTTAACAGGCACAGTGTACAAAGGATTGAGGTGAAATCCAAAGATGAAAAAAGGAGGCATTTTTATTATCTTGAGAAAGCTTGAACTCTTCTTGATTTTTCTGCCAAACCATCTATCACCCTGTGAGTCTGTTTGCTTTGGAACAAATTTTATAAGTAGCTGGCAGGCATGGGGTAGATGGTGATAGAGACTTCTATTTTGTGTTTCTATCATGTGGCTTGGCAGTTGCCAGTCCTCTTCAAGCACTAGAATTTTTTCTCCTAGTGATCTATGGAGCTAATATACAATGGCAATTTCTATGGACTTTTAATAACTTTCTGGGCAGTGGCTAGATTTGTCAGAAACCATATTTTCATCATGCCATGTAGGACCACAGTGGGCTAGGGAAAGCATAACCAAGGAGACAATAGTTTTGTAAGCACCTACAACCATTGAAAAAACCAACTCATAATGCATGCAGTTTTGATATTAGATTGGAAGCAACATCTCGGTAGGAGAGGGTTGTCAGTTTTCAGAGAAGCTGTAGTTGAAAATTAGAGTCAGGCTGAGACATAAAGTCTTGTCAAAATGATGTAGCTGTCTTATCCATTAAAGGGCTATCATTAGATTTTAAACTTATTGGAAATATTTATGTATTTTATGTGTGCAAGTTCTACTTATTTTTCATGCTTAATTGCCTTCTATAAATGTCTACAACATTTTAAAAGACAATTTTCATGAAAAATTATAATTTTAATTTTCTTCAGTCTCATGGGAAGATTTACTTTCTTAAACTTAAGACGTTGTGGTTCAAATATGGCAGTAATGTTTTTATGAAGGATACTGGTGCAAGCAGAAACTTGGTGATCAGATATTCTCATTTATCAATTTAGGATCATCTATTTTAATTACTTCATGGCCAACAAATTGAAGATTCAAGGCAGTTATCTAAATGATTCAGATATAAGTCTTAATTGGCAGTTGAAATGCAAGACAATTTGGGGGAGCATTGTTTTGCTTGCCAAGCAACTCTATTTGCTTTCTAATGAACATATGACCTTTTATTCATTGATAAATTCATTTGTCTATTACTTGTCAGACACTTGTCTTGGTGCTTGGAACATATAAATTAAAATAATAATAGTTATTTTTATGACTATTTCATTATTGTTACTACTGTCCCTAAGGGTCCCATAGTCTGTGGAAGAAACAGAAATATATAGGTGGTTAAAGGCTTATGAGTTCCAGAAAGTACATTTAAACACTTAGAAAATAAATGGATAAAAGACCATGAAAATAGTATACATTCATCTCAGTTTTATGTATAAAATGGGAATGATAATCACTACCATGCCATTTGCCTCACAGCAGTGTTTCAGAGAACAAGGAGATGGTGTGTATAATGAGGCTTCATCTGTTTTTCTTAAACTGCAATCAGTTAGCCTCTCTTAGCTGAAGAAAATTGAATAAATACATGAAATCAGTTAATAAGGTGAAGATTTTTGATCCTAAAACTTAGTAGCAAAAGATAAAAATGCAGTTTATGGTTAAGATAAATATTCAGTTTGTGCTATAGGTTTTAGGAACCTTTCTCATGCTGCAAATGAGAAAACAAAAGCCCCAAATGACCTTCCTAAGACCATAGGATTCATTAGTAACAAAGCTAGGATTAATTCAGCTTCATGTGAGATACTTTTGTAAGCCAAAGATTGATTGATTTTTAATTTTTAAATCACATGAGCCACCCTCATGCATTCCCCTCTTTTGTTGAGGTTTATATCAGCCAATCCAGCTATGTTCTTCCCAACTTTACTGCAGTCAATTAGCAGTTTCCAAGAGACTCTTCTGTCACTGGAAACTCATTCTCACTGCTGAGAGTCTTCTTTTCAATACTCCTAGGTGATCCCAGCATTCGCATGTGTGATCCATTGATACTTAGCCTCATAGATTGTTGATCTCAACTCTGTGTCCTTCACCTTCACTTCAGCAGCCCACTTACTCTGTCCAGCCTGGCACCTTGGACTCTTCTAGCTCACCAAGGACTCTTCTAGCTCTAAACTCTTAAATGCCAAAAAGCCTTTGAACAATACAAGCCTCCTTAACTCCTCTTGTTTCCAGCTTACCTGCTCTCCACATTCCCCTGGAAAATCTGCATCAAACTATTTTATTTGATCTGATTTCTTTTCTAGATCTGAGCAACTCTATTTCTATATTTGTGCTTGTTACCAGCTTGTAAAAGAGCTCCTTTTTCAGAGAAAATGAACTTCCAGCTTAAAGTGTCTACTGCACAAGAAACTCTGGCTGAGGGGATTATAAATGTGCCATTTTCCCTCTCAGCCCTTTCAATGCAAAAAATAAAGACAAGGAAGGAGGACTTTTTTTTTTTTTTTTAAGAAAGAAGGAAATATTCAATCCCTCTGAGGGCTGTGGTCAAGAGTGGGAGACCGCATTTGCTCAGACAGCTCTGCAGTGCCATCTCTATAGCAAGTAACCAGGGATGCTGAAGAGTGAAGAAGGATGAAATTTAAAAAAGGATGAGTATGGGTAGATTTCAGGGGTCAGAGGTAGAACTGACACAAAGATTTCTTGGAATTAGTCACATTTAGAGAGCCATCAGCGTAAAAATGTCCACAAACAATCCGTTAGGTTTACTGCACAAATGAAACGAGACAGGGCTGTGTATAGATTGGATATGCTGTATATGTCAGATCTTGTTCTCATAAGGCCATTCAAACCTTAAATAAGACGTCCTTAGTCCAGGAGATCCTGCATGAGGTAAATACAGGAATGTATTGAGGTAAGCATGTGCAAATAAAGAGAGAAGCGGGTATAATTTGGTAATTTGCTAACTTTGAGCAGCACATTCAGTTTTTCATTCTTTCCTTCAAAACAGTTGCATCCATAGCATGTGGTTCTAAGTGAAAGTCCTTTGCCTATTTGATTATTCTATAGAAATTCTATAATTGTTGCTGGATACAATGAAGCAGTTTCCTCTGTTCTCTTTGGTGCTCTAACACATTATATAATTTGTACATTATGAAGGGAAGAACAAAACGATCAGTAGACAAATTGCCAACAGTATGTTCAAGAGAAGAAACTGTTTACAGTAGCGTTTAACAAGTGATTTGAGGATATCAAGACAGTGAAAACAAATTATGATAAATAATATTACTTCTTACTGGATAAATATGTATATAATACTATTTCACTTTTTGGTCAATAGATATTATTCTGTAGGTTAAAAAAAGACATTTTCAAATCTCTCTCTTAATTAAGTAAATGTTAGTGAGTATCTTTGGATCAGGCCCTCTGCTATAGTCACTGATGCCCAGAGACAGATGAACTATAGATAATCCGTCTGTCAGGAAGCTCACCATATAATGATTACCATTTGGTAAAACCATAGGAGCAGACATGAATTAGAGAGGTAACAGGCAGAAGTGTGACTAGCTTTTTAGCTTTAGGGAGATTAGGATTTAGTGACTGATGGGCTATGAGTGTTAAGGAGGATGTCTAGAATGACTCTCAGGTTTCCATTTTATACAACTAAATAGGGAAGAAAAGAGGAAGCACAGATTAGGAAAACACAAGTTTTGGATGGGTTCAGTATGAGGTAACTGCTGCTGCTAAGTCACTTCAGTTGTGTCTGACTCTGTGCGACCCCATAGACGGCAGCCCACCAGGCTCCCCCATCCCTGGGATTCTCCAGGCAAGAATACTGTAGTGGGTTGCCATTTCCTTCTCCAATGAGGCAACTATGGGACAATAAAGTTGAGAGATCTCATAGGCCAAATATCTGAAAAGGGAAGTAGATTTGAGATTTGTCATCAAATTGCTGTGGCTAATACCACAGAAGTAGATGAAATTGCCAACAGAGAGGATATAGAGTGAAAAGAGAAGAGAGCTAAGGGCAGAACTTTAGGAAAGGGTAAAATTAGGAAGAGGATCCAGAAAGGGAATGGAGAAGGGACAGTCAGAAAACTAGAAGGAGAAAGGAAGAACCAGCAAAGAGTCAGGCACCCCAGAAGGCAAGGTAGGAGAAAGTTTCACGAGAACAGCTGACAAGGAAGGAAGGGTTATAGAAATGATTCTCCATACCAGTAGCCTCCATTTCCCTGTATCTGCCTTTCAAGAATCTCTTAATTTCTAAACCCAGTGGAAGAGCAGAGGCCAGGAGCAAATGGAGATGGCAGGTGCACAGCATTATTCCCAGAGACTGAGAAGGGAAAGTGAGAGCAGGATGGTACCTAGACAGAAATGCACTTCCGAGTGAAACAGTTTCTAGGATGAGAAAGTTTTAAGCAGTTTTAAAGGATGATGAGAAAGAGTGGTAGAAAAGGAAAATTTGACGATAATCGATGAAACAAAGTTGCTGAGGAAGCGAGACGAAATTGTGGTTGGGCCACACTTGAATGGGAGAAGACTTTCCTCTGGATGGTGGTACTGTTAAGTTTGGGCAAGGAGAGCAAAGAAGGGGTAACCTTTGTTTTCGCAATTATTCAGGGAGGCAGATAGAAGGGGATAGGGAATAGGTCAAATAGAGTAAATTTTTAGAGAACCCACCTGTTAATGGGAACTCCTAGTAGTGTCAGTCCATGCTGTTCTGATATTCTTTCCAGTAGTGTATAGACCTTAGATACAAGCAAGGAGTCTCGGTTTTCATAGCAGTTCATTATCTTGGCCACCTGCTGGCCCAATATCCAAACACCAGAATATTTCTCTAGTTAATTACATAGGATACTAGGTGCTTACCAGAGATCATATCCTAGAATTACACTTTACCCAGCTCCTGTCACAGGCCAGATGAAGGAACTGTAAGTTAAAAATATCATCTAAGAGATGATTATCAACCACTTTGCATATATTAGGTTTCCAGAATACCAAATACCTAACTGCATTTACTCTTTGTAAAAAATTGCATTTTCTAAATTTCATTTTAACAGTATCCCTGTTTGTTTCTTAACGGTCAGAACAAGAATTGGAAATGTAAATAATGTTTTTTAATTTTCACAGTTTTTGCTGTTGAAGATATTATTATGTTGTTCTATGCCCCTTATATAAAACCCACTGTTAACAATTCATTTTAGATGTTAATATGATAAAACAACTTCTTTCCCTTCAAGAATTGACGTTTCATCTTAAATGGTAATGAGGGTATTACATTTTCCCTGTTTCTTGTTGCCTACCAGGAAGCTCAAACCTAAATTTGATGTTCAAGCACAGAAAATGTTTAGTTTATATGTGGAGATATTAGCATCATCCACCTTACTTCAGCAGCACTACTTTATAATTTTTATAATTTCAAAACCCCTCATCTATTTTTTAAACCATTTATCATTTATTTATTATTATTATTATTTTACTTTACAATATTATATTGGTTTTGCCATCAAGTCTATTTTAAGAGGAATGAGGGTATTAATACATACACATGTACATGAAAATCTTCCCTGGTGGCTCAATGGTAAAGAGGAGACGCAGGAGACATGTTTTTGATCCCTGGGTTAGGAAGATCCCCTGGAGGAGGGCGTGGCAACTCACTCCAGTATTCTTGCCTGGGGAATCCCATGGACAGAGGAGCCTGGCAGGCTGTAGTGTCTAGGGTCACAAAGAGTTGGACATGACTGAAGCGACCGAGCGTGCACACACATGTACATGAAAGGAACTCTAATGTAGATATAAATCCCTATTGAAGTGACCATATGTTAGGAAATAGTAATAGAGGCTGAGAGGTTTTCTTAACTGTAGAAGGTGGGGTGGTTATGTTACATTCACAGTTGAGTATACTAAAGATGGAAGAAAAGTGTCTTGTGTGTTCAGTGTGACAGAAGAATTTTTGAGCATTGATCATGTACCAGAGGTGAATGATACTCCTTCAGATTAGTGAAAACTGCCTTCCTCTGGCTCATGAATTCTCTGCCCACTGCTGTCTTTTCCTTTTTTTCCAGCGCGTTCTGGGGTCTGCTCTGTGACTGTGCTGGGGTATTATGCCTGGTCTTGGCAGGGTGTATGTGTGGGTGAAACATTCTCTTTTCCATGATGAACACTGAGTAGGGATGCTGTGCCTCTGTGAATTTGCAACAGCCTTTCCTCCTGTTATTCTTAGGAAAAGGTAAATATGTTTATAAAGTGACTGTTCAGTGACATATGGATAGGTAGCTTGCTTTTTACTCCTTTCCTAACTTTTCCTGGTGTTCTCATCATGTGCCTACCAGACCATAGTTGCCTGGGGAACTAAGCTTGATGTAGGATGAGACATCAAAAAGACTCTATGGCTCTTAGGCCTGTTAGGAAAGACGATCATTTAATCACAGTGTAGAGGGAGGGCCTATGCATTAATATATGGGAGGCATGACTTGCCTTTTGTTTTTGATTACATATGCTAGGTTTGAAACCATGAAAAGGCGAATTTCATTTTTCCTTCTATGTTTGTACAAGCCAAAGAAGTGCTTAGTATGCAATATCCTTGATCTGTCATTTAAAAAGTAAAATTTTACTTGGACAGAAGCAACTTCTTAAAAAAAATGGAGTGGATGATTAATTTTTGAAGCGCTTATATTCTCCTTTTGAGTAGATTATTTTTAGGCTATTCTAGATGCAGAGGAATGCATTAGAGGAGTGCTTCTCAGACATTAGCATGTATATGAATCATCTGGAAACGTGATAAATTGCAGATTCTGATTCAATACCTGAGAGTCTGCATTTCTACTAGGCTCTCAGGTAATGTTGATACTGCTTGTCCATTTACCACAATTGGGGTAGAACCTCTGGAAGCCCCTTCTGATAATATGTATCATATGGCAATGTACTGTGGTGGTTTATGAATTACTTTCCTTCAGAATCATTTGTACATGTCTCAAGGCAATACTCTATTTTCCTGAAATGGGCAAGAAAACAACTTTTAAAATGTGGTACATATATAGAAAATTATGCTAAAGATATTCATTCATTTCTTACAATCAATGCTTTTTAAATATGCATTAACTAGCTTGAAGAATTGCTGAATGTAGCATTGAAGTTAATCAAATTTCTGGTTAAATGTAAGTAATCTCTTATTAGAATACCCTGCCCCAATAGATTATATCCCTTGATGAAAGGTACATTTTTAGAGTGTGGGTTCTTTGTTTCGTTGATTTCACTGACAAATCTCCATCAATAAAACAGTGCCTTACACACAGAAGACATTCTATAAATATTTGTTTAATTAAATTAAGTGGGGTCCCCTTTTCTGCCTGAAAGAGGTTTGATGATTTAAGAGCTTGCAGTTTCACTTCAGTTTTCATCACCCCCCATCAATGTAAATGGAATAAGACAGTAGACTAATTATTCTGTTTCTAAGGACCAACAACCTTGAAAGCATTTGACTGTTACCAAGTTCTTCATAAATAAGTTTTCTTTTTGTTTGTTTCTTTCTTGTAATAGTGGAATAAAGCAAAAAACATATCCAATTAATTGTATGTTTCTTGGGTAAATTCTTAATTAATATCCATCTTCACCACTTTTCACTTTTCTAATTATTAGGGAAAAATCACTATGTTTACTGTCAGTTAAAACCCTCAAGTTGTTATATTTTTCTCATTTTCTTCCCTTTTATGAATAATAGTGTTCAGTACCAATATTCCCTGTAGTGCCTACATGCAGTAGTATACTGAGTGGAGGACCAGGATTTCACTCACTTCCACTGGCTACCCCTGTGACTCTGGATGAATCAACACACCACTTTAAGTCTGTGGTTTCATCTATAAAGGATCAGGAATGCATTTCTTCCAGGCCACCATGAGATTCATATGAACTGATATGGAGTGCTTTTGAACCCGTAAAATTTCATGTAAATATAGCTAGTTGTGTTATACACTGAAAACGTGAAAGTGCTAGTCGCTCAGTCATGTCCGACTCTTTGCAACCCCATGGACTGTAGCCCACCAGGCTCCTTTGTCCATGGAATTCTCCAGGGAAGAATACTGGAGTGGGCAGCCATTCCCTTCTCCAGGGAATCTTCCCAACCTAGGGATTGAACTCAGGTCTCCCACATTGCAGGCAGGTTCTTTACCATTTAAGCCACCAGGGAAGCCCATATTAGAAAATTAATTTTTTAAAAATATATTTAATTATTTTTTAAAAGATTTCTTTATTTTACTTTTGGCTGTGCTGGGTCTTTGTTGCTTAACGTGAGCTTTTCTCTAGCTGTGAAAGAGTGGGGACTACTCTGGTTGTGGTGCTGGGTCTCTTACTGTGGTGGCTTCTCTTGTGGAATACGGGCTCTTGGGATCACAGGCTTCAGTAGTTGCAGCATGTCGACTCAGTAGTTGTGGCTCCCAGACTCTAGAGCACAGGCTCAATAGTTGTGGTGCGTGGCTTAGTTACTCCACGGCAGGCGTGATCTTCCCAGAACAGGGATTGGACCCGTGTCTCCTGCAGGGCAGGTAGACTCTTCGCCACTGAGCCACCAGGGAAGCCCCCCTTAATTATTAATAACTCTCTTCTGGCCTCTGCTTTTCCCCCAAAGTTATAAGCAGTTACTTTTATTTACCATTTATTTAGAATGATAAGAGTTTGTGTTGAAGGAAACATTTGTCTAAGTCCCAGATTTGAAATATTAGGTGACTTAGCTGAGGTTGCACACAGAGAAAAGACTTTCACTGCAGCCCAGCTTTTGCTCTCTATAACCCCTGAAGCATCTCCACATCATTTACCTTCATATACTCTTCCTACTCTCCAATCTTTTTCTTCTATTACCTTGAAGGGCAAATGCCAGCTTTATATCAATGAGCCAACCAGGTAATTCACTTATTCAACAAATACTGATCCTGCTAATCATCTAGTAGTTTTCTAGGCATCAGGATTCAAAAATGAATCTAGATTGCAGAGGTTAATCAAGTTTGGTAACATCAACAAATACCCATAAGAAATTGTCAGCTATTTTATTTATAGTAAAAAGGTATTTATTAATATATTCTTATTATTCTACAGCAAAACAATAATGTCTATGTTCTCAGACCTTATTAATATTCTGTACTTCCTGTAATTGCTTATGGTCCAGAAGGAGAGAGACAAAAATAATTATTGCCACATTGATGGAGCATGGATGAGAAGAGGATGAGGAAAGGATGTGGAGTTGTGGAACAGTTGACCTGAAAAGTAGATTCATATGTCAGAGTGCTGAGAGTGTCAGAGTTTTTAAACTTGTCCTCCATCTGCTAATTTAGCCAAAATAGTGTGGCCCCTTTTTGCAAATTTCTACCAAAGGGTGATAAATAGGGACTCATTTTTAACTTTTCCTGCCCACTAATTTTTCTTGTCTTTTTCCCCCTCCTTGAAGCATTTGTGCTAGACTGTGACACCTTTGCAAGGAAGCCACCTTCTTGTTTGTCTGGCAAAACGTTATTAATCACACACTCTATTTACATTTTCTTAGCAATGTAAAGATTTTTACTGTGGAAAGAATTCATTACAATGCTTTGCAGCTAGAGTTGCGGCCTCTGTGGACATGTGGCCCGCCTCTCAGTGAAGCAAAAGGCATATTACAAGCTGGTTTCTCAGCTGTGAAATGCCACTACTTAGGTCACATGACTCAGTTAAAAAAACTGCCAGGAGCAACGCCTTCTTCTTGGCAGAGAGGCGTGCCACCTGTCACCCAAAGCTGCCGTCCCCTCTGGCATCATGCACGGATAACTTTGATTCACTTCTGCATATGCGAAGATTGTGTTCTCTGCCTTTTGCAGTGTATTTCTCCATGGTATTTATTTAAGTAGGATTTACTCTGGTATTCAATGGATTGGGGATTATTGCTCATTCATACAGGGGCCAAGTCTTAATCTAGACGAATAGCTGTAATCTTTGGAAATAGCACTTAATTAAAAATGTAAATTGTCTTACATGTGAAAGATGTCATGTGACAGGCATATTTCCACTCGCTTGGTGACACGACAAGATCCCACCTTATGTCACTCCTTAATAGCATACAAGAATTCCTGGAAATCGACCTTAGGGAATATTTTGGATTCACTAGAGACTTTGTCCCATAATTTTAAAGGCAAACAAAGCAAGAAACATACATTCATAGTCTCACAAGCAGGTAAAACACTTTTCACAGAAAGTACCTTATTTCAGTTTTCCTCCAAATATTTGTAAGTTCTGACAAGGTGTCAAGGACCAAGTAAGTACTGGATTAATACATGTTGAATGAATAACCAAGTGGTGGTCTGTTACAAGGTAATCGAATTGGCATTTTGGACTGGCAGGGCTTTCCAGGTGGCATAGCGGTAAGGAACCCACCTGCCAACGCAGGAGACATAAGAGATGCGGAATTAATCCCTGGCTTGGGAAGATCCCCTGGAGGAGAACACAGCAACCCTCTCCATTATTCTTGCCTGCAGAATCCCATGGACAGAGGAGCCTGGCAAGCTACAATTCACAGGGTTGCAAAGAGTTGGACACGGTGACTTAGCATAGCACATGATATTGGGAACCTTTGACTTCCTATTTCTCTAAGAATATATTAAAAGAAAACCAACAATGCTTTACCTTTATGAAGAGATAAAGATTCATTCTGCCATAATAATGCCATCCTGACACAAACAACAAACTTAGTAGTTTACAGCATGTTTTCTCTTGCATTTTTGAGTGGCTCAAGAAAAAAAAAACTATATTAAAATGCATATCTTCCAAGCTTTTTTTGAATATATTTCCCATTTTGTGTATCTCTCCCCAACCCCCACCCCTGGGTTGAATTGTATCCCCCTCAAAAATCTTGAATCTTAATGCCCAGGACCTCAGAATGTGACCTTAATTGGAGATAAGGTCTTTATAGAGATAATTAAGTTAAAGGGGATCATTAGGGTGGGCCCTCATCCAATATGATACATGTCCTCACAAAAAGAGGAAATTTGGATCAGCAGAGAGACATACAAACAAGGATAATGCCATGTAAAAATGAAGATAGGGTTGGGATGATGCATCCAGAAATTGAGGAGTGTCAAAGAGTTCTAGCTAGGAAAGAGGCATGGAATAGGTTCTCCTTCAGAAGGAACAAATCCTGTTGGCATCTTGATATTGGACTTAGAATAACAGACTTCTGTTACATAAGCCACTTAGTTCATGCTTTGTTAACTCAGCCCTAAGTAACTAATACAGTTCTCAAATTATCATAAACCTGGCTTAGGACATCCTGAATGTGCCAAGAAAGATTAGTCTTTATGGTACAATTGATGTTTATCTGATTTATAGGCTTGGTTACTTAACCTTTAACCTCCCACTATCTGACTGCTGATTTCTACTCATAAACACTAATATGACTTAAATGTCTATTTTCATTGGAAAATAATAATGACGCCAGTACCATCGACTGAACATTTACTGTGTGCCAGGCACTGTGCTGTGAGTTTTATGTATATTATTTCATTTGATCCTCCCAATAATCCTATAAGTTAGGTACTGTTATTATTCTGGAAAAATTTAAAATGTTGTTCTGAGTCACATAGGTAAAAAAATGACAGATACAGGGTCAGAATGAGTGTCAGTGTCATTCCAAGTGTCTGACCATGATATGGTCTGTATAATAAGGCAAGATGGTACTTAACAGGCTTAGGAACTTGGGACTGGAGAGTGTCAGCATTTGAAGCCCTATTTAAATGAGTAAGGAAAATGTAAACAACCAGGGCCTAGACTGTATTTGCGTGAGTCAGATGATATCTTTAAGAAAAATCATATTGCATCATATTGTGTCCAACATCCCTGTACTAGTCAACCAGGAGGACCATAAAGCCCAGCCCATTACCACTTCAGAAAAGATTAAATAAATGCATTCTCAGTCTTCCTTTTCTAGTCTTCTTCATCTTCTGAAATGTGTGTCTGTAGAAAGGATTATTCCACACTAAAGCTTGCTCCAGTTTGGCTTGTAGGACAGGCAGAGGAAGATATTACCAGGTGGCTACATATAGATTTGCTTTAAAGCATACCTGGTACTTTCCGAAAAACTTTCAAATTTGTAACTCCTGGAAATGATGATAAAAACACATGTCTTTTGTGTGTGTGTCCAGAAAAATCCTTCAGTTAAAAAAAAAGAAAACAAACATACCTATATTTCTAAAATCAAGGGATATTTTTCAGTAGGCAAAGGGGAAGGATATTTTTTATTCTCTCTGGAAATTTCTAGGGCTTTAGTCCTGGGAGTTTATTACATTTTTAAATTTAATAATGCTCTGAACTGACTCATTCTCAAAAGTAGAATGTACATACTGCCAATTGATTTTCCAGTGCAGTGTTAGTTCATGTGGAATCCATCTTCTTTTGTTTGGTCCCCAGTGTGATTATGGAAACATGTTTGTGAGATTCTTGAACTGTTGTAGGAGGATTCAGGCATTATGTGGGGTTGGACTGAATGAGCCCCAAAATGTGAGAAGCTAGGATTCTGAGTAGGGGTTCATAAAATCTATGATTGCAACAGAGCAATGTGACCCTCCATTCCTGGGAGAAGTATACTGATGACTTTGGCTTATCAATGGGACTATTGGCCTTTTACATTATTGGGTCCTGTGTTTGAAACTAGTGTTCAAGCAGATGCACAATACAAACTGTGCGTATAAAGCAGGAAGATTTGTGATTAAGAGGGAGTTTCTAGAGTTAGACAGAACTGTTTTCTTTTCTCATATCTGTTATATTTGAGCTTTGTGACTTTAGGCAAGTCGCTTGAACTCTCTCACTCCTCCAATCTGTACAATTGGAGATTACAATTGTGTTTACTTCTCATGGGATTAAATAAGACAATGACTGCATTAAGAATTCAATAAAATACATATGTATATACACACAGGCTAATAAGGTGACTGTGTGATATGGCATATTCTACTTTGGTTAGTTTCTGTTGGGAAATACCTTTTCCCTCTTTGGAAACATGATACCTTCCAGAGTTAGCACAGAATATATTGGTAGAGAGAAAAAAGGAGGTGCCATATAATTCGCCTCCCTTAACAACTTTTCATCTGGGGAATTTTGAGTGTTTAATAAGCTCATGGTAAAGTGTAGTACCTTTGGAAGATGTAGCATTAAAAGCTCTTTTCAGTTATTATATCAGAATTATCAGATATGCATCTAGGGTGGGCAGAAAGAGGGGAGAGCCAGTACTGCATAGGCCAGTTGAAGGACATCACAGGTTATTTCTATTATACAATTTTTATTTGGTTCTAGCTATGAACACATGTATAACACGTGTTTCCTGAAAACTCCTTATGATCATTTAAAATCATTGTCATGATCACTTCCTAAGCACACTTATATAATCTTGGTTTATAGAAAGTAAAGTATTCTATTTTCTACAAGGTTGAAATCTGAAATGGATGATACTAGGAAGGAAGTGGTGGGGTTCAAGTCATGTCAATAAGATCATGAGGCTGAATGTAGATATTTGTAGTTCTGATTGTAACTTTCTTGAGGGTAGTATCTATTGTATTGTTTTTGTGATTCTTGTAGCACCTATTATGACTCCTTGCACTAGGTTGCAAATGTTAGTAGAAATAAATTGACCTTTGTTAAGTAGGACTTGTTTCTCAGAGTTGTGAGGCTGTGAGGAAGAGATATTCTTTATTTAAATCTTAGGAAAGCAGTTAGTGATTTGGGAGCATTTTCTGTACCCAGATATTTCTAAACATTTTATTGACTATTGCATTCCCCTTCCTTACTATTTTTCTGGGCCATAAATTCAGCCCTTCTTCTGTTCATATATTAAATCTTTGTTTTTTTGCTTAGGGTAATAGTTCTCACTTCTGGCTTTGTGTTGGAATCTTCTGGGGAGTCTTAAAACTTACAGATGCCTGACTTCACTAGCACAGGTTCTGATGGGGCCTGGAAAGCAAGTAGAGATGTACACACACATGTGTATATAAGGCCTACTATGGGACAAAGGGTCTGGGGCTAGAAAGCAAAGGGGACAAAGAGTGGGTCTGGCCCTGCAAATGGAAAGAATAAACTTGCTCTGGTATCATCTAATATCATCTGTCCCATTCTTTCTCACACTCTGGCCATGGGTCTGCTGCCGTCTTTGGATACATAAAGGGTGTCCCCTCACAGAGGCCTCGGTGTTAGCTGTTTCCTCTGGCTGGAATCCATCTAAGATCTCCTAGTGACTGGCCACTTCTTTTCATTTAGGCCTTAGTTCCAGTGTCATTTCCTCAGGAAGGCTTTCTCCATCCAATGTACCACCGTTCTCCTGTCACTTTCTCTCTTACTGCTTTATTTACTTGAGGCTGCTAACAATCTCATTTATGCAATTGTTTACACATTTATTCTTACTTACATACTAACAGGACACTATTTTATTTCCAGAGCCCAGAGCAGTGCTTGGCATCCAAAAGTCTTGGAACATATATTTTTAAATGAATAAGTGAAAAGGTTAATGTTTAGAACAGGACTGACAAATGTGTCTAGACATTGCTAATCCACTGTAGTATCTTTTCTCCTAGGTTCAGTAACAGAGTTCTCCCAACATCCTACTCAATCATCCATACTTAGCTTCAAAATAAAATCTTATTTTATATCCCTAGTTTAAAAAGTAATTTTTGTATACAGAGTTTTTTAGGTGAGGAAATTGAGGCTTGTCTAGGAAGCAATGTCTACTTGCCCATTCAGTCTTTCATTCATTCATTCAAAAATATTTATTAAGAATTTGGAATACAAGAAGCAAGATTCAAAATTTCCCCAGCATATGTCTAGTGCTTGGATCTTGTGCTATGCTCGGTTATAATATGTTTTCAATGTATATTTTCTGAATTTAATTCAATAGGGGCCTTAAAATGCTAAACAATTACTTTATATGACATATAACAGATGCAAGTGGAATGATCATAGTGTAGGTCATCAGTTCAGTTCAGTCACTCAGTTGTGTCCGACTCTGCGACACCATGGACTGCAACACACCAGGCTTCCCTGTCCATCACCATCTCCTGGAGCTTACTCAAACTCATGTCCATAGTCGGTGATGCCATCCAACCATCGCATCCTCTGTCGTCCCCATCTCCTGCTGCCTTCAATCTTTCCCAGCATCAGGATCTTTTCCAAGGAGTCAGTTCTTCGCATCAGGTGGCCAAAGTATTGGAGTTTCAGCTTCAGCATCAGTCCTCCCAATGTATATTCAGGACTGCTTTCCTTCATAATGGACTGGTTGGATCTCCTTGCAGTCCAAGGAACTCTCAAGAGACTTCTCCAACACCACAGTTTAAAAGCATCAATTCTTCAGTGCTCAGCTTTCTTTATAGTCTAACTCTCACATCCATACATGACTACTGGAAAAACCATAGCTTTGGCTAGATGGACATTTGTTGGCAATATAGAATGGAATTAAGGGATCTTAAGAGATGATCTGAAGGGATGTCAGATCATCCCTTCCAATGGCCTGATTTTGAAGATGAGGAAGTTGAAACCCAGAGATGATAATAGTTTATTTTCTAAGTGCTTGTAGGATGAATAAAAGACTGGCAGATTGACTGCTGCTCAAGGTCAAGTGTTACCTTTGTGGTGCAGCAGATATCAGAACTCACTTGTCAGTCCAGGGACCTTTCATCCCTACCAGTGAACCCCAAAAGTGAGTTCTTAGAACCATCTGAGTTTCTAAACTTGCTGGGGATGATGTCCTAGGACTTGAATTTTTATCATCCCTCTCCGCAGGTAATTCTTTTGTATAGCCAGATTTGGGGACTGCTATATAAATCGTATTATTAATACATGAATTTTCCTCACCTATACCTGCAGAGATGAAGAGGTTACACTTAATGCATGGAGAGCTTTTATAGAACAGTTACAGAACTTAAAAAAAAATTTTTCCAATTTTTGCTTAGCTGCACACTATCACTCTGAGCTGAAGCTCAATAAACCCAAGATTTGCTTCTGACATTTAATTAAATTCGACAGCTATTGAGTGTGAGGGATAGAAAAATGAGTAAAACATGCTCCTTTAATATAGAGTCTTTAAATCCTGCTTAAACAGAGGGACAGAAGTCAGAGATTCCTGGTAATGTCTTGAATTGTAGATAGTCATGATAAGTCTGCTTTCTGGCACCATGTTTTGATGGTTCATTTGTTCTGATTTACTGCTAGGTGCAAGTATCAGCTTTTTACTTACTCAGACTATTGTAGAATTATCCACCAGTTCTTAACTACTCAAAGTATTCTTTTATTATTTGTACCCTATGGCTGACTGGAGGAGGGATGAGAAGGAAGCACCATATTTTGTTCCTTCCATATTTTTAGATTAAACAGTAATGTAATAGATTTAATTATATAATTGGTATAGCAATTATATAACAGAAGTTATTTTTCTGTGGAGGTAAAACATTCATAGCACACATTGCTTTTTCTAACTAGTTCTCACTTTCAGTGCCTTATCTTTTATCCTAAGGTATCTGTCAGCTGTAAAATATCCTATCCATAGCAGTTGCCTATATGATCTCCACAGAATGTTGGGCCTGGCGTGTTTTATTTCAGGAGATATAGAAATTCATTTCTCACATTTATGGAAAAGAAGAAAAAGACTTTAGAGATAGTCATCAGACTCAAAGAAGCACTGGGAAATTTGGTGTACACTGGGGTACAATATATGTTTTTATATTTGTGTTTTTAATTGTCCACCAGGAAGGTTTCATAGCAAGAGTAGGACAAGGATTCAACTTCCAGAACAGTGGATAATATTCTTTCCTTAGAGGCTTACTGAGACTAGGCAGTTGTAGTAAAGGGATGTCTGGGTCCCTCTTAGTGTCACCCACGGCTCCTTCCGTTATCTTCTGTGGCAAGAAAATGTGTGGGTGGGTGTGGAAGGCAGGTGACAGGCAGGGGTGATTGTGCTGGGTGGGTGAATGGGGAGAGTTGAGCTTTGGCTAAGTGAAGAGATAAGAATGGGGAGGAACAGACTTTTCTTGGACCTGAGTTAAACTTCCAATACAAGTAGGGAGCTGCCTGTCTTGTTTATGCTGTATTTTTAGACACCAATATAGTGCCTGGCACACATCAACTATTTCATGTAGACACATGAATGTCTATATGAATAACTGTATGCATAATTATTCCAACTATTTTGAAGTAATTGAAATTTAATAAATAGGATTGGCGATGTTTAGATTCATTTCTTGGTTCCAGCATAATACCTTGTATATAGCTGGCACATGAGGAAGTTTATGTTAAGGCTCTAGCATTGATATTGATATAAGAATTATAGATTTTAATACTTTAAATGCATTAGAAAGGGCTGAGAACACTGACTTTTTCATTTAAATTTTTTTTAAACTTTTATTTTTTTACCACAGAAGAGGTATTTTATTATGCCTTATAAACATTGGGTGAGTAAACTTATACTTTATCCTAATGTCCTTTTCTTTTCTTTTAAAATATAAATTTATTTATTTTAATTGGAGGTTAATTCCTTTACAATATTGTATTGGTTTTGCCATACATCAACATGTGTCTGCCTTGGAGAGTACTTTAACAATACCGTATTGATTTTCTGCCATGCAACAATGTGAATCATACATACTTTTATATATACATATATATATCTGCATATCCCCTCCTTCTAAAGTCTCCCTCCCCACTCCCAAACACTGATTTTTTTTTTAATTTTTAGGAAAGCATGCTTCTGTTTTCATTTTTGAATTTTTAAAATAATTTTTCCCGAGAAAGAGAACTCATTCCATTCAAAATTAAAGATACTTCAAAATTATGATCCCCAATTCCTAACATATTAGCTTGCCTATTTCTTATTTTGTAAACACCAACTTTTGGATTGAAACTCTAAGTAGAAATCTAATAAGACTATGATGGAGTGGTGTGTGTTTGTGATTGTGGGTAGGTGTGTTTCATTCCTGAGAGCATATAGGCAACATGTAGAGTAATAAATGATTTCCCTCAGCAGCAGTAAAGATGGATAATCTTTGGTTTTTCATTTGTTAAACAAAATGAAACAAAAATGATGGCCAATAAAAATGGAAACACAACTGTATGAAATAACTTGGAGAAATGCACACAGGGTTGCCAATGGTAAAAGAAACGCTTGTTTCATCTATTTAGTGAGTTTTAATGATTTTTTATTTATATACACAAGCTCATTAAATAAAAAGGCAGAAGAATTGAATTTAGTCAATTGCTGAATTAATTTCAAGGAAAGCAGCTAGGGACTAATCAGTGAGAAAAACCTTCCAATTGATTCATTAGTTATTAACACATCTACTATTTATATAAATTCAGTCTCACTCAAAACCATACAAAGAATGCTTTCAAATAATATGCTGTTGCAATTTCCCCACTTTTCTCCCCAAACCTGCTTCTGTGTGTATAATCATTGTCAGATTAAAAATCCTATTTCTTGCCTCTGTTTCATAATGGAAAAGTTGATACATTTGGGCTTCCCTGGTGGGTCAGAGGGTAAAGCGTTTGCCTGCAATGTGGGAGAACTGGCTTCCATCCCTGGGTTGGGACTATCCCCTGGAGAAGGAAATGGCAACCACTCTGTACTCTTGCCTGGAAAATCCCATGGAAGGAGAAGCCTGGGCCGGCTACAGTCCATGGGCTCGCAAAGAGTCGGACATGATTGAGCGACTTCACTTTCTTTCTTTTGATATGTTTGGAATGTTGTACAAGATCCCCTGGAGGCGGGCATGGCAACCTTCTCCAGTATTTTTGCCTGGAGAATCCCCATGGACAGAGGAGCCTCATGGGCTATGGTCCATAGGGTTGTTAAGAGTCAGACACTGCTGAGCGACTAAGCACAGCACATCATTCTATAAAATTACTAAACAATTATTCATGTACTTATTTATTTGGCTGAATCAGGTTTTTGCTGCATCATGGGATCTCTCATTGCAGTGCATGGATTCTCTAGCTGTGGCACGTGGGCTTAGTTGCTTTGTGGCATGTGGGATCTTAGTTCCCAGACCAGGGGTTGAACCTGCGTCGCCTGCATTGCAAGACGGATTCTTAACCACGGGACCACCAGGGAAGTCCCAGTTAGTTACTTTTTAATCTGATTTTTAAAAGCCAACTGCATGACAGCAGGGACCACAAACTCTAATGTCTACAGAGGACAAGTGGGTGAAGATAAAGGGTGAGGTTCAGCATGTGAGAACGACGTCATCTCCAGCCAACTGAAGCTGAAGGAGAATGTGGGCTGGCTGTTGCCAGATCTCTTATTTCAAGGAAAGCTGTAAACTGGCATTTCTGTCTGAAATGTCTCTATCTTTAGATTTTAGCAAATTAATTTTTTAAAACCTCATATGGACCAAATAAAGCCTAAGTGTGCCTTGACTGGCTGTGACCACTGCCTTAGATGAGCAGGTTTTGTTGGACCAGCACCACCCGTAGGGCTGGGTGCTCTGGGTTCTAACAAAGTAGGAACTGAATGTAGGGCAAGTCACTCTCGTTTTTAAAATTAGTGGATATGGGCCAAATGATATGCAGTTTAGTGTCTTTTCAAGTTTCACAACATCTACGATTGTTTAAGGAGCAATAACTGATCTTCACATTCATTACCATTTTTATTTTCACTGTGACTTGTGTGATTTCCCCAGATACTTGAAATCTGCCTACTATTGGCCTGTCTGAGAGCTGTTTATGAACGTTTGTTGAAACTGACCAGAGAAAATACTGTCAACTTGTCTCTGAGTCTAAGCACATTGTTAGCAGAGTTGCAGATCTTGGCCATCTCCTGTGGTAGTAAACATATTAATAAGCTTTTACCAGAAGAACTGTGAACAGATGCAGTTCTTGAAAACACAGTGTCCTTGTCACATTTAGCCGTCTGTCTCCCCTAGTGAGGCAACTCTTGCTTGTGCTGTCCTAGTAAATATGCTCCTTTTTGTCATAACCAGATCACAGTTCAGGAATTCAGTAGAAACATCATGGTAACCAGCATCTTTGATACACAGTTCCAAGCCCCAAGGGCAAGTACATAATAACATAAAATGATAGGTTTCCCCCCTCTTTTCATTTTCAAATAATTTCTTTTATTCTATCACATAATTCCCTGGAGCCAAAAATAAGAATAGTACATTGCCTTTGTAGTCACTGTTCAGTGTGAAACTTCAAGTGGTTTAAATGTAATAAATGTACCCACACAGTATCTTATGTGGTAAATTGGGAATCATCCCCAGTGTAGTGGAACAACTTAGGCATGACACTTAAGCATCTCTGTCTTTGCTGATAACTAGCTGAGTGACCTTGAAAGTTACATACCTTTCTGAGTTTCCATTTTTTATCTACAAAAAAATGTTGTTTAGAAAATCCCCATCTTGTAGAATTGTGAAGCTCACACAAGAAGCAATTAGATGTGAAAGTGCTTTACAAAACATAAAGCACTATATGTCAGTGAGATAACATGCTAATCAATCACTTACCTCATTGCAATATGAGGAATAGAAGTACAAATTGAATAAAGCAGGTTGTTGTATATTGTGTGCTGCAGATGTAAGTCTTGGAGATTTGGAATTAACTTCCAAATTCTCTTCTGTCATTCCCGCTTCCCTTAATTTAAAGCCATCTCTCACGTCTCAACTGTTTAATTAGTCATGGGTTACATGGAATCAAACTTGGCATCTTAGAGGAAAAAAAATTGTCTGTTCCTTGAAGGACCTTAAAATATTCCGTTGGATTTATTCTTTAAAAATAGTTGTGTCCTATCTCCATTTTTTCTCCTTCTCTCTGGACTTCTTCCAGTTTTTCTACATTAACTTTAGAATTGAGTACCTTGGGTGACTGTAATGTCACTACACTGTTATTTAGAGAAAACATTATTATCTTCTTTTCTCTTAATCTCACACAAGAAACTGTGTAAATTTCTACCTCAATTTCTAGCCTCAATATCTGCACTTTAAAATTAAGCATTCAGGATATTTCTGGTCTATTTTGTTTTTCCTCAAACATATACAGTAGTGTGCTGCCCTTTAGAAGACTTCTTGAAAAGCCCTGATTTGCCACATTTGCTGATTCCTGTTGTGTGTATTCACCCACTGTATCTGACATCAAGCCAATGATTTTATGTCGCTGAACTTGGAGTTGGGAAGAGATGCCCAGCTGGATCTCATGAGGCAGTATGAGCAGCTCCAGTCCATGCCTACATAGTGTGGTGAGGAACGTATTAATAAACTTGGGCTTCCCAGGTGGCTCAGTGGTAAAGAATCCGCTTGCTGATGCAGGAGACACAGGTTTGATCCCTTAGTCTGGAAGATACCCTGGAGAAGGAAATAGCAAATCACTCTAGTATTCTTGCCTGGGAAATTGCATGGACAGAGGAACCTGGCAGACTGTAGTCCATGAGGTTGCAAAGAGTTGGATCCGACTGAGCACGATGCAGTGATTCAGTGATTAATAAACTAGGAACAGAAAGTTCTAAGTAGTGTCTTATCACTAACTTATTGTCGATAAACCACGCTTAATGTTTGTATGGTGTTTTATGCCCTGAAAACGAAATATATTCATTATATGTCTATCCATATAATAATTCTATTTTAATAAAAATAAAATAAATAGATCATTAGATTCCAAGATTAACTTCACCTGATTTTTCTTTAGTTAGAGAAATTATTTATACTCACCAATCTCAATCTTTTTCTAATCTAACATCCATTATGTCTTTAAAATATTTCAAAGCTTACCTTGGTCATATTCTATCATCATTTGCTCATGATGTGGTTCTTACCTCATCTCATAGTGTACATCATTGAGAGAATTTTGCACAAAAGCTATTTTGGTGTCATAGTTTCTGAGATGTTATATATCATGGAGTCCCCCAAACCTCTGAATAGTTGCTTCATTGTTCTTTGGTAGACACTGTTGCAAGAGAAAAATCTATGGAACTTTCAATTTGATTTATTTCGAAGGTGAGCTTCTTTTTTTTTCCCCAGCCAGGATTTTTTAGCATTCTTTATCTTTGAGACAACAATAAAACTTAACCAGTATGTATTTAGATTGCCAAAGTTCTCATCCCATTTTGTAAATCCTCTCAGTTTCCAAGTCTCCCACTTAGTTCTGGTTTCTGTTCTCTTCTTTGTGATAATTTCTTCTGTCCTGCTGTCTTCTTTGCTGGCAGGGGTAGCCATTCCATGTCTTGCTTTGAAAATGTCTTTTACCTTTTTACTTTTTATCATTTAAAATCGATTTTTGTTCTATATTTAGGTTTGGTCACTGTATCTAGTTTTCTACCATGCCTGTTTTGCCATTTCCCCCCCATCAGTTTCTCTATGTTTTATTTGCCTGTAATCTCTTCATATCCTTTTTTCTTGGCTTAGTTCATTCTTGTTTAATAGGAATGCATGCATTCTTGCTCAGTTGCTTCAGTCGTGTCTGACTCTTTGCAACCCTATGGACTGTTACCCACCAGGCTCCTCTGTCCGTGGGATTCTCCAGGCAAGGATACTGGAGTGGGTTGCCACGTCCTCCTCCACAGGTTATTAGGAATGGTATCCTTTAAAAAAATCTCATTTTAAACATCAAGTAGATTTTCTAAAACTGCTTTACATTTCTATTTTTGAGGCTCCCTACCCCCTACCATGCCTTTAAAGAATTGTTCCCTTTTTTCCTGTACTAGAAATTTTGTTTCATGGACCCATGCTGACTATTTTTCCCGTTGCCCATCTTTGAGTGAAGCCACCTGACCAGGTCTGGTACGTCAAGGCAACCAATAGGCAAGACTTTTCTTAGAGCCGCTGTTGTCTGCTCCTCTGCTGGCAACCTCCGTGTGCAGACCTAAGACTGGAGGTCAGGCTGATTTCAGAGCAGTGGGCACACTGCTGCCACAAAGCAGGCATTCAAAGAATGCTGGTTTCTCCTCCTGGCTATGAAAGGACTGGTCAGAATTCAAATGGAAGGGGAAATTCCTTAAAATGGATAAGCAGAGCTTGGATCGCTACTTATGCTGTTTCCTAAATCAGTCCAATCATCTTGAGAGTTTGTAGAACTTTTGACTGGATTCTAGAAGGTCATTTTATTTGTATTAACTGGTTTCCAAACTTATGAAGAACATTTTTTTCTCCTCTCAGTTTGGACATTTTCTTTTACTTTTCATGGGAATTTGAGAAGGGAGCTGTTATTTTAATTTCTGGATCTATATAACCTCTGTTCTCAGTTTCTACTTAGAAAAAAAAGCATTGAATTTACTTCTTACCTCATATTTTGCTTATACAGTTCCATAAAATCCATCTAATCAAGGCTATGGTTTTTCCAGTAGTCATGTATGGATGTGAGAGTTGGACTATAAAGAAAGCTGAGGGCCAAAGAATTGATGCTTTTGAACTGTGGTGTTGGAGAAGACTCTTGAGAGTATCTTGGACTGCAAGGAGATCCAACCAGTCCATCCTAAAGGAAATCAGTTCTGGGTGTTCATTGGAAGGACTGATGTTGAAGCTGAAATTCCAATATTTTGGCCACCTGATACAAAGAGCTGACTCATTTGAAAAGACCCTGATGTTGGGAAAGATTGAAGTCAGGGGGAGAAGGGGACAACAGAGAATGAGATGGTTAGATGGCATCACTGACTCAATGGACTTGAGTTTGGGTAAACTCCAGGAGTTGGTGATGGACAGGGAGGCCTGGCATGCTGTGGTTCATGGGGTCACAGAGTCGGACACAACTGAGCGACTGGACTGAACTGAACTAATACATGATGAAGCCAGATGAGTTTTCAGAGCTATGTTTTAGACTTTTATTTTAGCACAGCAACCACTTCTAGGCTACATGATACAGCATACTCTGTATCAACCATGTGGATCCTTATGTACTTCTTATGTTGCTCATTTAGGTCAAGGACAGTCATATATGCTACACTGGAATCACTGCAAAGCTTGTATTAATAGGATAAGAGTTACAGATATTGAAATAAATTGCATACTTAAGTACAGTCAACTTATTATCTATGCCAATTAAGAGGTGCAATGTCACAGAAACAAAGAGCAATCCAGAAATCATTTATGCGTTATTTTGAATTCATATGCATTATGACTTTGTCCTGTTTCATATTTGCATAATTACCATTTCACCTAAACTTATATGCAAATTCACTTGGATTCTCTGAGAACATACCAATTGCAATTGCCTAGATTAGCATGCTGGTTTTTAACCAAAGAGAAAAAAACAGCTGAGGATATAAAATTCAAAGTGGATGATTCTCAAAATGGATAACTTGCAAATAGTTCAGAATTGGCAAGTCTGCCCCAGGAATATGTAAGTGTTCCTGGAATGATGCACAATTGTGTGTGTGTCTGTTTTTCTATATTGGGAATACAATTATTATTAGAAATAATTATATTAATTCTATTAGTGCTCTATATTTTTTGTATTGTCAAATTAATAGAGTTGTTACATGGTTTTCACCTAAATTCATTAAGTCTGTTATTATAGATTAATTTAAAATAATGTAATGGTAAAGGACAGGAAAGCCTGGCATGCTGCAGTTCATGGGGTCTCAAAGAGTTAGACGTGACTGAGAGACTGAACAACAGCAACAAAATTTAAAATGCTTTGATTAGTTAATAGTTTAAACAATGTAAGGTTCAGCACTAAACTCTGCAAGGCAGTACCAATGTTCTATCACGCTTTATCTATTTTCAGAAAATGTTCAAACCTATGATAACATTTGAATCTTTTTTTTTTTTTGCTAAAATGTGATGCTTTTCCTGATTCTTACTGTGTAATATCTGACTTCCTTGATCTAGTAATTTAAAATTTCTAACAAAAGCAAAAAGAGAGGGGGTCAAATTTA
This sequence comes from Ovis aries, assembly GCF_016772045.2. Taxonomy (NCBI): domain Eukaryota; kingdom Metazoa; phylum Chordata; class Mammalia; order Artiodactyla; family Bovidae; genus Ovis; species Ovis aries. The sequence goes on from NC_056061.1 coordinate 70,527,726, forward strand.
TCTTTAAAATTTTTCCTTTTTAATTATAACTATTCAACAATTATGATATTTACAGATATTTTCTTAATATTGATCTTATACTTAACAAGTGATCACTATCTAAGTACTGGATGACAGTCAGTGCACTGTTTTACCTTATTAAAGAGGGTTGCCAAAGTTACCAGATTGTTTTTAAGATCTGATATTTTTGTCATTAATACTTTAAAATGTTTATTTTAAAACTTTTTAAATTTTAATTTATTTATTTTAATTGAAGGCTAATTACTTTACAATATTGTATTGGTTTTGCCATACATCAGCAGGAATACGCCACCGGTGTACACATGGTCCCCATCCTGAACCCCTCTCCCAACTCCCTCCCTGTACCATCCCTCTGGGTCATCCCAGTGCACCAGCCCCAAGCATCCTGTATTCTGCATCGAACCTAGACGGGCGATTCATTTCATGTATAATATTACACATGTTTCAATGTCATTCTCCCAAATCATCCCACCCTCTCCCTCTCCCACAGAGTCCAAACTGTTTTAATATAAAAATATAGACTAAGTTGCCCTTTAAGCTTGTGTTGTCTAGGAAAAGCAACTATCAGTTCTAAACTCTTCCTTAATCTCCAAATACCTACTTTAAATGCAAGAGAGAGCCTTCTTAGTGTGAGTCCTGTAAAAAATGTGTTCAAAATTTTTTTTAATTATGAGTTCCTTTATTAATTTTTAAAGTTAATTTGAAGGAAAATGTAATGATTCAGTGCTGTATGGGCTCAGGCTGTGTGTGAACCACATTCAGATCTAGCTGAATTTAGTGTCGCAAAGCCAGGTAATGGGGCAGCCCTGCACAATGGTAGAGCACGGTTTCTGGCTCCAGGCTGCCTTTCGTCTGAATCCCGACTCTGCTCTGTACTGAATGAGTTCTTTAACCTCTTACCTTTTAAGGTAATTAGCTGACAGTTCAATGGAGGAAATGGGAACCCACTCCAGTATTCTTGCCTGAAAAATCCCATGGACAGAGGAGCCTGGTGGGCCACAGTCCATGGGGTCGCAAAGAGGCAGACACGACTGAGGACAGTGATTAACAACAACAACAGCAATGAGGTGGTGCCTGGCATACAGTGCATTGTTGTTGAGTTTGTTCCCATCATCAGTATCTATTTAGCAAAAGTGAGATGCCCTATATAAATTACATAGTAAAAAAGGGCATTTATTGACTCATGATGATGGGCCTGGCCCTTTCAGTCTTGTGAGCAAGAGGAGAGTCAGAGTCAACCACCCCTGATCCACATGGAATGAAATTTCCGAAGTCAAGGAAGGAGTAGTCCAGCAAGGAAAAGAAATGTTGGGCAGGTAGAAGCAACAAAGGTCCATTCCATTTGAAAGGTTATAGGAATCATAAAGGAAAAGAAGCAACACTAGTTGTCCTTATTATCAGAGGTATTGTTTCATGAAACAGGAATTAGTCTTGTTCTATGTGCTTTAGGGGTCAAGAATAGGGCATATGGATATTAATCACAAGACATTCTGTTCCCCTAATTTAAGGGTGAAGGTCCAAACTAGAATTCTCAAAAGGAATGAACTATATTGTAAGACCCATTGCTGGTAAAGATTTTTAAAGAGAGGTTTAAAATCTTTTGCTAAAGAAAAGATTATATGTAATAGTATATAGGAATAGAGAGATAGCAGTAAATAAATCTATTTAATTCTATGACTTCTACAAATGTGCGCCATTTAAGGAACAGTCTAAAGTCTTTGAGATATTGTTCTGTTAACAATGTAGGATATTCAGTCTTCCAAATTTCCAATGAAAATGCTGACATTTTAATTCAACATTTGATTTCTTTGAGCTATAGTTTGGATGTCATTTTGTTTTTGTCTTTCATATTTATTTACATACAGTCTAATCCTTGCCAATCCATGTTTACTGGAGACAGGAAGAGTCCAGAAACATAGCTAATTCTCGAAGTCCATTCTACCTAATAATGGCAACTGGAAACTAATGAACTAGTGAATTTCTGGCGTGATACCTCTGACTCTAGTATTAATACATCTCACTGAGATAAAAATTGGATGTATTAATTGATTTCATGTTAATTAAATAATTAAATTTGACCATCAACAATGACAGTGAATTCTTTATAGAGAGTATCACATGAATTAGAAATTTGGCTATTTGTCTATTTATTACTCAAATGCATATTCAATATGATACATGCTTTAAATCTTCTGTGGGAGTAGGAAGTGCATAAATTAAATTTGAGCTTCATTTTAGACCTATTTAAGGCACTATTATTCAAAAGAGCTTGTAGACATATTTTGTTTTTACCTTTGTAGTACTTTGACTATAATTTAAAGAGTCAGTTACCAAGCATATGTGTCCTTTTGGAATACTAAAAATTTAGTTGAATGGAATAGAACAATTTAATAAAATGACCATTATGATTATCCAAGTAAGAGAGAGTTATATTAGTAAGTAATCAAACATGGATCTCAGTAAAGTTATTTTAAATTATCTTAAACTATTAAGATGGCTTCAAAATAGGTTATAATTAACCTATCTACTACAAATTCTTTTCAAAAAATTAAACTAGATTTAGATTTTCCTTATATAGAAAAAGCCCTGTTAAATTCTTTAAAAACAATTAGGAGGGGAAAAAAAAAAAAAGGGATTCCAAAGATGAAGGACTTGGAAAGGGAATCCCATAAATGACTCTGCAAATAATTCTTAAAGGGCTATTAAAATTCCTCAGACCTTACTGTTTATATTATAACATGATAAAATGACAATGAAACATGACATTTTAAATTCTAATAATAGGAAAAATGATTTATGTCTTACTTTTACTGCTTTGATTTTGCTCAGTTCTAATCATGTTATCCCAAGGTTTGAAGGGAAAAAGTGAACTTTTTGTATTTTTTAAAAAAATTTTGCTTTACAATAGTGTATTGGTTTTGCCATACATCAACATGAATCTGCCACGGGTGTACACGTGTTCCCAATCCTGAACCACCCTCCCACCTTTAGCTTCTCTGCAAAACAACTCTTGATTTTTGGCCATAATTGGCCTGATTCATGAAAACTCATGGAATACTTCAGAATCTTCAACTAACTCTTTGTAGACTTCATGATGTGATAAATGATGCCACTGCATTCAATTTTTCTTTCATCCTCCTCATAAGGTTAAAATTAAAATCAATTTGCAAAATAGGGAGAGAAGACCCCAAAATATGGCAAGCTGTGAGGAATGTCTATTTGGAGGTGAAATTTAGGCCAGAGCTAATCTGAAAAGTGGATAATCTGATAATCATAAGTTATCTGTCTTGAAAAACATAATTGCTGTGAACCCATGGTTTAGACTACCCAGTTGAGAGTATATCTCAAAAGAGAAATATCTATATCATGAATCAGAATATATTGTGATGTAGTAAAGGCAGATAATTGGTTTGAAGATCTTGAGGTTAAAGTGCATTTTGAAAATCTAGGCTATGCTAGCTTTTACAACTTTGGTATGAAATTTTTGGTTCAAGTGGGTTGTGTAGAATTTATCTGTTTCTTGACCTTTGTGTTTTTTAGGAGGCTTCTAAATTCCTAACAATTTTTGAACTACTGAACTTATTCTTTACCATCTGAGCCACCAGGGAAACCCACTGAACTCATGGTCTTTCAATATCGGTGGGGTCCCAAACATCAAAATGACATGTAGAGTTCTGAAATACAGAGATTACTAGACTCCTTTATAGATCTACTGGAGGAGAATATCCAGAAACAGAGTCCTAAATTGTATTGTTTTTTTAAACTTTCCTGGTAAATATTATCACTTTTAATGTTTGGGAACCCTCGATCTTTTACTATTCTTTGGATACTTGTATCTTTAACTTAGAGGTTATTTGTGGACATTTAATTAAATCTCTTTTACCAGATTGTAAGTTTCTAAACAACCGTGCTTACAGTATATTACTTTAATCTGAGGTTTTAAAAAAGTCAGACACAATTGAGTGTACTCGCAAACACACACACACACACACACACACACACACATCATCATCATCATCATCACCATTGCTTCCCCTCCCACCATTGTTTACTATATGCTGAATGCTATGTAAGGTGCTTTAAATACATAAGCTCATTTATTCTTTATAACAGCTTTAAGAGGGAGGAGGAAACTGAGGACTAGGGAATTTACATACACGCAGCTATAAAGTACGGGAGCTAGAATTGGAACCATCACCTCCAGAACTCATCTTTATCTACTATGGTTTTCTGCCATAATAAACACCTCCCCCCACCCCCAGAAACCTAGTAAAAGTGTCTGTTTGCTACCTTCCAGTCTCTGTGTTTGGCTCCAGGAAAACCAAGATAAATAGGATCTGACCACCCTTGTGTAGCATATAATCTCAGAGAAGACCCTCAAAATACTTCTCCATCTTTGCTCTAGTGCTCTTATTTTTTTTTTTTCCTCCAATGAGCTTATTCCTTAATTGTCACCTGGACCAATTTTTAAGATCAGTTAAAAATATCCTAGAAAGCTCTCATAAAGTTTAAGCATAAAGAATATAAGTGAGAGGCTATGTTAGGAAGAGAACGGGCACATTTTGAACCACTTAATACACATGATTTCATTTAGCAACAGCAATCTCATGGTGTGTGTTTTATATAATATTTACAGGGAAAAAGCGAGACTCATAGAGGTTAAGAGATATGGCCAAGGTCACTAACTTACAAGTAGAAATGCAAGATTTTAATCTTGTCTGGCAGCCAAAGCATTTCTGCATTTCGTTTGGAACCATGCCCTCTCCATCTCCCATGTGGTTTAGGTGCCTGATTCTAGTCTGGCAACTACAGAAAAAGGAGAGCTCCCTAGGGGATATAAGATTCATAGAGCTGCAGCGAGTTTTGCTATTATACCAGGTAAATTAGTAGAATCTATGTGAAAGTACTTTTAAGATGTAAAAGTAAGAAGTCTCAAATCAGACTTAAACTTTGTTTGGAAATCCATCCTATAAGAAATGCTGCTAAAACCTATTTGTCAATGCTTGGCAGTAGAATCCAGACCTTATTACTCATTCACAAATGTGCTTGGTTCAAATGCTTCTCTAAATGATTATCAGGAAGGATTTATTAGCCTGAAAGCTTAAAACATAAATATTAGTTGAAAATGGCTGAATTTGTACCATATAATGAAAACTATATAAACACTTAACTGAGGTATAATTATATGCAGCAATTATAAGTACTATAAGGAAAGGTTTAATATAAATATCTAATTTAATTCACTAAGGAACTATTGAACCATTTAACTTTATGTGGCTGGAGGAATCACCTTGCTTTTGGTGTTTCTGGGTTTTTCTTCCAAATTTGCGAGTCATTCTCTTTGTTTATGCTGTTCATGCTCACCCTGATCTGCTTCTTTGAATCCAGGTTATTATTACATTGATGGGAAATTCTTGGGCTCTGTCCATGTGATTATTATTCAAAGGTCATTTTAAGTACAGTCTTTATTATTTTTAAAGAGAATTACTTTTAATATATTTCTGTTAGATGGCTTCCATCTTGGTCCTTCTCTTCACTGTAGTGTGTTAGCACTGCCCTGGATGGTTACCCATCACCCCCATGTTCTTCGCTGTGGCAGAAAGTAAGGATTTTATACTCTGCTTATTTTCTGGAAGAAGAAATTTCAAATAGAAGTCTACCTAGAAATGGACCTCATGTTCGTGCATAACTATTCATGCCACTTGACTTTATGTTTAATATTGCTGCAGATCTTCATTCTCTTAGGCATTCTGGAGCTTTGCTCTTTTATTATATTTTTTTTTTCTAAAATCATCTGGACTTAAAGCAAGACCTTTTGGAAAAGGTGGCATGATTTCTTTAAGAGAAATGGAGCATTACTAAGATCGGTTTTTTTCTCCCAGTCCTCTCATGTCAGGTCCCCAGGAAGCAAACTCTCAGATGGAGATTAGTCTGCAGGAAGCTTATTAGGAATGCTTTTGAATCCACATCTATGAGGGAAAGTGAAGAAAGGAAACAGGATTGGGTGGAGGGTGCAATGCAGTAACATCAAAGCTTCAGTCAACAGGACAGGGAACTCTGCAGGTTTGATGTTGTACCCATCAGAGGCATATTCAGTTAGGCTGAGGGCCTCAGCCTTCATACCTCTGCATTGGCATTAGCTGCAAGCTGCCCTTGACATTGACCTTGAGTAAGGGAAATCTTTCAGTGAAGGCAGTTCTGGAAAAAGGTTGACAGCTGAGTGCTGTCTCGGTAGCTGAGGAATAAATTCGTCATTGCTAAAGATGGGATCTTGGCAGCACAATGTAACATCCATGACACTAGTATTTAATGGAGAGGAAATGATGACATACATTAAACCAATCTTTCTCAACCTTTTCAAAATCATTCTACTTCTTGTTCAATATAGAACCTGACTCTGATATATCTGAAAGAGATGTAGTGTAGCTCTCAGCTGATTATCTGCACACCTTGCACATTTCCACTGGACACAAGTATATTCTGAGCCCTGGTATTCATTAGGAGGTCCTTCTTTTCTTTTGCTTTCCTTCTGTCATAAATTCCCTTCCCAGCCTTCCCTGTGTAGGAGTCTGAATAGTGACATATCCTGATATTTTGGATAAAATCTGCACAGTTATGTTGTCATATCCTTTTCTCCTTTTGTGTTATTCTATAAGATCCTACACAGTGCCAGGACCATACCTGGTGCTCCTAAAACATCTCGTGATTGATGTGAAAAGGAAGAACCAGTAGATCATATTTGTTTTTACTTTCAAAAGTTTAAGCAAGGGTCTAAATCGCAAGCAAAGAAAATGAATAAACAGAGCCCAAATTGGTTTTTTTTTGATCCTGAAAACATTGAATTGGCATTAATTCTGAGGTCAGACAGCATATATAGCTCTCAGATACATACCACACAAGAATTTATGTTGAAATACGGGGTTTCTAATTTGTACTAGATAGAGAAAGGAAAAGTTCATGTGGGTGAAAGAAAATTAATTCTCAAGCAAAAGACAATGTTAAGGGATCAAAGGAGGAATTGATGACAGAAGCAGAAACTCTTTACAAATTTTGGAACATCCTTGATATATTCACCAATGAGCATGCATTAAGCTTTTATGATATGCTGGGTCATATGCTAGGTGCCTGGGATACAAAGATGAATAAGGAATGCTTCCTACTCTCAAGCAACTTGCAGACTGGTCGTGATGTACTGAGAAGATGTGCACAAGAGTCTCAGTGGCCCCCAGTATATGTAGGTCCAAATATTTGCTCCCTTAGGTAATACTCCTCTAACTCTCCAACCTAACACTCTGTCCCTCTTTGAGATTAATATTATAGGTTAATAATATACCTATAGAGTAAATGCAATCATATGTTATTAATAATTATGCTTACGTATCTCGGGTGTGTTTATTAGGCCTGGGAATATTTATTACTGTGGTTGGAGGGACTTAGGAGAAATTGATGGATCTGTAAGGGAGAAGATCAACTGCCTATGTGTCAAACTATGTTAATTTGTCGACCTTGGAGGCTAAAAGTGGGTATCTGGCACTAAAGCTTAAGAAGTCAAAGTATTTTTTATGTGGATTACAACATTATAGAGCAGGAGTCCCCAACCTCTGGGCTGTGAACTGACACCTGTCTGCTCAGTCTTAATCTTCCCGTACTACCTCGGAAAAATTGTCTTCCACAAAACCAGTTCCTGGTACTGAAAAGACTGGACCACTGTTAAAGTGGCTTAGATGATAACATTTTAAAGTATTCTTTCTTATAAAGGGGAGACTTGCACTTTTGAGTACAATGTGGTGTAAAAAATGTGGAATGAGAATAAGGGTCAAAATGCTATACCACTTATTAGTTATGTGAATGACCAAGTTTTTAAACTTTACTTTTCATTTGTGTTTGGGGCTAATACTTGACCTATTTATATAATAGAATCAAAGGACACAACCGATATAAATATACTATAAAGCATAATAAAATGTAGTAAATTATTATAAACTATAATTTCATAGGCTATAAACTATCAAATATGACCTAAGAAATTTAGAAGTCATTGTAGGTTGTTCCCTACAAAACTGGAAATGATAAGAGAAAAGGTAACTAAAAAGCCTTATGAGTATTATCAATAATAATTTTAAATGGCCATAGGATATCTAGAAAGGCACTGGAAAAAAATAACTACAACTGAGCAAAACCTTGTGTATATGTACCTGGAAAGATAAAACCCTAGCATTGAATTTTGAGGAAAAAACAAATGTATGTGGAACACAAATATAACCAGCCATGAAGACAATCAAGTGTACATAGAGGCATCTATATACAGAGTGGGTAGAAACACTGCTATTATTTATCCTTGAAAACTTGATGGTTAATACAATCTACAAACGAAAATCTGTAAAAATCACAAAGATTAAGGATTGCATGGATATTTCAGCATTATTGGAATACTGGATTTGGGAAGCAGCTATCCTTTGAAGTTTGAAAAAGGTGCTGAGATAAAAGATGAAAGTTCTACTTTGCCGAAGAGGTCATTATTTTGAAAGGGCATATATGCTGAAGATGGGTGGGGTGAGAGGTGTCTTGGCCAGATCCTCTCACATGCTTTCTTATCTTCTCTAGTGCGGGGTTAGAGTGGCAGTGACAAGATTCTGCAACTTGATCTTCTAAAAGCGAGGGTTTCCCCATTTCTATGTGTTTGTTTGGTACCTTTTTAGTTACCTGATTTTTCCTAGGTGGAGATTAAGAGGTGAGTAATGGGGTCCCCAATGCGAAGCTCTTGTGCTCACTTATCTCTCAACCCTCAGGCATCTCCAGGGCCCGAGAAGGGGCAGGGTTATCAGGAACCCCTTGAATTCAGGGCTGCTGGTCTGAGATATCCAGAGACCAGGACATCTTTTAATGAATGAACCAGTCAGTCATGGGACATTTTGTGATCATTTCCCTGGGCCCATGGCTATGCTCACCTTTTACTTAAGTACAGTTAGCCAATTCCTGGCAGGTTTCTTCATTAATAAAATTGTTTTTAGATGTTGGGTTCAAAGTAATATTGCCCAATGAGCCTTATTCTTTTTAAAAATTTTCTCGGAATATAGTTGGTTTACAATGTTTTGTTAGCTTCTTCTGCACAGCAAAGTGAATATGCTGTATGCTTACATTCATCCCTTCTCTTTTGGATTTCCTTCCCGTTTAGGTCACAGAGCACTGAGTAGGGTTACCTATGCTATATAGAAGGTTCTCATTAGTTATCTACTTTATACATAGTATCAATGGCATATTATATGCCGATCCCAATCTCCCAATTCATTCCACCCCCCCTTCCTCCTCCTTGATGTCTGTACGTTTGCTCTCTACAGCTGTGTCTCTATTTCTGCTTAGCAAATAAGGTTATATATACCATTTTTCTCATTCCACATATATTCAGTAATATGCAATATTTGTTTTTCTCTTTCTTACTTCAGCCTGTATGACAGTTGCTAGGTCCATCCACATCTCTGCAAATGCTACAATTTCGTTCCTTTTTATGTAACAAGACTTATTCTTAATTCATTTTGGCTCCTTTTGCTTTTGGCTGTAATTACTTGGGTTTCTCTCTTTAATAAGTAGCAACAATGTTTTATTGAATAGTTCAGAGTAATAAATCTAACAAATATTCCAGAGAAAATGCCTATTTACTTTCACATAACAGTTTAATGACATTAAACCTTGGTTCTATGACAAGTAGAGAGCTCTGAAATACCTGCCTAAATTATAAATAATCAGGGACTGTGACAGCTTAGGGAAAAAAGTTATGTGCCAAGTAACTAGCATTTTAATTTATAGAAACTATAATTTGCTTTTCATCCTATGTCTCTTCTATGTAATTTATCCTTTTATCATTCAAATAAGGATCTGTTTTCCAGAGTTTTTGTGTTATAAAACTATATGATCATATTTCCTCAATTAGATTCCATTTATCGCAGTGCTTTGATTGGTTCCTGATAGTGTTCTGTATGGAAGAAATATTAGATGTTAACCATTTTACATTGTTGCCCTGGTTAACAGAGCAATCCCATAGCACATTCCATTATGAGAAAGCCCAATGTCAGACTCTAAAATGAAAGAGGCACAAATATTTCTCCTAATTTATTTAACAAAGATTCTTTGATTACCTTCTCTATGTCAGGCACTATGCTAGGTCCTGGGAATATATCAGTGAACAAAATTCTCTGGCCTGAGAGAGCTGATTCCCTGTTGGAAAAAGACAAGAGAAGTGGTAAATAGCTAACTTATATAATATTTTCAAAGCTAAGTGCTTTGAAACTATAGAACGAGGTTACAGTGATGTGGAGAACCAGAGTGGGCTAGGTCTTAAAAATACAGTGGTCAAGGTAGGCTACACTGAGAAGACAATATCTGCAGAAAGAATTGGAGGTTAGTGTATTAGTTCCCTGTGGCTGCTGTAACAAAATATCACACATTTAAGGTTTAAAACCACAGTTTATTGTTTCACTGCTCTGGAGGCTAGAAGAAGTTTTAAATCCTGGTGTTGATAGGGCCACACTCCCTCTGAAACCAGATTACAGACATCTGTCATGTTGAATTATGCCTCACTTTAATGATTTCATTTTAACTGGATTATATCTGCAAAGACCTGATTTCCAAATAAGACCACATTCACAGGTACCAGGGATTAGGACTTCAATATATCCTTTTGAAGGACACAATTCAATCCATAGCAATGAGCTAATCAGCCATGCAGATATTTGTCTTGAGTTTTGGGTCCAGTACAAAGGCCCTGAAGAGGGAACATAACTGGTGTATTTGAGAAACAAGGAGGACTTTTTTTTTTTTTTTTTGTACAGAGTGAGCAAGAGGGAGAGTAGAAGGGAGTGAGATCAGAGAAGAACCAGGGGACAGCCCATGAGAGGCTTTGTGAGACATTAGCGGGGCTTGTATTTTGATTTTTTAAGGTTTTTTTTTTCTTTTTTTTGCCTTTTTTAAGAAAGAAAATTCCTGGAGGATAATTGCTTTACAACATTGTGCTGGTTTCAGCCATACATCAACATGAATCAGCCATATGTCCCCTCCCTCTCAAACCTCCCTCCCATATCCCACCACATGCCACCCCTCTAGGTTGTCACAGAATGCTAGGTGGAGCTCTCTGTGTCACACAGAAAATTCTCACTGGACATCTATTTTACCAGCTCATGCAAATCAATACCCGGAAAGCAAATAACCCAATCAAAAAATGGGCAGAAGACCTACACAGACATTTCTCCAAAGAAGACATACAGATGGGACTTCTTGATGCAGGTGAAACTGAGAACTTGGGGATTTTATTTTCATTTTATTATTTTTTGGTTGTTTTTTAATTTTTATTTATTTATTTTAATTTTAATTTTTACTTTATTTTACTTTACAATACTGTATTGGTTTTGCCATACATTGACATGAATCCACCATGGGTGTACATGAGTTCCCAAACATGAACCCCCTTCCCACCTCCCACCCCATATCATCTCTCTGGATCATCCCCGCGCACCAGCCCCAAGCATCCTGTATCCTGCATCGAACATAGACTGGCGATTCGTTTCTTACATGATAGTATACATGTTTCAATGCCATTCTCCCAAATCATCCCACCCTTTCCCTCAGAGTCCAAAAGTCCGCTCTACACATCTGTGTCTCTTTTGCTGTCTTGCATACAGGGTCATCATTACCATCTTTCTAAATTCCATATATATGTGTTAGTATACTGTATTGGTGTTTTTCTTTCTGGCTTACTTCATTTTATTTTTTATTTATTTATTTTTTTACTGCATTTTGTTTATTTATTTTTTTAAATTTTAATATCTTTAATTCTTACATGCGTTCCCAAACATGAACCCCCTCCCACCTCCCTCCCCATAACATCTCTCTGGGTCATCCCCATGCACCAGCCCCAAGCATGCTGCATCCTGCGTCAGACATAGACTGGCGATTCAATTCTTACATGATAGTATACATGTTAGAATGTCATTCTCCCAAATCATCCCACCCTCTCCCTCTCCCTCTGAGTCCAAAGGTCCGTTATACACATCTGTGTCTCTTTCCCTGTCTTGCATACAGGGTCGTCATTGTCATCTTCCTAAATTCCATATATATGTGTTAGTATACTGTATTGGTGTTTTTCTTTCTGGCTTACTTCACTCTGTATAATAGGCTCCAGTTTCATCCATCTCATCAGAACTGATTCAAATGAATTCTTTTTAACGGCTGAGTAATACTCCATTGTGTATATGTACCACAGCTTTCTTATCCATTCATCTGCTGATGGACATCTAGGTTGTTTCCATGTCCTGGCTATTATAAGCAGTGCTGCGATGAACATTGGGGTACATGTGTCTCTTTCAATTCTGGTTTCCTCGGTGTGTATGCCCAGCAGTGGGATTGCTGGGTCATAAGGTAGTTCTATTTGCAATTTTTTAAGGAATCTCCACACTGTTCTCCATAGCGGCTGTACTAGTTTGCATTCCCACCAACAGTGTAGGAGGGTTCCCTTTTCTCCACACCCTCTCCAGCATTTATTGCTTGCAGATTTTTGGATCGCAGCCATTCTGACTGGTGTGAAGTGGTACCTCATTGTGGTTTTGATTTGCATTTCTCTAATAATGAGTGCTGTTGAACATCTTTTCATGTGTTTGTTAGCCATCCATATGTCTTCTTTGGAGAAATGTCTATTTAGTTCTTTGGCCCATTTTTTGATTGGGTCGTTTATTTTTCTGGAATTGAGCTGCATAAGTTGCTTGTATATTTTTGAGATTAGTTGTTTGTCAGTTGCTTCATTTGCTATTATTTTCTCCCATTCAGAAGGCTGTCTTTTCACCTTGCTTATATTTTCCTTTTGTTGTGCAGAAGCTTTTAATTTTAATTAGATCCCATTTGTTTATTTTTGCTTTTATTTCCAGAATTCTGGGAGGTGGATCATAGAGGATCCTGCTGTGATTTATGTCTGAGAGTGTTTTGCCTATGTTCTCCTCTAGGAGTTTTATAGTTTCTGATCTTACATTTAGATCTTTAATCCATTTTGAGTTTATTTTTGTGTACGGTGTTAGAAAGTGATCTAGTTTCATTCTTTTACAAGTGGTTGACCAGTTTTCCCAGCACCACTTGTTAAAGAGATTGTCTTTACTCCATTGTATATTCTTGCCTCCTTTGTCAAAGATAAGGTGTCCATATGTGTGTGGATTTATCTCTGGGCTTTCTATTTTGTTCCATTGATCTATATGTCTGTCTTTGTGCCAGTACCATACTGTCTTGATGACTGTGGCTTTGTAGTAGAGCCTGAAGTCAGGCAAGTTGATTCCTCCAGTTCCATTCTTCTTTCTCAAGATTGCTTTGGCTATTCGAGGTTTTTTGTATTTCCATACAAATCTTGAAATTATTTGTTCTAGTTCTGTGAAAAATGTGGCTGGTAGCTTGATAGGGATTGCATTGAATTTGTAAATTGCTTTGGGTAGTATACTCATTTTCACTATATTGATTCTTCCAATCCATGAACATGGTATATTTCTCCATCTATTAGTATCCTCTTTGATTTCTTTCATCAGTGTTTTATAGTTTTCTATATATAGGTCTTTAGTTTCTTTAGGTAGATATAGTCCTAAGTATTTTATTCTTTACATTGCAACGGTGAATGGAATTGTTTCCTTAATTTCTTTTTCTACTTTCTCATTATTCGTGTATAGGAATGCAAGGGATTTCTGTGTGTTGATTTTATATCCTGCAACTTTACTATATTCATTGATTAGCTCTAGTAATTTTCTGGTGGAGTCTTTAGGGTTTTCCAAAAAGTCCACTCTGGCAACTATATCGAGAGCAAATTTCAGAGGCAGAGGAGGATGCTGGGAATCTGAATAGAAGCCTATTGCAATATTCCAGGTGAAACAGAATGTTCACTTGGATCAGGGTGGCAGCAGTGGAAGTGGCAAAAAGTTGCTGGATTCTTGGTATTTTTGAAAGGTACAACCTGAGGACTTCCAGATAGTTTGGATATGAGTGTGAGAAAGAAGACTCAGGGATGACTCCAAGTATTTGGGCGTGGGTACAAATAGCTGAGAACTGAAGACAAGTGACTAAAGGCAAAGGAGAAAGGTAAAGATATACCCAACTGAATGCAGAGTTTCAGAGAATAATAAGGAGAGATAAGAAAGCTTTCTTAAGTGAACAATGCAAAGAAATAGAGGAAAACAATAGAATGGGAAAGACTAGAGATCTCTTCAAGAAAATTAGAGATATAAAGGGAATATTTCATGCAAATATTGGCACAATAAAGGATAGCAATGGCAAAGACCTAACAGAAGTAGAAGAGGTTAAGACGAGGTGGCAAGAATACACAGAAGAGCTATACAAAAAAGGTCTTAATGACCCAGATAACCATGATGGTGTGATCGCTTGCCTAGAGTCAGACATTCTGGAGCATGACATCAAGTGGGCCTTAGGAAGCATTACTACAAACAAAGATAGTGGAGGTGATGAAATTGTAGTTAAGCTGTTTAAAATCCTAAAAGATGTTTTTGTTAAAGTGGTGCACTCAGTATGCCAGCAAATTTGGGAAACTCTTTCAACAGTGGCCACAGGACTGGAAAAGGTCAGTTTTCATTCCAATCCCATAGAAGGCAATGCCAAAGAATATTGAAACTACCTCATATGCTAGCAAGATAATACTCAAAATCTTTCAAGCTAGGCTTCAAAAGTGCATAAACCAAGAACATTTAGAGATACAAGCTGGATTTTGAAAAATTGGAGGAACCAGAGATCAAATTGCCAACATCCATTGGATCATTGAAAAACAAGGGAATTCAAGAAAACCATCTACTTCTGTTTTTGACTACACTAAAGCCTTTGACTGTGTGGATCACAACAAACTGTGGAAGATTCTAAGAAATGGGAATACTAGACCACCTTTTCTGCCTCCTGAGAAATCTGTATGCACATCAAGAAGCAACAGAACAGGACATGGAGCAATGGACTGGTTCAAAATTGGGAAAGGAATATACCAAGGCTTGTCACCCTGTTTATTTTATTTTGAATTGTCACACTGTTTATTTAACTTTATGCAGAGTGCATCATGTGAAATGCCAGGCTTGATGAATCACAAGCTAGAATCAAGATTGCTGGGAGAAATATGAACAACCTCAGATACGCAGATGATGCCACTCTAATGGCAGAAGGTGAAGAGGAACTAAAAGCCTCTTGCTGAGGGTGAAAGAGGACAGTGAAAAAGCTGGCTTAAAACTAGCATTCAGAAAACTAAGATCATGGCATCTGGTCCCATCACTTCATGGCAAAGAGATGGACAAAAAGTGGAAATAGTGACAGATTTTGTATTCTTGGGCTCCAAAATTTTGTGGTGATTCCAGCCACAAAATTAAAAGATGTGTCCTCCGTGAAGGAAAGGTATGACAAACCCAGATAGCATATTAAAAAGCAAAGACATCATTTTGCTGACAAAGGCTCATATAGTCAAAACTATGGTTTTTCCAGTAGTCATATTTGGAGGTGAGAGTTGGATCATAAAGAAGGTTGAGAACTGAAGAATTGATGCTTTCAAATTGTGGTGGTGGAGAAGACTCCTAAGAGTTCTTGGACAGCAAGAAGATCTAACCAGTCAATCCTAAAGGAAATCAACCCCGAATATTCATTGGAAGGACTGATGCTGAAGCTGAAACTCCAGTCCTTTGGCTACTGACTCATTGGAAAACACCCAGATGCTGGGAAAGATTGAGGGCAAGAGAAGGGGGCAACAGAGGATGAGATGGTTGGATAGCATCACTGACTCAATGGACATGAGCTTGAGTAAACTCTGGGAGATGGGGAAGGACAAGAAAGCCTAGTGTGCTTCAGTCCAACTGGTTGCAGAGAGTTGGACATGACTTAGCAAATGAACAACAACAAATTGGAAGAATGAAGTTTGGAGGCAGAATTAGAGGCTCAGTTTAGGTCATGTAATGCCTTTTCAACATTGGAGTGGAGTTAGTGAAGTAAATAGTGTATAAAAGTTTGGAGCTCGTGGGAGAGACTGACAGAGAGTTGCTTCTTGGCAGATGGTCTCTGTACAAATTGGGATGTAACACTTCTTCTGGACAGCAGAGCTCTGGACCAGGCATTTCAGCCTCCAACTTCTCATCTGCCTGGGAGAGTCAGGGATTGTTAATGATGTATATATTGCTTCGAGAATGATGTCCACCAGGCTGTTTCTTCCTTCTTGTCTTCATAGGAGAGCCAGGTTCTGATTTTTCATTCCTACAAGGCAGAATGACCTTGGACAAGGTGGAAAGTGGGAAAGACAGGGAAAGAAAGAGACTGATAATAAGATATTTTTTCCTAGGGACGCAGGGGTCTGTTATTTACTAGCCTTGCTCGGTGGTGAGAGGTTCTTGGTGGGAAGCCAGGACCCTCCCCGTGGATTGGGGATTAGTTTGATATGCAATATTTTATTTGTTTTAACCTGTAAATGATACACACAGTTCCATATGCTTTCATTTTAAAATTTATGAGAGATCCTTACTGGTTATTTACAAACTGTTAGACTATTAAATTTTGAGAGTAAACTTTAAACAAGAGCATTTCAAGGATTATTGAGAATTCTAACTCAGTATTCTGATAAGAAGTGTGATAGCTGCTCAACACTTGGCATGCTTACAAAGCCTTTTCCGTGCAAGTCCTCACAAGAATTATTAGACTTACTGCAAATTTCAAAAAGGAACCTTTGCTATGAGTGTATTATCAGTCTTGTCCTGAGTTGGTCATGCTTGTCAATTGCTATTCTTTTGGCATTGCGATTAAAAATGACCCTTAATTTACCTTTCTCATTTTCTTTTTTTCTCTTTTTTAAAAACTTTAAATTTATTTATTTTAATTGGAGGCTAATTACTTTAGATACAGATGTATAGAACAGTCTTTTGGACTCTGTGGGAGAGGGAGAGTGTGGGATGATTTGGGAGAATGGCATTGAAACATGTATAATACCTTTATCATTTTCAATCAAGTTTACTATGGCTTTTGTGACTGAAGCCATAGTATGGAGTAAATGATACATATTTAAAATAAAAATATGTGAGACCTAATTTTCCAATAGCTAGACTTGAAGATACTGAGCAGTGTGATTTAAATAGAATTATAAATTATCCATACCGCCATGGCTAAGGCATGCACAGACAGGTGCATACAATACATCTATTCCTTTCATATTTTACTTGAATAGTGGCCCTTCACGAGAGCACAGGAGATGGAAGGAGATGGAACAGCATGATATTCTACTTCCACCCAAGTGGGTTTTAGTCTGCTGTTTCTCTGCTTCAGAGGCTAATCTTATCCATTCCTCTTCCTGCACCAGCCTCCTTACCTTTCTTTCTTTTCTTTTTTTTTAAAAAGTATTTTATTTATTTTTTATTGAAGGATAATTGCTTTAAATGACCCAATCAAAAAATGGGCCAAAGAACTAAATAGACATTTCTCCAAAGAAGACATACACATCACATGAAAAGATGCTCAACATCACTCACCTTTCTTTTCCATCTCCTCAATTGCTGTGGCTCCAGTTAGGCCCTGAGGAGACAGAAAATTTCCACAACACAAAGGTGATTTTAGGAAGCAAAATGGTGCAGTAGAAAGAACATTGTCTGGATTGGGCATCAGAGATATCAATAGATATCTATTGAATTTCAGAAGGACTATAAATAATAGCCAATTATCCTCTGCTTACAGAAATTAGAAAATGAATGTCATCTCTAAATAATGAAGGGGCAAAAACCTAGCTTCACCTAAATTCTTACCTGGAAATTTAGAGGAACTCCTTTCACCTTCAAAACTTGTTTCTAGATTAACTGGCTCATTTTTCATATCCACAGGGATTTACTGAATGTCTTCATGTACCAGGCACTGGTTAGGGCACAGAGCTAATTCTCCACTTCATTTGGCAGAAGAACTTGAGTAGAGGTCAAGACAAGAATGAGTGACTCAGTGTTTGCTGTGCTGATCAGAGGAGCCAGAGCAGCAGCAGATGAAGACAGCCAGGAAAAGAGCAGATACTAAGCTGAGGGTCAAAGAGTGAAGGAGAAACTGCAGATAGACAGGGGTACTCCATATTAAAATGAGACGGTGAGTTTTGCTTTAATTCCTTCAACAAAGCAGATGCTAGTTTAGTTGACACATTCAACAAAGTATAACAAATGAACATTATTAGGGAAAAGATTGCCCTTTTTTTGGGTTTGGTTTTGTTACAAAAAGAGTAGGCATTGTCAGCAAAAATTTTACACAGGCTGGAAATGTTTCCTAGTGTTTAGTGTAAAATCACATCTGAAGCATCTTCATTATTATTCAGGTTGAGATCTGCCAGTGTGATGGAAGATGAAAGACAGGATTTTTGTTGCTAAATTCTTTTCCTGTGCCATGTCTGAACTAGCTTCTTTATGCGTTGTTTCTGATGGCAGTCTGAAAGACCTCCAGATGAATAACTCACTTGAGATAGCAGCTGTGGAAATACATTGTTTAAAAAATGAAAGATCTGGCTGTTCAGCACAAGTGCTAACCATGACCGGCATTTGGATATGTGTCAGTTCAGCCGATGTCTGCTGGGAGTCATTGATAGTCCGAAAATGCTGGGACAAAGTATCAAAGGAAATGAATAGAAAGTATTTATCACCATACTACTGGTATGAATTGTGGATGCAGAAATAAAGTTTTATGTTATCACTGGATTTAATACCCTTGACGAAGTGTGGGGCAAATTATCTTATTTATTATGATTTATGTTTTGCAGTATTTAAAAACTATTTTAGCAAGAACTCAAGAAATTAATATTGTTGGAGCACTTGAATAATCCCAGTCTCATATCTTGTCTCATGGAGCTTTTCTTATGGTTCTAAGAGCATGGTACATGTGTACTCATTTGCTCAGTTGTGTCCAACTCTTTGTGACTGTAGCCCATCAGGTTCCTCTGGCCATGGGATTTTCCAGGCAAGAATGCTGGAGCAGGTTGCCATTTCCTACTCTAGGGGACCTTCCTGACCCAGGGATCCAACCTGTGTCTCCTAAATTGGCCGGTGGGTTCTTTACCACTGTGCCACCTGGGAAGCCCAGGAACATGGTACCACAACCATTATCATAGATGTTACCTGGAAAACACTTGCTGCAGAGTTCTTTTGTTGGATATCACAAACTAAGGAGATTTTTACTTTAAAAGCAACACCTCATTCAGTGTCTTGGATATGAGATTTGTGCAACTTTGGAGGTTGTGGGTGGGAGAGAAAGGCCCTCTGTGAATAAAATGGGAGAGAAGTCAGGGGAGAAAGAAGAAAGAAGGCAAACTGCTCTGAGGAAAAGCCTCAGAATTGGTCTTCCTTACTGGAGCAGATTGCTGGATGACAGTTTGCCTGTTTGTTTTTAAATTGTTGAAACTTTATAACACTCCCATTATCAACACTTATTATCTTGTTCCAACACTCAAAAAATAATACATTTTTTAGCTATATAGGAGGAAACTAAGGCACAGGTAAGGAGACTGTCCAAGCCCACACTCTCTTGTCCTTTTGTATGCAAGGACTCATAAGTGCCAAGGACATCGAACATGTCTTTTCATTTTAAGCAATCAATAAGAGCCATGTCTCCTTGATCGTGATGATACATAACACTGATAGCTCATGGATCATCAGAAATGAAAACCAGACTGATGTCGTTTTTTAAAGCTAAGAGTTTAGAGGAACTATCAGTTAGAATTTTTGTTTTCATTGCCTGTTGGTACACATCCATCAAATCTCTTCAAAGCTTTGGAGAGATTAAGAGGTGACTCAAGGTGGTGAAACAGAGACCTGGATTTCACTCTGTACTCTGTTTTCATTCTCTTCAGTGAAAATGAAGCTTGAGAGATTCTCATAAGTCTTCTTTAGAGATTTGCCACAGTGACAATGCATAATTGTAAAGGGACAATGACACTGGCTGAATGTCACCAATAAAGTCAGTAAATATGTGATTTTGGTGGCTCAAAGAACTACAATATCTTCAAGAAACTTTTGCAGAGACAGAGTTATAGCTTCCACTGGAGATGATGATTTTATTTTGTTAATATGTACAAGGAGCTGATATTGAGGTCAATGGAGCAGTCGGTTTACTATTTTACATACTTTGCTAACATAAAATTTTTGTATATACTTTCATGTGGGTAGGGTGATGATATACTGAATGTTAACAGATTACTTTCCTCTCTTCTGAGTATACAAGCTTCTGGCTACACTGGTTCAAATAAGAAAAGATAAAAAATACAAAAGCAAATACATTAAATATTACCTTTTGTGTTTCAAAAGCCTGGGTCCTGGGGGCAGGAATGGAGACACAGAATATAGAATTGCGCATGATGCAGGGAGAGCCAGTTCTTCATTCCTGAAACTAGAAAGGGTCCTAGTTTACGAGAGAAGGGATAAAGCTACAAGGTAAACATTAGAGTTGGATGTTGAAGGTTCCTGAAAAGACCCTCGGAGAAAGGCATGGTAACCCACTCCAGTATTCTTGCCTGGAGAACCCTGGTGGCTATAGTCTACAGGGAGGAGCCTGGTGGCTATAGTCCACAGGATTGCAAAGAGTTGGACATGACTGAAGCGACTTAGCAACCTACTATACTCCCCTGGGCTAAATCTGCAGCCCTTAGATAGTATTCGGGGAATCAGAGCATTCCGGTCTTGGTGGGGTTTGAGAGAATGGGATGGGGCACAGGAGGTGGAAGGGAGAAGGGGAATACAGACAGCAAGACTATCTTTGTGCATTCCCAACTGTGGTTTGGAAGCCAGTGGTAAAGAATCTGCCTGCCAGTTCAGGAGACATGAAAGATGTGGGTTTGATTGCTGGGTTGGAAATGGCAACCTTCTCCAGTATTTCTGCCTGGAAAATTCCATGGACAGAAGAGCCTGATGGGCTACAGTCCATGGGGTTGCAAAGAGTCAGACCACACACACACAACTGTGGCTTGGAAGCAATAGAGTAGAAATGGCTGTGTGGTGTTCAGGCATACAGGGGTAAGACAGTTTCGTAGTTCGCTACCCCAGTGAGAATGAGGAGCACTTTGTTGTCTCTCTGCTCATCAGTAGCATGGAACTACCTTACCTATTCCCACCAAATTTCCCACCATCTTCAGTGGAGTGGGAGCACTAAATGTTCGCTAAGTGTCCAGGAGGAATGGCTGGGGATGACTGGGAGAGCAGCACCCGAGGGGCCTTGCTCTTGGTAGTAGTGAAGGCTGATGCAGTAGCCTCCTATGAGAATAGATGACTGAAGGCCAGGCTGAACTATGTCCATCTTGGCAAAGCATCATTTAAAACACACTGAGTTACTAAAGTGCTTTGAAATAAAGGAGCGTCATGACTGTAACCTACTCACAAATGGTTGGTGTGGGAATAGGAAGATGGTAAAGCAACTGTGATGAAATATTAACATTTGGGGGAATCTGAGGGGGTCTGAAATGGGACAGAAATGGTCTGGACCTAACAGAAGCAGAAGATATTAAGAAGAGGTGGCAAGAATACACAGAAGAACTGTACAAAAGGATCTTCACGACCCAGATAATCATGATGGTGTGATCACTAATCTAGAGCCAGACATCTTGGAATGTGAAGTCAAGTGGGCCTTAGAAAGCATCACTATGAACAAAGCTAGTGGAGGTGATGGAATTCCAGTTGAGCTGTTTCAAATCCTGGAAGATGATGCTGTGAAAGTGCTACACTCAATATGCCAGCAAATTTGGAAAACTCAGCAGTGGCCACAGGACTGGAAAAGGTCAGTTTTCATTCCAATTCCAAAGAAAGGAAATGCCAAAGAATGCTCAAACTACCGCACAATTGCACTCATCTCACATGCTAGTAAAGTAATTCTCAAAATTCTCCAAGCCAGACTTCAGCAATACATGAACCGTGAACTCCCTGATGTTTGAGCTGGTTTTAGAAAAGGCAGAGGAACCAGAGATCAAATTGCCAACATCCGCTGGATCATGGAAAAAGCAAGAGAGTTCCAGAAAACATCTCTTTCTGCTTTATTGACTATGCCAAAGCCTTTGACTGTGTGGATCACAATAAACTGTGGAAAATTCTGAAAGAGATGAGAATACCAGACTACCTGACCTTCCTCTTGAGAAATCTGTATGCAGGTCAAGAAGCAACAGTTAGAACTGGACTTGGAACCACAGACTGGTTCCAAATAGGAAAAGGAGTATGTCAAGGCTGTATATTGTCACCCTGCTTATTTAACTTATATGCAGAGTACATCATGAGAAACGCTGGACTGGAAGAAGCACAAGCTGGAATCAAGATTGCCAGGAGAAATATCAATAACCTCAGATATGCAGATGACACCACCCTTATGGCAGAAAGTGAAGAGGACCTAAAAAGCCTCTTGATGAAAGTGAAAGAGGAGAGCGAAAAGTTGGCTTAAAGCTCAACATTCAGAAAACGAAGATCATGGCATCTGGTCCAATCACTTCCTGGGAAATAGATGGGGAAACAGTAGAAACAGTGTCAGACTTTATTTTTTGGGGCTCCAAAATCACTGCAGATGGTGACTGCAGCCATGAAATTAAAAGACGCTTACTCCTTGGAAGAAAAGTTATGACCAACCTAGATAGTATGTTCAAGAGCAGAGACATTAAGGTCCTCCTAGTCAAGGCTATGGTTTTTCCTGTGATCATGTATGGATGTGAGAGTTGGACTGTGAAGAAGGCTGAGCACCAAAGAATTGATGTGTTTGAACTGTGGTGTTGGAGAAGACTCTTGAGGGTCCCTTGGACTGCAAGGAGATCCAACCAGTCCATTCTGAAGGAGATCAACCCTGGGATTTCTTTGGAAGGAATGATACTAAAGCTGAAGCTCCAGTACTTTGGCCACCTCATGTGAAGAGTTGACTCATTGGAAAAGACTCTGGTGCTGGGAGGGATTGAGGGCAGGAGGAGAAGGGGACTACCGAGGATGAGATGGCTGGATGGCATTATGGACTCGATGGACGTGAGTCTGAGTGAACTCTGGGAGATGGTGATGGACAGGGAGGCCTGGCGTGCTGCGATTCATGGGGTCGCAAAGAGTTGGACACTACTGAGTGACTGCACTGAACTGAACTGAACTGAGAGGGTCCGCAGAATTTACTAGCGTATTCTATATATCTGAAATTCTTTCAAAATAAAAAATGAGGATAGAGAGGAAGTGGGGGAGATAGGGAGAATGAGAACCAAGAAATAAAAAGATTAAAGCTTGCAGAGAGGTCTGGGTTGTGTTAAAGGTATTCAGTAAAACATTTATTCAAAAATAGTAGCCCTACGAATTAGCGATGACTGGGAGCCACCTCTTTACTCTGAAAAGAGAAAAGACAGAGCAGGTTTTCAGAACCTCGAGGACACACAGGGGCAAGAATTGAAGAAGAGTGTTAATTTCTTTTAAGTTGAAGTTAATATAAAGTGAACTGAATGTGACCTGAGGCAGCTCATAATTTGCAGAAAGATAAGGTTTATAAAATTTGAATTTTTCTGTGAGTTAGATAAGTGTCAAATGTCTGATTTTGCCTAGAAGCACTTATTTAAAATTAAATTAATGTCATTATTTATTATCAAATTCAGTGATGAAATGTGTAAGTTTTACATAATGTTGAACACTGCGTTCCAGGTGTTGTAGGGGCTATAATGAACATGGTAGAATTGTAGTTATAAAGATATGATACTTTCAAGGCATTTGTGGGTCTTCAGGATATATACACACAATTGTGGAATGACAAAATGTAAGAATTATTGTACAAAGCATATAGGTAAAATATTAAGACAGGATAAGAACAATTATTTTTATTGGGGAGCAAGGAAAGGTCATGTGGAAGAAGTGAGCTTTTAGCTAGATTTTGAAGGATCAGTAGGATTTTAGTGAATAGAGATGGGCTGTTAAGAGTGGCCCCTATGAGAAGATGAATATAACCTAAGGTACAGACACAAGTAAGGGTTCTGAGTACTGGGTGGGTGGGTGATCTACAGTGCTACTTTGGGAACGAGGTATGGTGGAGTATGGTCTTCCCTGGTGGCTCAGATGGTAAAGAATCTGCCTGGGATGCAGAACACCCAGGTTTGATCCCTGGGTTGGGAAGATCCCCTGGAGAAGGGAATGGAAACCCACTCCAGTATTCTTGCCTGGAGAATTCCATGGACAGAGGAGGCCGACGGGCTAGGGGTCACAAAGAGTTGGACACGACTGAGCAACTAACACTGACTGACTGACTGATGGTGGCATATGCAGGTACATAGGCAGATTGGGACATACTCCAGAGGTGCCTGATTCTTTAAAAGAATTCAGCGGTTCCATTTATTTATTTATTTATTTATTCATTTTTTAAATTTTACTTTATTTTACTTTACAGTACTGTATTGGTTTTGCCATACATCAACATGAATAAACGTTTAATTTCTTTTTCCATCTGGAGGTTGTTTTGATACCTGTTTTGAAGTAGAATCCTTTGTACTACTCTATCTCTGCCTCCCCCTTACTAAATCTCTTGTCCTAAATATTCATTAAATGATTATCTTTGCTTCCTTCCTTTCTCTATCCCCTATACATCTAATAAAACACTGAATTCTATCATATACTATAAACTCTTCCAATATACTGTAAATATACAGAATACAATATACTGTAAAGTCATCAAATATTTCTATTTTCTCTATCATTATTGTCAACACTTCAAGACATAATCATCTGCTACCTGAATTACTTGAACAATTTCTCCAGCAATCTTCTAGCTAGTCATGGCTTGTACCTCTTTCCCTTCTGATCCATTTTAAAATGGAAAATCTGATCAAGTCATCTGTCTGCTTAAAATTCTTCAGTAGTTTCCCAGTGCCCTCATATAAAGTTCAGAATCTCTAATATATCACACAGAGTCTTGCATAATTTGATTCCTGCCTACCCTTTAAGATTCATTTCTTACCACAGTCTCATTATTCTCTGTGTTCCAGTCACAGAGAGCCTCTTTCTGCTCACTATGTCCTTCTTCATGCCAGGACGACTCGTATCTACTGCTTCAGATGTCAGCTTGTAAGCCAGTTTCTCATGGTAGCTTCCTCGGATGCCTGAATATAAGTTGGTTCATCCTTTAAAACACTCTCCTAGTACCCTACTCATCTCCTTTACCATGTGTGTAATTGCTTATCTTTTAATAGTCTTCCCCATTAGACTATAATCTCAGCAAGGCAGAACCTAGCTTGTTTTCTCTTCCCAGTATCCTGAGTGGTTCCTGATACAGGCGGATGATACAGATATGTCCACTGACTGATCAAACCCTTCCTTTCACCTATTGATTCATGATGTATTGTCATATGTTAACATATTTAAAGTCCCGTTCTAAGCTGTTCTATTCCATTGATCTTGATTTCTCCCCCCATCTATCATCTCTCTATCTGTTTATCATCATTCATCTATTTTCGGTGACATTACTACCATTTAACTGTGACAGCTTTTAAATGTTTTGATGTCATTTTAAAAGTAAAAATTCACAAACCTATTCTTTCTGTTTATCTATTTTTCTAGATTAGACTAAGAACCCTTACAGTTCTGACTAAGATTATGTAAAACTAGATTTTAGAAAGAATCCAAGCTTTTAAAATAGTGTCAACACTTTGCAATGCTTTTCCCATGCAAAGCATGATAAGCTTTTCTATTTAGTCATTTTTCCAAGTCTCTAAGTAATATTTGCATTTATTGTTTGTGAAAAACCTGGAAGAAAATAAACTGCATGTTTATTTAGTATCTGGACAGAAAATAATTTTCCAAACATTAAAGCAATAGAACAGCTAACAATGGAAAAGGTTGATGGATACAACTCTAACAATGAAAGCAACAGTGTATGTTTAAACACATTATAAAAAAAGATTAAAAGACAAGTGGGAAACTGGGGGGATAATTGCAATAGAGATGCCAAATGGCATCTATCCTTACCAAATAAGAAATGACACAAATTGACGTGAAAAACATTAGTTTTTCAAAGAAAAATAGACAAAGAACTTGAGCAATTTTTGGAAAAAGAACCTAAAATGTCATAGATATTCTTTTAAAGTAATTCTATTTTTGACATGTCACTGTTTGCCTCAGCTGTTTTTAGATCACATGTAAGACTCTTTGGTTGAATGATACCTACCAGGTATTTAAAGTAACTAGATCCTTTGTTAAATATAGGTTACAGGCTTTAAAATTTTATTTAAATATCTTCTCAGTGCTTTTCTATTTAGATATGTAGGGGAAAACAGATAAAAGGGTCATTTTCTATATTTCATGTGTGCTTACTCTCTAAGTCATGCCCGACTCTTGCAACCCCTTAGACTGTAGCCCACCAGGCTCCTCTGACCATGGGATTCTCCAGGCAAGAATACTGGAGCGGGTTGCCATTTCCTTTTCCAGGGGATCTTCCTGACCCAGGAATCAAACCCAGGTCCCCTGCATTGTAGGCAAATTCTTTACCAACTGAGCTACAAGGGAAGCCCCTGTTTTCCTATATATCATAGAGAGAGAAGAAAGATCTTGGTACTTAATTGACTGTAGACATGAATAAACCAATGTTCTTTTCAGTGTATGCTGATTTCAAATGTTTTTATTAGCATTTTCTTTTATTGTCATTAATCCAGATGTTATAATTTTATTGGCTTTGAGGAACAAGGACCTGAGTTTTCTTGGATAATTTCTTTCATTATATACTTTAAAATTGAGAATGATATTTGATGTAACTGCTGAAAATTATTGTGGAATTGGTGAGTTTATTTGGCAAAAATTGACAAAGTTATTACTTCTGCTGTCACAGTCTACATTCTGGGGACACAAAAATGGAAGACTGTGCCAGCCATCAAAACAGTACTGGAGTGTGTGAATGGTATTTCTTGCTTTGTATGATAGCTGATATATGTTACATTTGAAGAAGCCAACACATAATACTCTTCTTCCCTTTCTGGTTAAGGAATTATTAAGAAGGAATCCAAGAGATAGTAATCAAATCTTTACTTTTCTTTCTGTTAAGGCTAAGTTAGAGTATTTGGCTCAACCTTTGGCAATAATGAGTTACAGAAATTCTGATTTGCCATTCCTCCCCCCAGTATCCCACTGAATTGAACCCATCCATCTAAAACTACAGCTTTCTCCCTGATGGACAAAACTTGCCCCAATTAACTTACAATACAGCGGTGGAAAACTGTGTCCCTATGGCAGACTATTCTGTAGGAAAAGGGGGCTGAGAGCTGCACAAGCTCCGTCTTCCCCAAACCGCTAAGCAGAGAGTAATTGTCCTACCTTGGAAAGAGGACTGAGAAAGGGCCAGGTACTGTTGTCACCCACGGAGTACAGTTTTCTCTCTTATTGTTTTTCAGTTGCTAAGTCGTGTCCGACTCTTTGCGATCCCATGGACTGCAGCATGTCAGGCTTCCCTGTCCTTTACCATCTCCCAGAGTTTGCTCAAACTCATGTCTATTGAGTTGGTGATACCATCTAGCCAACTCATCCTCTGTCGCCCTCTTTCTTCCTACCCTCAATCTTTCCCATATCATGGTCTTTCCCAGTGAGTTGGTTTGTCACATCAGGTGGCCAAAGGATTGAAGCTTCAGCTTCAGCATCAGTCCTTACAATGAATATTCAGGATTGATTTCCTTTAGGATTGACTGGTGTGATCTCCTTTCTGTCCAAGGGACTTTCAAGAGTCTTTTCCAGCACCACAGTTCAAAAGCATCCGTTTTTGGCTCTCAGTCCACTTTTTGGTCCAACTCTCACATCTGTACATAACTACTGGAAGAACCACACAGCTTTGACTAGACGGACCTTGTTGGCAAAAGTATGTCTCTGCTTTTTAACATGCTGCCTAGGTTTTTCACTGCTTTTCTTCCAAGGTACAAGCATCTTTCAATTTCATGGCTGCAGCCACTGTCTGCAGTGATTTTGGAGCCCAAGAAAATAGAATCTGCCACTGTTTTTATTTTTCCCCCATTTGTTTGCCATGAAGTTATAGGGTTGGATGCCATGATCATAGTTTTTTGAATGTTGAGTTTTAAGGCAACTCTTGTATACATATATAAAAAGTAGGAGATAAGCACTACCTCTAACTCTGCTCCAGCTTTTTTGTTTTCTCAGTCTGTTGAGTTTAATACCCAAGCCTGTGGTCTTCAGGAGTATGACTGTTCTCCTCAGTGGGAAGAGATCATAAATCTATCCTACTCTTACCGTATAGAAATCTGCCTACAACACCACCACTCTTCCTAGTCTGTCTTTCTGAGACCACTGGTGGGCAGTGTAGATGTGAAGTGGATCAGAACTGCTCATCAGCTGAATTACTTCTAAGACCTTGCTGCCCTCTAAGACTGCAATTCCTTGTTCTAATCCCCAGCCCAAATTATGTCTAGCCTTATAATCAAGGTAATTCCCTGAAAGTTACTCAGGGAGAGCAAATGGCAACAAAAAGGTGCTCTGATAATATTACAATGGTAGTGTAAAAATGTATCCAAATGTGGAGCTCCCCCCTTTTATTGAATTCACATGCCAAAGAGATAAAAATCACCTTGTTTTTGTCTGAAACACTGTTTCACAAATTTTAAGCCAAAATCTAAAGGAATTAATTTTCAAAAATCATGTCACCCATTTTCTGTTTACGTTCAGTCTCAGGTAGAGGCATCTATTCCACAGTCTAGACAGAATTGGTTTCCTTTCATTGTCTGCAGCTTGAGCTGTCTAGTATTGGAATGATAAGGTCCTTTCAACCTGAACCCTTCCTATACCTCAATATTTTAATCTTTTTATTTGCATGATTATACATTTTCTAGCAATTGTAAGAAGCAATTATGGAGAACTCCTGTGTATCCTTTGCCTAATACCCAGTGATAACATCTTGCATGGCAATTAGTATCATATCAAAACCATGAAAATGACATTGCTCCAATCCACAGATATTATTCCGATTTCACCAGTTTTACATGCACTTGTGTGTGTGTGTGTGTGGTTCTATGAACTTTGTCTCATGTGTAGTTGTTTGTAGCACCACCTTAATCAAAATATGGGACTGTTTTCATTTTCATCATCATAAAGATCTCTCATGCTGTCCCTTTATAGTCATACCCACACTTTTCACCTGCATCATCTCTAGTCCCTGGCAACTACTAGTCTGTTTCATATGTCTATAATTTTGTCATTTTGAGAATGTTGTATCAGAAGAATCATACAGCATGAGTATTTTTAGTGCTGGAGTTTTTTCACCAAGCATAATGCTCTTGTAATCCATTAAAGTTGTATGTGTGAAAAGAGTTTATTCCTTTTTATTGTTGAGTAGTATTCTATGCATGGATATATACAATTTGTTTAAACATCCTCACTGAAGGATATTTGAATTGTTTTCAGTTCTTGGATATTACATATAAAGTTTCTGAGAGCATTTGTATGCGTACTTTTGTGTGGACAATTTCTCTAGAATAAATACCTAGAAATACTATTGTTGGGTCATAGGATATATAACTGTTTTGATTTTTTTAAGACAGTGCTAAACCATTTTACACTTGCACCAGAAATGTATAAGTGATACATCTTCTCTACATCTTTACCAGTATTTGGTGTTGTTAATTTTTTTTAAAATTAGCTCTCTAGATATATGTGCAGTAATAAATCCTTAGAGTTTTTATTTATGCTTGCCTAAAGGCTAGTGATGTTGAACAGCTTCTTCTTTGCTTGTTTTTCACATGTATATCCTCTTCAATATGTCTTTTCATGTTTTTCAGCCCATTTTCAAATTGTTTTATTTTACTATTGAGTTTTGAGAGCTTTGAGTCCTTTGTCAGATATGTGGTCATGTGCCTCATTTTTAAAGTTCAGTAAATAAACACTTGACATTACAAGACCAAGCCCCAAAAGATGAAATTTAAAAACAAGCAAAAATTGGAGTTACTAGAAGTGTAGGATGTTAGTCACTCAGTCGTGTCCAACTCTTTGTGACCCCATGAACTATAGCCTGCCAGGCTCCTCTGTCCATGGAATTCTCCAGGCAAGAATACTGGAGTACGTAGCCATTCCCTTCTCCAGGGATTTTCCCGACCAAGGGATCGAACCTGGGTCTCCTGCATTGCAGGCAGATTCTTTACCATCTGAACCACCAGGGAAGCCCACTAGATCTATAATCCCAAGCAAGATAATGTTTCCAGAACCTAGTATTTCGTCTAATGAAGATTCCTACTAATGTGGCCAAAGGTTATAACAGGAATTTCATAATGTTAGGGAAAAGATCAGCAGAGGCAAGTGTATTTTAAGTCTTGCCAGGATATCAGTGTATGCCAGTGGTCCAGATACCATGATACACAAATTTGAACTGAACTGGAGGAATGTGTTCATCAGGATGTTAGTTTGGAAATATGTATTTACTATAAACAGGTAGAAAATTCACTTATATATGAGCAGGTCCGCTTTTAGTGGCTGCCACTGCTTCTAGCTATAAAAGAGGCCTATGAAACTGACTTTCTAAGAGGAATTTCCCCGTTTTCCCACATCTGTTTCTTTCTTGGCTGACGCCTTAGGAAAATTTACTTCTTCTAAAAGCTGAGCATTAAAGGAGTCCATGGAGAGGGGTGGATTTATTGTTTTATGAATTATTATTTAAATTATTCAAGTTGCTTGCATTTGCCTTTCTCATTCAACACCACCTTTGGAAATCTATCATATCAAGTGATATAAATTTATTCTTCACAAAGACTGCATAATATTCACTGGTGTAAACATATGGTAATTTACATATTCTTCCTTAATCTATGCGATTTGATTTCTTTGGAAGCAGAGATGGCATTCTTGGTGTTCAAACCTTTGTATAATCCCCTCCCCTTGAATGTGTAGAGGACCTATGACTTGCATCTAACCAATAGAGTACGGCAAGGGTGATGGATGTCACTCTGGTGACTGTTACATTGTATAAGACTGTCTCAATAGCACCTTCCCTCAGGAGACTCTTCTGGCTTGGTGAAGTGGCCATGTTGGAGAGGCCCATTTCATACAGAACTGAAGGCCTCCTACCAACAGGCGACCCTTGAGAGATAAGGGCAGTGTCTAGCCCAGAACCAGCAAGAAGCCAGAGATGTCAGTCTTACAATCACAAGGAAATTAGTTCTACCAATAAACTGAATGAGACTAAAAATAAAACTCTACTCCAGTCAAACCACCACATGAGAATGCAGCCTAGATGATAGCTCGATCAAAACTTCATAAAACCCTAAGGAGAGGACCCAGTTAAGCTGTACCTTGAGTTCTGATACATAAATGTATGTTGTTTTGAGTCATTAAATTTGTGCTAGTTTGTTACCTAGTAATAGGAAAATCATAGAACTCTTCCTCCTGTGACTTTCTTTCTTTCTTTCTGACTGGAAGTAATGCTTAATAAATATCTATATATTTATGGTTTTATTTTATAGAATAGATTTTGTCCAGGAGTTTGATTGCTATTTATGTTTTTTAATTAAAAAATATGATGCCTGATTTTGTTCTGAAGAAGGTATAACAATTCACACTTCACCAGCAATGTGAAAGAGCATAGCTTTTCCTTTAATCTTATTAGTAATAAGTTTATAATCCTTTCCCATTAGATAGGTATAAACAGATCTTTCATGGTTACATTAATTTACATTTCAGTGCCAATTAGTGAGTTTGAACATATTTTCATGTTTCCTCATCATTAGGGTTAGCTCTTCTGTGAATTTCTGTCATATTCTTTGCCAATTTTCTCCTCTTGGTATATTTTTTGATTCATTTTATTTTGTAATAGATCTTTGTGTATTATAATGTTAATGCTTAATTTTGTATGTTGCAGATTTTTAAAAACTCTAGTCTGTTCTCTGTTGACTTTGCTTATTAGAGAATTTTCATGATAAAATTTAAAATTTTTGCTGAAAGAGATATTTTTCTTCTATTAATAACTGCTGAGACTCCAATTTTGTCTAAGGAGATCCATCCCCTTATTTCACCCACCCAGCCCAAAAGATATTTATGATTTTAGGACTTTGTCTAGAATTTATTTTTGTGTGACTTCCCTGGTGGCTCAGATAGTAAAGCGTCTGCTTACAATGCGGGAGACCCAGGTTTGATCCCTGGGTTGGGAAGATCCCCTGGAGAAGGAAATGGCAACCCACTCCAGTACTCTTGCTGGAAAATCCCATGGATGGAGAAAGGTTGATTTATTTTCTTTAGGGTGTGTAGCCAGTTGTATTAGCAAAATACAAATTGCCAAGAAAACTCAAGAAAAGTTAGAAAACTTGAATAAACTATCACAGAAGACATTCAGTTCAGTTCAGTTCAGTCACTCAGTCATGTCCAACTTTTTGTGACCCCATGAACAGCAGCATGCCAGGCCTCCCTGTCCATCACCAACTCCCAGAGTTTACCCAAACCCATGTCCATTGAGTCAGTGATGCCATCCAACCATCTCATCCTCTGTTGTCCCCTTCTCCTCCTGCTCTCAATCTTTCCCAGAATCAAGGGTCTTTTCCAGTGAGTCAGCTCTTCGCATCAGGTGGCCAAAGTTTTGGAGTTTCAGCTTCAACATCACTCTTTCCAAAGAACACCCAGGACTGATCTCCTTTAGGATGGACTGGTTGGATCTCCTTGCAGTCCAAGGGACTCTTAAGATTCTTCTTCAACACCACAGTTCAAAAACATCAGTTCTTCTGCACTCATCTTTCTTTATAGTCCAACTCTCACATCCATACATGACCACTGGAAAAACCATAGCCTTGACTAGATGGACCTTTGTTGGCAAAGTAATGTCTCTGCTTTTGAATATGCTGTCTGGGTTGGTCATAACTTTCTTTCCAAGGAGTAAGCGTCTTTTAATTTCATGGCTGCAATCACCATCTGCAGTGATTTTGGAGCCCCAAAAAATAAAGTCTGACACTGTTTCCCCATCTATTTGCCATGAAGTGATGGGACCAGATGCCATGATCTTCGTTTTCTGAATGTTAAGCTTTAAGCCAACTTTTTCACTCTCCTCTTTCACTTTCATCAAGAGGCTCTTTAGTTCCTCACCTTCTGCCATAAAGGTGGTGTCATCTGCATATCTGAGGTTATTGATATTTCTCCAGGCAATCTTGATTCCAGCTTGTGCTTCCTCCAGCCCATCGTTTCTCATGATGTACTCTGCATAGAAGTTAAATAAGCAGGGTGACAATATACAGCCTTGATGTACTCCTTTTCCTATGGAACCAGTTTGTTGTTCCATGCCCAGTTCTAACTGTTGCTTCCTGACCTGCATACAGGTTTCTCAAGAGGCAGGTCAGGTGGTCTGATATTCCCATCTCTTTCAGAATTTTCCACAGTTTATTGTGATCCTCACAGTCAAAGACTTTGGAATAGTCAATAAAGCAGAAATATATGTTTTCCTGGAACTCTCTTGCTTTTTCCATGATCCAGCAGAGTTGGCAATCTGATCTCTGGTTCCTCTGCCTTTTCTAAAACCAGCTTGAACATCTGGAAGTTCACAGTTCACTTATTGCTGAAGCCTGGCTTGGAGAATTTTAAGCATCATTTTACTAGCATGTGCTGCTGCTGCTGCTAAGTTGCTTCAGTAGTGTCAAACTCTGTGCCACCCCATAGATGGCAGCTCAACAGGCTCCCCTGTCCCTGGGATGAGATGAATGCAATTGTGCAGTAGTTTGAGCATTCCTTGGCATTGCCTTTCTTTCGGGTTGAAAAAATTTTAAAATATACTTTTGAAAAGCCCCAGTGGATTTATAGCTACATTTTAACTGCCTGTAAATAACAGATAATCCCAATGTGACTTAAAATTTTGATAGTCAAAATATGGTCCTAGGACCAGCAACATTAACATCATCTAGAGATCCATTATTAATTAATGTGAAGTCTCATCTACCACTTTGACCTAGTGAATCAGAATTTGCATTTTAACAACATTCTATGTGATATATACATACATTCGTGTTTGAGAGACACTGATTTAAATCATTGCTAGTGGTAGAAGATTTGGAAAGCTCTTTCTAAGTTTTTAAAGTTGTTGTCATAGAGTTCCATGCAGTGGTCACTTCATATTCTATTGCTCCTGCATCCCTCGTATGCTTCCTTTCTTCATCCGCACCTTGACTACTTTTGTTTATTTTTATTTCCCCTAAATTATGCCAATAATAGGTTTATCAATTTTAATGGTCTTTTAAAAACAGCCATCGTTTTTTATTCTGCCACTGTGTTTTCTCATTAATTTCAGCTTTCAGCTAAACTAGTTCTATTTCCTTTTGGTTCAGTTTTTGTCTAATTGTAAAATAAATGATGTTCTCTTTCTTTCTTTTGGCATAATGAAGGCACATAATTTTATTCTTTCCTCTGTGTGTAGCTTTTTCTGTGCTCTTTAGGTCAAAATTTCCTTCTTCCTTTTCTTTTGTTTTTCCTCTTTGATCTAAATGTAATCTAGAATTATGATTTTTAACTTCTAAGTACACAAAATATCTTTGTGTAACATGCTTGTTTTATTAATAGACTGAGTCCTGTTTAAAATAGCTTCAGATTTGTACAATTGTAAGTTTGTGTACAATCATATATTTGAATTTTATAAATGTTGCAGAGACATAGAAAAATTATACATTCTCTATTTCTATTGAATGGATGAATATTCAACTCCTGTGTGCCTTTACTTTTTAATTTTATTTTTGTCTCATATCAGTGCAGAAAGAGGTTCTTATTTAGTGCTCTGACTATAGACATAGAAAGAGATCAAAGATTGTTGATTACTACATTTTTTTTCATCTTCTACTCTAAGATCTCTTTTTTGTTAGTTATTTGATTAAAAAGTTTTTCTCAGATAGTGCACAAGTTGGCAAAGTTTAAATTCGTATTCATAAAAAAAATCTAGACGTGAATATATTTTTTCCTTTACTCTGTATTCGTTTTTACATCCAGATATTTTTGTTTATGGCATATTGTACCATTGCACCTTTGCTTGAATTTCTAAGATCAGGATGTATTCTCCCAGAAGAACCATATCCGAATACAAGTTATCGTACTGCCTACCTTCCCTTTACCATGCTGTATCTTCTCTTGTCACTGTCAGTTGTCCAAATTTCATACAGTTCTTGGTCATGTGCCTTTAGGGCAT
The DNA here is from genome assembly GCF_016772045.2 of Ovis aries. Taxonomy (NCBI): domain Eukaryota; kingdom Metazoa; phylum Chordata; class Mammalia; order Artiodactyla; family Bovidae; genus Ovis; species Ovis aries. Next base: position 70,562,850 of record NC_056061.1, read on the forward strand.
AAACAATTGCTGCATTCCTACTAGAATAGCTGTGTTTCCTTAAACCACATCTAAATGATTTCCTGTAATCACCTGAGATTGTTCAGGTCTTTGAGAGTGGTTGTCCACTTGCTTTTAGTGTGGATTCTCTGCAGACAACTTCACAAATATACTTCTTAGTAGTTTCCTGGGTCATACTTCCTTCTGGGGAAGCCTTCCAAATTGCTCTCTGAGATCTTACTTCTCTTGCTCTATTAGATTTCACTGGGTTTTTATGTTGTCTGATCTAGTAAGCGCTAAAATACCTATTCATCTTCAAGCTCCCTTTTTATGAGCTATTACACACAGTTTCATTTTTCTAAGCAGGTATTCTAGCCTGGTCTTCAAGATCTCAGTTTTTTCTTTGAGAATTGTCTCACTTGTACACTAAGATCTCATCATTCTCTCTAAGGAAAACTCTTTTCCTCTAGCTTATTCAGTATCATTTTTGTTCACTGTCTCATTGCTTCTGTTCTAGCACTCAGGCTGAAGTATAACAAGGCAATGCATTCCCTCCTTGGCTTCCTCAGTAAGCATGATTCTTAACAACAATATGCTCAAGGCCCAGGCATTTTAAGTTCCTCTTAGTCTCTTGAGTTTACAGCTATTTTATTTTTGGTTTATTTTTCTTCCTGCATTAAACACACTTGTTCCTTTTTAGTTGTTGTTGTTTTTTAACTGGAGGATAATTGTTTTATAGTATTATGTTGGCTTCTGCCGTACATCAACAGGAATCACCCACAGGTATATGCACGTCCTCACCCTTTTGAACCTCCCTCCCACCTCCCACCCCATCCCACTCCTCTAGGTTGTTACAGAGCAATGGGTTTGAGCTCCCCTGTCATACAAAAAATTCCCACTGGCTATCTATTTTACATATGATAATGTATATGTTTCAGTGTTATACTTTCAATCTATCCCTTCCTCTCCTTCCAACATTGGGTCCACAAGTTTGTTCTCTATGCCTGTGTCTCCATTGCTACTCTACAAATAGGTTGATCAGTGCCATCTTTCTGGATTCCATGTATATGTGTTAATATATGGAATTTGTTATTCTCTTTCTGACATTTCACTCTGTATAATAGGCTCTAGGTTCATCTACCTCATTAGAACTAACTTAAGTGCATTCCTTTTTTATGGCTGAGTAATATTCCGTTTATATATACAGCAACTTCTTTATCCATTCATCTGTCAATGGGTATCTAGGTTGCTTCCATGTCCTAGCTATTGTAAATAACATCCATGTCATTTCTGTGTGTTAGGTCATAGTAAATCTCTGAAATGCAAAACTGGTGTCCTAGGATTTTCAATAGCAAGCTACAGCCTCTGTGAGGCCATCACTTTGGAGGATAATTTTAAAAGACTTGTGAAAAAGCTCTATGAAGCCAATAGATTAGTTTCCCCATAGTTTTCTTTTTAACTCTTGTATTTCAACACATACAGAAGTGCAGTTTGAGGCAGCAAATGTAGAACTATTTGCCTGTGCCTTATTTGAGATCTACTTTAGCAGAACTTTGTGGCCTGGGAGTTACTTAGCTGCTTCTATACTTTAGGGACTCACCTTATGTATTTGACTGAGAAACACCATAAAACAAATTAAATGTGATTTACCCTCAAGTGCTAAAGAGCCTTTGTGTGAAAACTCTGCTTACTTTAAAGTTAGCCTTTATTGGAACAGAACAGATTCTTTTATCTCAATGTAATCCCTGTCCCATTGGCCTTCTTTAAGCCATAGCTGTGCTGTATAAGTCAGGTCAAGTTTAGCCACAAAGAAACACACAGACCATGATTATTAAGCCCCATATTCCCTCAACAATTAAAGTCCAGCCACATAGTTACAATAAAAGCCACGGTAAACCACTGAGGTAAAAACAAAAACAAAAACACCCCCCAAACAAACAAACAAACAAACAAAACAGTGGCTTAGATTTCCTAAGGCTTCAAATTTCACTCCTGTCTTTCTATGCACTGCCCACATTTTGGCCAAGGGTTTATTGCTCTGTCTTTTCAGCCCATGAACCAGTAAGTTAGGGCTAGAAAAGGCCAATCAATAATGTTCCTCTTCTCCTGAGCTTGAAAAACACCCAAAAGTATACTTAGGAATTAAAAAAAAAGATTATGGGAAAATATCTGCTTTTATACTGATGTGAATTAGAGATTGTGGCTTGACCTAGAGCCGTACTCTCTCATATGCCCCCTCAACTCAACCTGTGAATTGAACTGCCTGCAATTCAGGTAATGCAGGAGACAAGGGTTCAATCTCTGGGTCAGGAAGATCCCCTGGAGAAGGAAATGGCAGCCCACTCCAGTATTCTTGCCTGCAAAATCCCATGAACAGAAGACTCTGGCGGGCTACAGCCCAAAGTGTCTCAGAGTCAAACACAACTGAACGAATAAGCAAGCACAAGGCCTCATAAACTCAGACCTTGTAAGAAAGAACCTTCCTAGTAAAGTGACTAATAGATAAGGAGGGGAAAATGTGTGTCCTAAAGATTTTGTATTCTGAAACAGAGAAAGGAGATGAACTATTTATCTCAGTCCCTTCTTACCCTTGTCAAGATCAGAGAAATCTTTCTTCCCGCCCTTGTGAATATGTTAGTGAAGAAGCAGAGAAAGCCCTCCTGAGAAGCAGCACTCTCTCTCCACTATTGAAATGTAAAGTCAGGAGGCAAGTAAGTTCCCCTCCGAACTTTTATGATTGTTGTTGTTCAGTTGCCAGGTTGTGTCCAACTTTTTGTGACCCCATGGACTGGAGCACGCCAGGCCTCCCTGTCCCTCACCATCTCCCGGAGTTCACCCAAGTTCATGTCCATTGAATTGGTGATGCTATCCAACCATCTCATTCCCTGCCACCCTCTTCTCCTTTTGCTTTCAATGTTTCCCAGTATCAGAGTCTTTTCCAATGAGTTGACTGTTTATGCTAGTGTGCATTTATATGTATACTTTATGATAGTATGCATATAAAGCTCTTTATAACTGATGAAGTGCTCAGCTCTGATTAAGATTTGGGTTAAGACACAGAAGTATGACATGGAAGCTGAGTTCTATCAGAGAAACAGAAATGTGCTAGATTTTTGGTAGCTGGAAAGGTTCCTTTTAAAGAAAGGATCAGGATAAATGAGGAGGAGAGTCATACAATTGAAGGGTATGTTTAGGGAGCAGTGATGGTCCAGTGCTGCTAGAACACTGGAGAGCACAGCTAGAAACAAGGGTGGAAAGTTATGCGGAAAATAGGTTTCCAAGCCCTTCATTTCATACTAAAAACATTGGAGTTTATCGCAGTTACTCATTTAAGGTTTTAAGTAGAAAAATGATTTTGGTGTTTACATTTTTGAAGGCTAATTCCATGAGTAGTTACAGTAATGTAGGGACAGCTTTGAAATGCAGAAACAGAGTTCAGCAGAGAAACATGGTTGTAATAAAGAATTGTGAACAATTCTATGCCTGCTGTTTTAATAGAATTAAGAAGCTAGCACTCAGATTAATTTAGAGAGTTGAAAATACCATGTAGAGGAATGTTGCAAACTTAGAGAAAGGACAGGCTAAAAGAGATCCAAACATGGTAGCACCTTTGAATTGTTGATTATGCATGTGGCCACCTTTCGTTTACCCCATATCAGTCACCCAAGCTATGAATTTCTTTGAATTAATTCCAAAGCCCATGATTCACTTTTCCATTCCCAACTATCTCTACTTTTTAAAGCCCTTGTTACCTTATTATACCTGGGTGAGTTTGGCCTGCACTAATCACTGGATGATCTTAACATCTTCACAGAGTTTTGGTTCTGTATTAAATCTTTAGGGATTAAATTTATGATATGATCTTGCCTCACTTGCATGGATCTGGTTGAGAGTTTACACAGAGCCATATGGGCATGCAGTATTGGCTTTCTTTCAATGTGTGTATGGATGAAGGACATATACAGGCCTTCTGATTCTCTTGCAGATTTAATTTATCTATCTTGTCACAGGTGAGATGCTCTGAAACACATCTGAGGGGACTTACTGCCTGAAAACTGGAAGCCCAATGCCTAATGCATCTGAGTTAGCAGAGGAAAGACAAAGGAAGAAAATGGACCTTGCTTCTAGTTTGTGAACCCAAACGACTCCCACTGGCAGAAAGTTAGGCACTTTCCAATTTTACCAAGTTGATTTCTCTTTCCAAGAGGAGGAACAGCTTATAAGAGTTGGAAATATTTCTAGTAGCAGTAACCGTCCCCTTCCTGGAGATTGGAATAAAAGTTTCTAAACTTTGTGAATGAATGTAGGGGAGGCAGGAGCAGAATCTTATACTACATTATTCATCTTATGTATTATTTTCTAATGTTTTAGAATGTGCTCCTCTATTTCTAGTTTGAAATCTCTCAGAGATCAGAGCCCATGCATATTGCTTTAGTTTCTTCTCACATCAATGAATGTTCTGAATAGATACATTTAGATTTTGTTGTAAATATGTAAAATGGGGTGTCATGTGGGAAAGTCTCACTGCTCTTCAAAATCTAGATAATATTGGCTTGAACTCTATAACTCCATGCCTTTGCAAGATTTCTGTCAATTTTCAGGGCTTTGTATTTTCACGGTCTTGCCTGAATGCTGGGCTCCTGCTTCTAGATGTGCTGTTTAGTAGTGTATGCATTTAATTCAGAAGTGGTCCTTAGAATATTTGTTGGTTTACACAGACTCAAAGCATCTACGAGTTTACTAGGTTTGACTGGTGCGATGAGAGTTGAAGAGAGGGGGTCCCTTGTTGCATAACTTAGTCAAAAACATGTATGCCCACATTATGCATTCCTGTTCCCTAAAATCCTTTATGCTTACTCTTCAGAGATTTCCTGTCTTAGTCATAAGCCCAGGCATTATGTTTTATATTCTCTCTGAGCCTCTCTTTTCCACCCCCTTTTTTGTTTCCTGTATATACCTTCCCATACTTCCCTAAAAATTATAAATGATTCAATTTTTATTTTGCTAATCTAACCTTCTGCAGTACCTTTTCCCAAACATACACAACAAAATCCACTAAGATGCTCAACACAGGACTTCCAATTCATTAAGTCTATGATCTATTTTGAGTGAGTATTTTTATGTTAAAAGTTACACAAATGATACTTTAAAATTTAATTTTACAATTGTTCAGTACTATTATATACCTATATAATATATAATATAATATATGTATATTTATTATATATGCCAGGGAATAAGGTCTACTCCCCTAGGAGTGATTTTTTATATAAATATTAATAACAATTTTTTTTCTGTTAGACTTAGGATAATATCCTTTCATATCTGTTAGTTTACTCCTACTTTAATAATAGAAAATTATTATTATATTATATTATTATTTTATCATTATAATATTTTATAATAAATTATTTTATAATAAATTATTATATTATTATTATTATTATAAATAATAGAAAATGCATATTACAACTGCATTAAGAAATCTCAGTGCCAATATCATGTTAGACCTTCTAAAATATAGGATAAAAATGAGTCTGAGAATAAGTAAGACTTTGCAGAATTTTAATTCAGGACCCAAAGCTTAAATATTTGCCTTTGCTAATAGTGCTTATAAGAAACCAAAACAACCCCCCTCCCAACAGTTTCCAATATTGTTTGATCATGTGACTTTCTTGTATATCTTGTATATTTCAGATATATTTTGGATACATAAAGGCAACCAGGTACAAAGAAGTCCAATGGAAATGTCAGTTGTAAACTTTATTAAATTAGGATTAAACCCAATGAACTCTAGGTCTCTACAAACAGGAGGGGTGGGAAGGATACCCCAAATATAGAGGCAGTGCAAGTGCTGGGAATAGTAAATCTAAGGTAACTATCCCTTTTCCTTATCTGAGGAACCTGCTTCATCCAAGTAGCTAACAGTCAGTAGTCCTGGTCAAGGACATAACTCTCTCTGGCAGTTATTACATTTAAACATGAGGCCTTATAATTCTTTTTTTTTTTTTTCATACTTCTGTCATCAGTATTTCTATTCTATTCAACATAAGTTTCTTGAATCAATCACAATGTTAACATCTTCATGTGACTGATACAGGACACATTACTGTATTTTTATACTATTTTCAATGATTTCAAAAGTTTGGTAATACCAAGAAATCTGCATTTCAAACAAGTTACTTAAATTACCCTATGTAACCATAATTAATCATTTCATTGTTAATGGAAAGATGTTAGATAGTGAAAAGAAGCTATCCTATAAAGCCATGCCAAACCCATCAGTTCAGTTCAGTTCAGTTCATTTCAGTCCCTCAGTCATGTCCAACTCTTTGCGACCCCATGAATCGCAGCACACCAGGCCTCCCTGTTCATCACCATCTCCCGGAGTTCACTCAGACTCACGTCCATTGAGTCCGTGATGCCATCCAGCCATCTCATCCTCGGTCATCCCCTTCTCCTCCTGTCCCCAATCCCTCCCAGCATCAGAGTCTTTTCCAATGAGTCAACACTTCTCATGAGGTGGCCGAAGTACTGGAGTTTCAGCTTTAGCATCATTCCTTCCAAAGAAATCCCAGGGCTGATCTCCTTCAGAATGGACTGGTTGGATCTCCTTGCAGTCCAAGGGACTCTCAAGAGTCTTCTCCAACACCACAGTTCAAAAGCATCAATTCTTCGGCCCTCAGCCTTCTTCACAGTCCAACTCTCACATCCATACACGACCACAGGAAAAACCATAGCCTTGACTAGGCGGACCTTAGTCGGCAAAGTAATGTCTCTGCTTTTGAATATACTATCTAGGTTGGTCATAACTTTTCTTCCAAGGAGTAATAGTCACCCCAAAACTCACTACTGGACATATCATTGCACTCCAGAGAGAAGAGATACAGCTCCACCCACCAGAACACAAATGCAAGCTCCCCTAACCAGGAAACCTTGGCAAGCCACTAGTCCAACCCCACCCACAGGGAGCAAACTCCACAATCAAGAGGAATCACAAACTTCCAGCCTACGGAAAGGCCACCCCAAACACTGCAATCTAAACAAAATGAAAAGGCAGAAAAATATTCATCAGATAAAGGAACATGATGAATCCCCACCAAACCAAACAAAAGAGGAGGAGATAGGGAGTCTTCCTGGAAAAAAAAAGTGGGGGGGGGGGAGGAGATAGGAGATAGTAAAGATGATCCAAAACCTTAGAAACAAAATGGAGTTACAGATAAATAGGCTAGAGTCAAGGATTGAGGAGATGCAAGAAATGTTTAACAAGGACCTAGAAGAAATAAAAAAAAGTCAATCAATAATGAATAATACAATAACTGAGTTCAAAAGTGCTCTGGAGGGAACCAACAGTAGAATAACTGAGGCAGAAGATAGGAGAAGTGAGGTGGAAGATAGAATGGTAGAAATAAATGAAGCAGAGAAGAAAAAAGAAAAATAATAATTAAAAGAAATGAGGACAACCTCAGAGACTTCTGGGACAATGTTAAACACCCCAGCATTCAAATCATGAGTCCCAGAAGAAGACAAGAAAGGGCATGAGAAAATGCTTGAGTAGATAGTAGTTGAAAACTTCCCTAAAATGGGGAGGGAAATAGCTACCCAAGTCCAAGAGTCCCAAACAGGATAGACCCAAAGCAAAGCACCCCAAAGCACATATTAATCAAATGAATGAAGATCAAACACAAAGAGCAAATATTAAAAACATCCAGGGAAAAGCAACAAATAACACACAAAGGGATCCCCATGAGGATAACAACTGAGCTTTCAATATAAACTCTTCAGGCTGGAGGGAATGGCAAGGCATACTTAAAGTGATGAAAGAGGAAAACCTACAACCCAGATTACTATACCCAGCAAGTATCTCATTCAAATATGAAAGAGAAACAAAAAGCTTTATAGACAAGCAAAAGCTGAGAGAATTCAGCACCACCAAACCAGCTCTTCAACAAATGCTAAAGGATCTTCTCTAGACAGGAAACAGAAAAGGTTTATAAACTTGAACCCCAAACAACAAAGTAAATGGAAATGGAATCATACTTATCAATAATTACCTTAAATGTAAATGGGTTGAATGCCCCAACCAAAAGACAAAGACAAGCTGAATGGGTAAAAAAACAAGACCCCTACATATGCTGTCTTCTTTAAGAGACCTCAAACCAAGGGGCACATACAGACTGAAAGTGAAGGCTGGAAAAAGATATTTCATACAAACGGAGACTAAAAGAAAGCAGGAGTAGCAATACTCATTATCAGATAAAATAGACTTTAAAATAAAGGCTGTGAAAAGAGACAAAGAAGGACACTACATAATGATCAAAGGAACAATCCAAGAAGATATAATAATTATATATCCACCCAATATAGGAGCACCATAATACATAAGGCAAATGCTAACAAGTCTGAAAGGGGAAAGTAACAGTAACACAATAGTAGTGGGAGACTATAATACCCCACTCACACCTATGGATAGATCAACCAAACAGAAAATGAGCAAACACAAACTTTAAATGATACAATGGACCAGTTAGACCTAACTGATATCTATAGTATATTTCACCACAAAGAAATGAATTTCACCTTTTTCTCAAGTGCACACATAACATTCTCCAGGATAAATCACATCCTGGGCCATAAATCTAGCCTTGGTAAATTAAAAAAAAATGAAATCGTTTCAAGCATCTTTTCTGATCACAATGTGGTAAGCTGAGAAACCTGTATGCAGGTCAGGAAGCAACAGTTAGAACTGGACATAGAACAACAGACTGGTTCCAAATAGGAAAAGGAGTACATCAAGGCTGTATATTGTCACCCTGCTTATTTAACTTTTATATGCAGAGTACATCATGAGAAACACTAGACTGGAAGAAACACAAGCTGGAATCAAGATTGCCAGGAGAAATATCAATCACCTCAGATATGCAGATGACACCACCCTTATGGCAGAAAGTGAAGAGGAGCTAAAAAGCCTCTTGATGAAAGTGAAAGAGGAGAGTGAAAAAGTTGGTTTAAAGCTCAACATTCAGAAAACGAAGATCATGGCATCTGGTCCCATCACTTCATGGGAAATAGATGGGGAAACAGTGGAAACAGTGTCAGACTTTATATTTTTGGGCTTCAAAATCACTGCAGATGGTGATTGCAGCCATGAAATTAAAAGACGCTTACTCCTTGGAAGAAAAGTTATGACCAACCTAGGCAGCATATTGAAAAACAGAGACATTACTTTGCCAACTAAGGTCTGTCTAGTCAAGGCTATGGTTTTTCCTGTGGTCATGTATGGATGTGAAAGTTGGACTGTGAAGAAGGCTGAACACTGAAGAATTGATGCTTTTGAACTATGGTGTTGGAGAAGACTCTTGAGAGTCCCTTGGACTGCAAGGAGATCCAACCAGTCCATTCTGAAGGAGATCAACCCTGGGATTTCTTTGCAAGGAATGATGCTAAAGCTGAAACTCCAGTACGTTGGCCACCTCATGAAGAGTTGACTTACTGGAAAAGACTCTGATGCTAGGAGGGATTGGGGACAGGAGGAGAAGGGGACGACCGAGGATGGGATGGCTGGATGGCATCACTGACTCAATGGACATGAGTCTGAGTGAACTCCGGGAGTTGGTGATGGATAGGGAGGCCTGGCGTACTGCAATTCATGGGGTCACAGAGTTGGACATGACTGAGCGACTGAACTGAACTGAACTGAACTGAACAGGAAAAAAACTGTTAAAAATACAAACATAGGGAGGCTAAACAACATGCTTCTGAGTAACCAACAAATCACAGAATAAATCAAAGTATGCATAGAGACAAGTGAAAATGAAAACATGACAACCTAAACCCTATGGGATTTAGTAAAAACTGCACTAAAGGGAAGGTTCATAGCAATACAAGCTTACCTCAAGAAACAAGAGAAAAATCAAATAAATTACCTAGCTTTACACCTAAAGCAAATAGAAAAAAAAATGAAATGTAGAACCCCAGGGTTAGTAGAAGGAAAGAAATCATAAAAATGAGGGCAGAAATAAATGAAAAAGAAACAAAAGTAGCTAATAGCAAAAGTCAACAAAACTAAAAGCTGGTTCTTCAAGAAGATATATAAAATAGACAAACCATTAGCCAGACTCATCAAGAAAAAAAGGGAGAAGAATCAAATCAACAAAATTAGAAATGAAAATGGAGAAATCATAACAGAAAACACAGAAATGCAAACGATCATAAGAGACTACTATCAGCAACTATATGACAATAAAATGGATAACTTGGAAGAAACGGACAAATTCGTAGAAAAATATAACCTTCCAAAACTGAACCAGGAAGAAATAGAAAATCTTAACAGACCCATCACAAGCACGGAAATCAAAACTGTAATCAAAATCTTCCAACAAACAAAAGCCCAGGACCAGATGGCTTTGCAGGTGAATTCTACCAAAATTTTAGAGAAGAGCTAACACCTATCCTACTCAAACTCTTCCAGAAAATTGCAGAAGAAGGTAAACTCCCAAGCTCATTCTATGGGCCACCATCACCATAATACCAAAACCAGAAAAATATGCCACAAAAAGAGAAAACTACAGGTCAATATCACTGACGAACATAGGTGCAAAAATCCTCAACAAAATTCTAGTAAAGAGAACCCAACAACATATTAAAAAGATTAAACATCATGACCAAGTGGGCTTTACCCCAGGGATGCAAGGACTTTTCAATATTCACAAATCAACCAATGTGATACACCACAGAAAAAATATTTATTTTTATAAAATATATTTATTATAATATTTTATAATATTTTATAATATTTTATATATTTATATATTATTTTATAATATTTTATATTATTTATATAAATATTTAAATATTTATAATATTTTATAAAATATATTTATTATTTCCAATCCAGATTGGAAAAGAAGTAAAACTCTCACTGTTTGCAGATGACATGATCCTCTACATAGAAAACCCTAAAGACACCGCCAGAAAATTACTAGAGCTATTCAATAAATATAGTAAAGTTGAAGGATATAAAATCAACACACAGAAATCTCTTGCATTCTTATACACTAACAATGAGAAAGCAGAAAGAGAAATTAAGGAAACAATTTCATTCACCATTGTGACGAAAAGAGTAAAATACATAGGAATAGACCTACCTAAAGAAACAAAAGATCTATATATACAAAACTATAAAGCACTGATGAAAGAAATCAGAGGACACAAATAGATGGAGAAATATACCATGTTCATCAATTGGAAGAATCAATATAGTGAACATGAGTATACTACCCAAAGCAATCTATAGATTCAATGCAATCCCTATCAAGCTACCAATGGTATTTTTCACAGAATTGGAACAAATAATTTCACAAATTGTGTGGAAATACAAAAAACCTTGAATAGCCAAAGCAATCTTGAGAAAGAAGAATGGAACTGGAGGAATCAACTTGCTTGACTTCAGACTATACTACAAAGCTACAGTCATCAAGACAGTATAATACTGGCACAAAGATAGAAAATCAATGGAACGAAATTGAAAGCTCAGAAATAAATCCACACACCTACGGACACCTTATCTTTGACAAAGGAGGCAAGAATATACAATGGAGAAAAGATAATCTCTTAGTGGTGCTGGGAAAACTGGTCAACCACTTGTAAAAGAATGAAACTAGAACACTTTCTAGCACCATACACAAAAATAAACTCAAAATGGATTAAAGATCTAAGTGTAAGACCAGAAACTATAAAACTCCTAGACGAAAACATAGGCAAAACACTCTCTGACATAAATCACAGTAGGATCCTCTATGACCCACCTCCTAGAGTAAGGGAAATAAAAGCAAAAATACACAAATGAGACCTAATTAAACTTAAAAGTTTTTGCACAACGAAGGAAACTATAAGCAAGGTGAAAAGACAGCCTTCAGAATGGGAGAAAATAATAGCAAATGAAGCAACTGACAAATAATTAATCTCAAAAATATACAAGCAGCTCCTGCAGCTCAATACCAGAAAAATAAATGGCCCAATCATAAAATGGGCCAAAGAACTAAACAGATACTTCTCCAGAGAAGATATACAGATGGCTAACAAACACATGAAAAGATGCTCAACATCACTCATTATCAGAGAAATGCAAATCAAAAACCACAATGACGTACCATCTCACACTGGTCAGAAAGGCTGCTATCCAAAGGTCTACAAACAATAAATGCTGGAGAGGGTACAGAGAAAAGGGAACCCTCTTACACTGTTGGTGGGAATGCGAACTAGTACAGCCACTAAGGAGAACAGTGCGGAGATTCCTTAAAAAACTGAAATAGAACTGCAATACAACCCGGCAAGCCCACTGCTGGGCATACACACGGAGGAAACTGGAACTGAAAGAGACACATGTACCCCAATGTTCATCACAGCACTGTTTACAATAGCTAAGACATGGGAGCAACCTCGATGTTCATCAGCAGACAAATGGATAAGAAAGCTGTGGTACATATACACAATGGAATATTACTCAGCTATTAAAAAGAACACATTTGAATCAGTTCTCAAGATATGGATGAAACTGGAGCCGATTACACAGAGTGAAGTAAGTCAGAAAGAGAAACACCAATACAGTATATTAACACATATATACGGAATTTAGAAAGATGGTAATGATGACCCTTTTGCTGTGAGACAGAGCCACAGATATAAATAACAGACTTTTGGACTCTTTAGGAGAAGGCTAGGGTGGGATGATTTGAAAGAACAGCATTGAAACATGTATATTACCATATGTGAAATAGATCACCAGTCCAAGTTCGATGCATGAAACAGGGCACTCAAAGCCAGTGCACTGGGACAACCCCAAGGGATTGGATGGGGAGGGAGGTGGGAGGGGGTTCACAATGGGGGACACATGTCCACCCATGGCTGGTTCATGTCAATGTATGGCAAAACCACCACAATATAGTAAGTAATTAGCCTCCAATTAAAATAAATTAATTTTAAAAAGTTATCCTAAATGGCATGTACTCAAACTCAGCAAAGACTTAAACACTCATTTTAAACGATAATTACTTGCACTGGGAATAGGATAACAATCAATCTCATTGAGATAGGTCATTGAGGATCTACTATAGCGTCATGACCTAAATTCTCAAATCTGAGATGATGCTCTAAGAATCATGTACTAATTTTAAAAAGGGATTCAGCGCAGTGGTTATGTAAAAAAAGGCAAGGCTGGCATTTCGTGTGAGCTGCCATTAGATGATTCCTCCAGAGTGCCAAATGTGGTTTCATTAACAATCAAAATTAATGTAAAAGCTATTATACTACTGAATTCTGATGTTCATATAGTAGTATATTGTCAAACTAAGTGATCTGTCTGATCAAGGGGATAGAAGTGCACACAAGGTCAGCATTATATTGCATATGTATTTATCATTAGAATCAAAATTTAGCCAGTGTCCATAGAGTGAACATATTATTTAATCCTACAATGTCTTTTTAAAACTTACCATCACAATTGCATGTGATGTCTGTTTTCATCACCCATAATGTTATCCTGATTTCATATTCAGTATGAACCCCTCCTCTGGTCTGACTACTCCCAAAGCAGGGTGTATCCCATTGGTCCTTGCCTGATTAGCCTAATGGATCAAGGAGGTGGCAGAACTGATACTTTAAAATAGGGGAACTAGTGTAGTTATGCTTATTTTCATGTCATTCTCAGATATTTGGGAAGCACATTAAATCTCAAGAATGGAAGAATCTTAGAAATCATTTTTTCCCTCTGCATCCATGGCGTTTCTTCAGGTGTCTGCTCCACCTTCATCTCTTCCATAAACTTTTCATTAGTGCTCCATCTTTGCTCGGCAACCTTGGAAGTAATCTCTCCTTACCTCTGATCTTTCGTGATTTTTGTGCTTCTTCTATGCACTCATTATTACCTGTAGCTATCACATTTCTATCTTATCCTTCAGAAGCACAGTGTATTCTCTGAATCATCATTGCATGCCTTATAGGATTTGCATGGTAGGATGGTGCTAGTAGTAAAAAAATCCCACCTGCTAATGCAGGAGGCATAAGAGATGTGGGTTCGATCCCTGGGTTGGGAAGATCCCCTGGGGGAGGAAATGGCAACCCACTCCAATATTATTGCCTGGAATATCCTAAGGACAGAGGAACCTGGAGGGCCACAGTCCATAGGATTGCAAAGAATCAGACATGACTAAAGCTACTTAGCATACAGGCATGGCCCAGGGTAGGGCTCAAAAAATGTGTTGGCTGAATGATGAGATACAGTTTTGCTATGGGATCCTTAAGAGCTAACAACACTCAATTCCAGCATAGTAACTTATCAGTGACATTTTGTATCCTGTTTGGAGAAGATCTTGGGGCCCAATTTATGAGTTTCTCAACATCCCTGTCACTTGAGCTCCCATCCTCTCCTCGAAACCTCCCGTGATGGTGAGCTCACTTCTTCTCAAGACAGTCCATTCCATTTCAGACATCTCCAAGTATGACTCTCTTCCTATGTTTCCTGAGTATTCTGACTTCAAGACTTAGATTTATTATCAGCCCAGCTGAAGCTATTTTAACTTAACTAAGCTAAAACTATTCTCTTGTTTTAATCAGTCTGAAGCCTAAAGCTGTCCATATTATACCTGACTTTGCTGGAATTTTCAGCATCTACTTCCCTTTTTGAAAACTTCCTTGTTATTTCTTTAAGAGATTCAGCAGGCTGGAAGAAAACTAGAGGATGGCTGGTTCATCCCTCTTAATTTTCCAAGGATCAAATTGAACCTCAAGAGAGAACAGAACTTGCTGAAGGTCATAGAGAGTCAGTGGCCTTAGTTACAGTCATCAGCCAAAAGGGAGTGAGAGTATAGTCTCAGCTGCTGGCCTGCTTAAAGGAGCCAGTAGCTATTTATTCCCACATATTTCAGATAGGCAGTAATACCATATGTCATAACAGATGCTTTTCACTTTTGAAATACAATATTAATGGCATGAACTTAATTATAAACATAAAAAAAAAAAACTGTCTCCCTCCTTCAACCCCTTGTTTACTTGCTGGCATATCACATATGACCAGGCAGACAACTGTTTGTCTTCTGTCAACTGATTGAGGAATGATGTTGGGTGGGTGTAATTCTTGTGAAGAAGAGAGAATCAGAAATTCACCATAGGAACATGCTTGAGTA
Source organism: Ovis aries (assembly GCF_016772045.2). Taxonomy (NCBI): domain Eukaryota; kingdom Metazoa; phylum Chordata; class Mammalia; order Artiodactyla; family Bovidae; genus Ovis; species Ovis aries. Next base: position 70,578,011 of record NC_056061.1, read on the forward strand.
ATAAATTTGATGATATAATTTTTAGCTATGAGACAGTTTTGATTCTCAGAGTTGAATAGCATTTAATGTTATCCACTGAAATGGATTTGGATTTAGCACAGGAAACAGATGATATTTGGTCTGAAAACACTCTGTGAATTTACTTTTTTCCACAGATTGTTGCTTACTTTTAAAAATTTTCATGTTCTCCCCTGCCAGGGAATGACAGTTGTATTAGATTATGTAACTGACAATAGTGAATTCGGGAAATAGATGGTTTGAGTGGAAAGGAGGTCCTGTTTATGGGGAATATACTAAGAAAAGTTCGTGTTGTACATGCTTTAACTTTGTCCTGGAACTAAAATATAGACAATATGTAGGACAATCTGCTAAATTTTAGGGAGATATTTGCCTAATTGGGGGTTCCAGAGTGAAGTCTGATTTTACTCTTTTCCTCATCTCTCTGGCCTGTTGCTTCAGAAAAACTCTTTATATCTGTGTGTAATGTTTTATTTTAAATTCATGTTCTGACTGTATTAGTTAATCTTTGATCATTTCAATTTTTCAGTAGAAGACAGTTTAAATTCTCTGCATTATAACAACTGTATAAAGATACAGGACAGGTTTCACCACTAAAGGATAGGAAGTACCTCAAGTAACAAGTAAATGTGAGTAAATTTTGTTAAAAGAATTTCATCAAGGTTCATAATTCTGGAACATATTTGCAAAGCTATGTGATGGGCTACATTTTTCTGTCTTTTGTTTGGGTCAGTTTAACCCACTTACTCTGTAAAAGCTAAAGCCACTTCTGTACACTCAAGGGTGGGTTCCGCATTGCCTATCCAATAGATTCTTCCTTTATATCTCTCTGCAAAGTGAATGTTCCACCTTTATCTATCTCTCTTATAATCTTTGAGCACATCTAGTACTTCTGTCCTTTGCTTCTGCAGTTTCCTCATTCTGGAGTGCCTGAGGGACTTGTTTGAAGTCTCACACATGGTAAGGGCCAAATTTGGATTATCTGTCAGTTCAGTTCAGTTGCTCAGTCGGTGATGCCATCCAGCCATCTCATCCTCGGTCATCCCCTTCTCCTCCTGCCCCCAATCCCTCCCAGCATCAGAGTCTTTTCCAATGAGTCAACTCTTTGCATGAGGTCGCCAAATTACTGGAGTGTCAGCTTTAGCATCATTCCTTCCAAAGAACACCCAGGACTGATCTCCTTTAGAATGGACTGGTTGGATCTCCTTGCAGTCCAAGGGACTCTCAAGAGTCTTCTCCAACACCACAATTCAAAAGCATCAATTCTTCAGATTATCTGTCAGTCTTCTTCAAATGACAGTTTTTCCTGATTTACCCAGCCTGAATGAAATATTCCTACAGTATATTAAAACCATTAAGCATTTGTATCAACTTCATTTTATGATTATTTTATTTCATATTTATCTATTGAACTCAGTTTTTATGACTTTCTTATTGGCCATGCGTAAATCTCCTATTAGCTCCCCTCACACTCATACTTCCTCTGTGGATCAGATGGTAAAGAATCTGCATGCACTGAGTTCCGGGTTTGATCTCTTGGTCAGGAAGACTCTCTAAAGAAGGGAATGGCTACCCACTCCAGTATTCTTTCCTGGAAAATTCCGTGGAAAGAGGAACCTGGTGGGCTACAGTCCATGGGGTTGCAAAGAGTTGGACATGACTGTGTGGTTAACACTTTTGCTCTTCATCCCCGTAGTTGGTACATTGCCTTTCACGGTACACATAAGCTTCACAGATATTTGTGGAAATGATACCACTTAAAAGAATAAAATTTTGCTTTTCAATTCAGTTCAGTTCAGTCACCCAGTCATGTCTGGCTCTTTGTGACCCCATGAACAGCAGCACGCCAGGCCTCTCTGTCCATCACCAACTCCTGGAGTCCACCAAAACCCATGTCCATTGAGTCGGTGATTCCATCCAACCATCTCATCCTCTGTCATCCCCTTCTCCTCCTGCTCTCAATCTTTCCCAGCATCAGGGTCTTTTGAGCTGACTCATCATCAAGTGGCCAAAGTATTGGAGTGTCAACTTCAACATCAGTCCTTCCAATGAACACCCAGGACTGATCTCCTTTAGAATGGACTGGTTGGATCTCCTTGCAGTCCAAGGGACTCTCAAGAGTCTTCTCCAACACCACAGTTCAAAAGCATCAATTCTTCTACACTCAGCTTTCTTTATAGTCCAACTCTCACATCCATACATGACCACTGGAAAAACCATAGCCTTGACTAGACAGACCTTTGTTCGTAAAGTAATATCTCTGCTTTTCAATATGCTGTCTAGGTTGGTCATAACTTTCCTTCCAAGGAGTAAGCGTCTTTTAATTTCATGGCTGCAATCACCATCTGCAGTGATTTTGGAGCCCAGAAAAATAAAGTCAGCCACTGTTTTCACTGTTTCCCATCTATTTGCCATGAAGTGATTTTGCTTCTAAGTCTTAACAATAAGCAGTTTTCAGATGAATCGGAGTGGTTAACTCAGCTTATCTGAGTACCATAGTACCAGTTCAATCTCTAAAATTGAATATTAAGGAACAGGGGAAGAAAATGAAGTATCTAAGATATTTAAAATTATTTAAAAATATCAGTACGCTAATCTCTGCAATGTATAGATCAAGCTATTTATTTCAATAGGATAACATATAACCACATGGCTATATATATTGCTTATCTATAAGAAAAGGAAATTAATATTATTGCTCTGCTGTGAGGACATCTACACAAAAAGGTCTGGGATTATTGGTAAACACAAGTAGTCGTAAATAGTTACAGTATATCTTGAAGTATTTCTTAATTGAAAGAATAAATCCAGCTTCTAACAGCATTTTTCTTTCTTCATATTGGCTCTTCTTCACGGATACTTTATTTATTTATTTTTTGATTTTTTATAAATTATTTTATTGAAGTATAGTTGATTTACAGTATTGTGTTAATTTCTGCTCTATAGCAAAGTGATTCAGTTCTGTATACATCCTTTTTATTTTCTTTTGCATGATGGTTTATCATAGGATATTGAATATAGTTCCCTGTGCTATACAGTAAGACCTTGTTTAACATTTTCTATAAAATGGTTTGCATTTGCTAATCCCAAACTCCCAGTTCATCCCTCCCTCACCTTGCCTTCTCCTTGACAACCACATCTATTCTCTATGCCTGTGAGTCTGTTTCTGTTTGGTAGATAAGTTCATTTGTATCATATTTCAGATTCCACAAAATAAGTCTTGCACTTTGATTTTATTCTCATATTTCCAACTTGTATAAAATACCTATTTGACGTTTGGTTTTCACCTTAAACGTCATGTATTCAAAACTTCTCTGACCGTGTCTCTCAGACTTGAGAACTTGTGATCATAGTTCAGTGCTCTTCAGAGGACATCAACTCTGGCTCATGTAAGCAAATAAAGAATTTATTGGAAGGCTATTGAGAAATGGATAGGACTACATCCACTGTCCCTGCTTCTTTATAAATCCTGCTTTAGGTTTTATTTATTTATTTTTTCACAGATGCTTTACATTATAATTATTATACTTGAGCATATGTTTCATCTTAGGTATATAGCTAAACATGTTATATGGATTATGTTTAATTTTTACAATAAATTACAAAGTAAATGTCATATTTCCTGTCTCACCACCTATATTTTTCTCTCAGAACTTTTCATTCAGAAATATAACCTGCACACTGAAAAGTGCATAAGATCCATATGGACAGTTTTATTAATAACTATAAAGCAAATACCTGTGTAAACACTATCCAGACCAAGAAATAGAACATTTTATATAGGAGATTTGGAACAGCTACTGAAAGCAGAGGCTAACTCATACAAGTTGAAAACTCCTTCCTTTCCCCTTGTGTTCAAACTTTCTTGATTTTTGTAGTAATACAGTCTTTGCTTATCTGTATGATTTTGCCAATCATGTATGCATCCCTAAAAAAAGGTTAGTTTTTCTATTTTCGAACCATGTATAGATGGAATCCTATTATAAGTTTATTTTGTGTCTTGTTTTTGCTTAAATTTACATTGGAAAGGTTTCTTCATGTTATTGCATGTGACTTTAGCTTGTCTGTTCATTTTTAATATTTCATAGTTCCCATTAAATGAACACACCAGGTAATTATCCATTCTACTGATAATGTCAATTTGGGATATTCCTAGTTTGGGGCTATGAACAATGACTCTTGGTGCACACATTTCTTTAAGGTATGTACCTAATAGTGGGATTTCTGCGGCTGGGGGTATGTGTGCTTTAACTACGCTGGGTAATATTGCTATGTTTCCAAACAGAGTGTATGAGTTTTTGTGCCCACCAACAGTATACAGTTCCTAATGCTCCAAATCCTGGCCAACACTTGTTGTTAGACTTTTCTGTTTTTCCAATCTTTAGAGATGTTTAGTGTTAATTCATTCTTTAAATTTTCTCTTTTTATCTGTTCTTTTTTTTTAATTTTTATTTTTACTTTATTTTACTTTACAATACTGTATTGGTTTTGCCATACATTGACCTGAATCTGCCATGAGTGTACATGAGTTCCCAATCCTGAACCCTCCTCCCACCTCCCACCCCATATCATCTCTCTGGATCATCCCCGTGCACCAGCCCCAAGCATCCTGTATCCTGTATCGAACATAGACTGACGATTCATTTCTTACATGATAGTATACATGTTTCAATGACATTCTCCTAAATCATTTAATTTAAATTTATTTATTTTCGTTCATTCTAACTGCCCATGATGTTGAGTACCTTTTAAAAATATCAATACACCTATTGGTGATTAGAATTTTCACTTCTGTGAAACTAAATTCTTCACCTATTTTTTAAAATATAAATTTATTTATTTTAATTGAAGGCCAATTACTTTACAATATTGTATTGGTTTTGCCATGTATCAACATGAATCTGCCACAGGTATACACATGTTCCCCATCCTGAACCTCCCTCCCTTTTGCCTATTTTTAAAATTGGATTGTGTTTCTTTTTTTTTTTTTCATTTATCTGTACTTCTCATTGAATTGACTATGTATTGAGATCTACTATTATCAGTTTGCAAATATCATCTTTCACTCTGTGGTTTATATCTTTACCTCTTCATGGAGTCCTATAGTAAACAGAAGTTCTTAATTTTAATGTAGTCAAAATTATCTATATTTCCTTTACATTGAATGCTTTTTCTCTTATTAAAAGTCCCTAGCTCAAGTTTATGAAGATATCCACCTATATTCTCTTCTAAAAGTTTAAAAATTTTCCTTTTCCGCTTAGACTTTAAATTCACCTAAATGATTGGTATATATGGATACCCATTATTATCATTCCACTGGCTGAAAACTCTGTCCTTTCTCTGCTGCTCTGGAGTGCTAGCTTGTTACCAATCAAGTGTTCTTGAGTGTGTAGAGTTGCTTCTGGAGTTCAGTTGTATTTCATTGGTATAAATATTTACCTTTGCAATAAAAGTTCATCATCTTGATTACTACAGCTTTGTATCAGGCAAGTCTTTCCTATATTAATTTTCTTCTTCAAATATGTCTTGGTTATTCTTGACGTTTTTAATGCACATGTAAAAAAAGCTTGTTAAGTATCCCGCCACTGAAATGACCTAATGATAAGGAGTTCATTGAATCTATAAATTAATTTCAAGAGAAAGATTTATACTAGTGAGCTTGCCAATCTGTGAATTGGATATATATTTCAGTATTTTGAAAAAAGTATTTATGTACCTTTCCAGATACATTTTTTTTCCTTTTCTTTTCCCCCGGTTTTGTGGTATATGATTGACAAATAAGATTGTACAATGTATTTTTTAATGTACTAAGTGATGACTTAATATAAGTATATATTGTGAAATGAAATTATTTCAGTTTTTGAAGTCTTCTTTAGTATAATTCAATGATCCTGCACATATCTTTTGTTAGACTTTTTCTGAGGCACTTGGTAATTTTGGATACTGTTATAAATCCAGCTTTGTTCTTGATCTTAGTCCATTTGAACCTTCCAAGACCTTGCTCATTATTTCTTGTTACTCATATCCTCACTATTTTTTCCTCTACTAAGCTGAAAGTGAAAGTCACTCAGTTGTGTCCCACTCTTTGTGACCGCATGGACTATACAGTCCATGGAATTCTCCAGGGCAGAATACTGGAGTGGGTATCCTTTCCCTTCTTCCAGGGGATCTTCCCAACCCAGGTATCGAACCCAGGTCTCCCGCATTGTGGGTAGATTCTTTACCAGCTGAGCCACAAGAGAAGCCCAAGTGTACCAGAGTGGGTAGCCTATCCCTTCTCCAGCAGATCTTCCCAACCTAGGATTCGAACCGGAGTGTCCTGCATTGCAGGCGAATTCTTTACCAACTGAGGCTATCAGGAAAGCTGTACTAAGCTAGTTGTTTTATTATATGAACATACTATCTACCTGGGCTTTCCAGGTGGTGCTAATGGTAAATAATTCATCTGCCAATGCAGGAGACATAGGAGACATGGGATCAGTCTCTGAGTCAGGAATATCCCCTGGAGTAGGAAATGGCAACTCACTCCGATATTCTTGTTGGAAAAATCCCAAGGACAGAGGAGCCTGGTGGGATACAGTCCATATGGTTGCAAGGAAAGTGACAGTGAATCTGAAAGTAGCTCACTCAGTTGTGTCTGACTCTTTGTGACCCTGTGGATTATACAGTCCATGGAATTCTCCAGGCCAGAATACTGGAGTGGGTATCCTTTCCCTTCTCCAGGGGATCTTCCCAACCCAGGGATAGAACTTAGGGCTGCATTGCAGCTGGATTCTTTACCAGCTGAGCCACCAAGGAGTCAGACACAACTGAGGCAACTTAGCATGCATACACTTTCTACCCATTCAAAAAAATCCTCTAGAAGCACCCTGTCTACTCTCCTCTTTCTTTCCTTTTATGGCCAACAACCTGGACATGATAGTCTGCACTCATATGTCTTCCTTCTTCCCTCTCAGACAGTCACTTCCCAGGCTGTTGTGCTCTGATCCTCTGCCATCACCTCCACCACCACCACATGGCATCCACTCTCACCAAGGATCTCCTGAAGATTAAAGACAGGGGCCATTTTTTTCAAAGTCCTTATGTTGACATTTTTAGATTATTGAACATTATTAATAAAGATCAAACTATTAGTTATAGCCATAATAGTTAGAAAACAGTAATAATAATATCAGTGGTAAAATTTAATCATTGAGTGTGTTTGTTTGGCAGAACTCTATTGTTTTTGCAATAGATATTGTTTTCACAGATGCAATGCTCCAATACTTCTTTCTCCCTTAAATTCAGGGTTCTTCCTCTCCTCTGTTCTCCTTTTGCTCACTCAGTCTCCTTTTCTTAGTCTTTTTCTCATGTTTTTCTTCCACTGCCCGTAGCTGCAGTCTGAGCTCCTCACCATGGTTTTGTCATTTGTCTTCCTCTCACTCTTCCTATTCCTTCCCATGTAATTTCTTCCCTTCCCACACCATTAGCTATCATTAACCACACTAATTTCTTTATATCTAGGCCCTAGCTTGGTACCTAGCTTATAGCTAATTGAATAAGTGAATAAATGAATGGATAAGTAAATGAGTGAATCTATAAAGTTATGTCTGCCAAATTCATATTCTTAGCTCAGCCCTGAGCAGGCTGATAGATCTAAAACTATCTTGTATCTTTCCTGGATGATGTCCAGGTATCTGAGCTCAATATTTACAAAACTGAGCTCATAATCTTTTCCTCCCCAGCCTGATCCTCCTCCTATACATCTTCCCTGGTTAAAAGCTCTACTCTTCATCTATTTGCTCATTCATGAAACCTGGCAGTCACAGGACTCTTTTTCTCATGCCAGCCTCAGAACTCAGCGATCAAAGTCTATCAGTGTAGATTTCTTGCATTCTGGTCTTTAGTACCCTATATCCTAGTGCTATTATTTTTAGAGCACCGGCATGCTTCATAGATAGATGATTTGATGGATCCTTCTGGAAGAAATAGAATAGCTACAAATTTTACTCTTTCTGGAATAGATAGAATTACCATTTTTCCATGTGAAGAAAATATATCCTTCTAGTTTGACAACATGTATTTTGATATTGCCCAAGAGAGAGGCATATAAGAGTATACTCCTTGCTTTCTTCTTTTTTTTAAAATATAAATTTATTTTAATTGGAGGTTAATTACTTTACAATATTGTATTGGTTTTGCCATACATCAACATGAAAAACATTTTTAGGTATATAAAATAATGGAAGAAAAAATTTGTGAAGAAACCAAAATATTCAGCTATAAGTTGGATATTCAGGCACTTAGTCATTTAATATTTAAAATTTTTTCATTTCCAATATTCACAGAATTGTGGAGAATACTGAACTGTACACTTCATTAAAGTTAACTGGTAAACAACCAAATATCTCATTTTCTATCACTTAAGTCTTCCCAAATGGAGTCACGTTAAATTCTCACTGCGAGAGTCTCTGTGTACAAGCTCTGGGATGTCCTTCTTGGGGGAGGGGTCTCTGGGGGCAGTTGTCCTTTGGGAATGTTGCCACAAGGCTAGAGAAAGCAAAATGGATTGTAAACTCAGAACAGAAACTTTTATACCAAACATAGTAAAATTGACATTTACCATTTTTTTCATAATGATATAGGTACATCTTGAGACACTGGAAATCCTACCTAGTAGACTTTGTACATAATTCAAGAGGCTGATTTATGAAATTCTTTTAGGCAAAATTTCAAACTGCAATGGGCACTATAATGCAAGGACCAGCTGGCAGCATCTCTTTTAGCTCTCAGAGCCCTCCAGATTGGCCATGCTAAAGAAGTCATGCCCACCTCTGATGCAGATGAGGGAACATGGAAGCTCAGCTCTCAAAAACATTCCAGCTTCAGAATTCCCTAAAGTGTTAGCTAAGTCTTCCATTGCAACAACATGATAGCTTGACATTTTCCTCTGCCCAGTTGTACTTTTTTTCTCATTCTTTTCATTTAGTTCCACAGGTGTCGATCCCAAGAGCTTTCTGTAACAGACATCCTACATGTAAATTTTCATCTCAGAGTTTGCTTCTGAGGAAACTCAACCTGCAACATACCACTGCCACATAAAAGTTTGATGCATCTCTGTCAGACAAGCACAGCACAAATGAGAACGCTATAAGCCTTCCCTCGCATAAGAAATACATAAAGGTTACCAAGTAAACAGATTCCTTAATTCTGGCAACATTTGCATATTGAGCACCCCCAGGGATATAGAGATGAATAAGACAGGATTCCTTGTCCTCTGGTGAGGGAGAGAGACACACAGATGTTCACAATAGAGTATAATAAGTGCTGTAATGAGGGACTGCACAATGAGCTCATGGAACATAGATGAGGGAGCAATTAACACTGCAAGAGGGTCCTGAAGATTTCACAGGAGAAAATGTTTGATCTGAAAATTAGAGGATGAAGAGAGGGAAGGGAATTCCTGACTGGAGGAGCAGCATATAGAAAGACACAAAGGAAAGAAGGGAATGGCATGTTTGGGGGTAGCTTTTAGCAGCTCTGTAACATGTCTGGGGGAGACAGAAGCTAAACAGAGATGAAAGTGAAGAAAGGCAGGTAGTCATGAAAAATCATCCTAGTAATTGGGATCCAGAGCTAAGGAAGGAGTGCTTGCTTAGTATTAATATGTACAAAGAGGAGATAAAGAGAGATACTTAAACATCAGTGTTTTAAATGGGGGAGCACTGAAGAAGAGCTGTTAGTGACAAACACTGAAGAGCCATCAAAATAACACAGGGAAGCTTAGGAGAGTGTTGGGCTTTCCTGGTGTCTCAGATGGTAAAGAATCTGCCTGCAATGCAGGAGACCTGGGTTCAACTCCTGGGTCAGAAAGATACCCTGAAGAACGGAATGGCAACCCACTCCAGCATTCTTGCTTGGAGAATCCCATGGACAGAGGAGCCTGGAGGGCTACAGTCCATGGGGTCACAAAGAGTTGGGCACAACTGAGCGACTAAGCACAAGCACTGGAGAGTGTTGCTGTAAAGGGTGGGAGAGAAGAGAATTTCAAAGAGGCAATGATCAACATTGTTACATGTTCCAGAGATACTCCCTGGGATGAGGACTTCAACATAAGCCATTGAACCCACAGTGGAATGAACAAACAAATGGAAGTGTATTCATAAATGAAATTCACACAAGAAAAAACAATGTGTTACAAATGTGATTTGGGATGTTTAAAGTCAGACAGACTATGATGGCAGCAGGTTTAATTAAACCTATACTGGTTTTAGAAATACTTGCTTAGTTGATAAGGATGTTAAAAAAAAAAAAAGCTAGAAGAATAAATACTTTAAATTAGGATAGTGATTACCTGAAAAAAGGATAAGAACCTGGAGTAGGCAAGAGGAGAGGAGGCTAGAATCTCTTTCTTGATCTGCATGGTATCTTAATGGGTATTTCCCATGGGAGAAATCTTTGACCTACTTCTTTGTATTTTATGAGCTTTTCTGTGTTGTCATCTATATTTTACAATAGGTTCAGTTCAGTTCAGTTCAGTTGCTCAATCGTGTCCGACTCTTTGCAACCACATGAATCCCAGCACTCCAGGCCTCCCTGTTTATCACCATCTCCCGGAGTTTACTCAGACTCACGTCCATTGAGTCCATAATGCCATCCTCGGTCGTCCCCTTCTCCTCCTGCCCCCAATCCCTCCCAGCATCAGAGTCTTTTCCAATGAGTCAACTCTTCGCATGAGGTGGCCAAAGTACTGGAGTTTCAGCTTAAGCATCATTCCTTCCAAAGAAATCCGGGGCTGATCTCCTTCAGAATGGATAGGTTGGATCTCCTTGCAGTCCAAGGGACCCTCAAGGGTCTTCTCCAACACCACAGTTCAAACGCATCAATTCTTCGGCACTCAGCCTTCTTCACAGTCCAACTCTCATATCCATACGTGACCACAGGAAAAACCATAGCCTTGACTAGATTGACCTTAGTCGGCCAAGTAACGTCTCTGCTTTTGAATATACTATCTAGGTTGGTCATAACTTTTCTTCCAAGGAGTAAGCGTCTTTTAATTTCATGGCTGCATTCACCATCTGCAGTGATTTTGGAGCCCAAAAAAATAAAGTCTGACACTGTTTCCCCATCTATTTCCCATGAAGTGATGGGACCAGATGCCATGATCTTCGTTTTCTGAATGTTGAGCTTTATAACCAACTTTTTCACTCTCCTCTTTCACTTTCATCAAGAGGCTTTTTAGCTCCTCTTCACTTTCTGCCATAAGGGTGGTGTCATCTGCATATCTGAGGTGATTGATATTTCTCCTGGCAATCTTGATTCCAGCTTGTGTTTCTTCCAGTCCAGCGTTTCTCATGATGTACTTTGCATAGAAGCCAAATAAGCAGGGTGACAATATACAGCCTTGATGTACTCCTTTTCCTATTTGGAACCAGTCTGTTGTTCTAAGTCCAGTTCTAACTGTTGCTTCCTGACCTGCATACAGATTTCTCAAGAGGCAGGTCAGGTGGTCTGGTATTCCCATCTCTTTCAGAATTTCCCACAGTTTATTGTGATCCAGACAGCCAAAGGCTTTGGCATAGTCAATAAAGCAGAAATAGATGTTTTTCTGGAACTCTCTTGCTTTTTCCATGATCCCGCGGATGTTGGAAATTTGATCTCTGGTTCCTCTGCCTTTTCTAAATCCAGCTTGAGCATCAGGGAGTTCATGGTTCACATATTGCTGAAGCCTGGCTTGGAGAATTTTGAGCATTACTTTACTAGAGTGTGAGATGAGTGCAATTGTGCGGTAGTTTGAGCATTCTTTTGCATTGTCTTTCTTTGGAATTGGAATGAAAACTGACCTTTTCCAGTCTTCTGGCCACTGCTGAGTTTTCCAAAAGTGCTGCCATATTGAGTGCAGCACTTTCACAGCATCATCTTTCAGGATTTGAAACAGCTCAACTGGAATTCCATCATCTCCACTAGCTTTGTTCGAGTGATGCTTTCTAAGGCCCACTTGACTTCACTTTCCAAGATGTCTGGCTCTAGATTAGTGATCACATCATCATGATTATCTAGGTCATGAAGATATTTTTTGTACAGTTCTTCCGTGTATTCTTGCCACCTCTTCTTAATATCTTCTGCTTCTGTTAGGTCCAGACCATTTCTGTCCTTTATCGTGCCCATCTTTGCATGAAATGTTCCCTTGGTATCTCTAATTTTCTTGACGAGATCTCTGCTCTTTCCTATTCCAGTGTTTTCCTCTATTTCTTTCCACTGATCACTGAGAAAGGCTTTCTTGTCTCTCCTTGCTATTCTTTTGGAACTCTGCATTCAGATGCTTATATCTTTCCTTTTCTCCTTTGCTTTTCGCCTCTCTTCTTTTCACAATAGATAGGGCTGAAAAATAAGCAACTGGGATGATTAATTTCAGGGTCATGGTGGCTTTGGTGACTAGTTTCAGGAGAATGGTGGGTGGTAAAGATCTGATTGTGCTGGGCTGAGGAACTAAAAGAACAAAATCTGGAAATAAAGATTATCTTTTTCATATATTGGTGAGGAATAGAAAGAGGCAATCTGCCATTTTATTAATAGAGCAAGTAACCTTTAAATTAGTAATACTCCTAAGCCAAATGCCTGTACTTAAAATGCATAACACATACAAATAGAGAGGAATAAGTTATAAATAACTGAACAAAACATTGTAATCAGTGGTTGAAAATGATGGTGACAAACAAACAACCTTTTTTTTTTAAATTAGATTTCTGAGAGCCTTGTTTATAACTGTTATTTAATGTGAATCTAGCAAATGTTTCTTAGAAACTTGGAGTTATAAAAGAGACTACTTGAAAAAAAGACAAGTAAACTATTGAAAAGGATAAGCAACTCATAAACCTATGTCATTAATACTTTGCCTGTAAGAGACTGGAATTTTGGTATAGCAGCATTTTGAGTTTTAGCACAGTATTTGTATTTCATAATGTTTTTGATACAACAAATTACAATATTTAACTTCACAAAACCAGAAGTTTCCTTTTGATTATAGGGGACTGGAATGCAAAAGTAGGAAGTCAAGTGATACCTGAAGTAACAGCCAAATTTGGCCTTGGAGTACAAAACAAGCAGCTCAAAGTCTAACAAAGTTTTGCCAAGAGAAAGCACTGCTCATAGAAAACACCCTCTTCCAACAACACAAGAGAAGACTCTACACAGGGACATCACCAGATGGTCAATACTGAAATCAGATTGATTATATTCTTTGCAGCCAAAGATGGAGAAGCTCTATACAGTCAGCAAGAACAAGACCGGGAGCTGACTGTGGCTCATATCATGAGCTTCTTATTGCCAAATTCAGACTTAAATTGAAGAAACCAGGGAAAACCACTAGACCATTCAGGTATGACCTAAATCAAATCCCTTACGATTATACAGTGGAAGTGAGAAATAGATTTAAGGGACTAGATCTGATAGAGTGCCTGATGAACTATGGATGGAGGTTCATGACTTTGTACAGGAGGCAGTGATCAAGAATATTCCCGATGAAAAGAAATGAAAAAAGGCAAAATGGTTGTCTGAGGAGGCCTTACGAATTGCTGAGAAAAGAAGAGAAGCTAGAGACAAAGGAAAAAATGAAAGATATATCCATTTGAATGCAGGGTTCCAAAGAATAGCAAGGAGAGATAAGAAAGCCTTTCTCAGTGATCAGTGGAAAGAAATAGAGGAAAACAATAGAATAGGAAAGAGCAGAGATCTCTTCAAGAAAATTAGAGATACCAAGGGAACATTTCATGCAAAGATGGGCTCAATAAAGGACAGAAATGGTATGGACCTAACAGAAGTAGAAGGTATTAAGAAGAGGTGGCAAGAATACACAGAACTGTACAAAAAATATATGAAATTTAGAAAGATGGTAACAATAACCCTATATGCGAGACAGCAAAAGAGACACAGATGTATAGAACAGTCTTTTGGACTCTGTGTGAGAGGGTGAGGGTGGGATGATTTGGGAGAAGGGCATTGAAACATGTATAATATCATATATGAAATGAATCACCAGTCCAGGTTCGATGCATGATACTGGATGCTTGGAGCTGGTGCACTGAGACGACCCAGAGGGATGGTACAGGGAGGAAGGAGGGAGGGAGGTTCAGGATGGGGAACACATGTATACCTCTGGAGGATTCATATTGATGTATGGCAAAACCAATACAATATTTTAAAGTAATTAACCTCCAATTAAAATAAATAAATTTATATTTAAAAAAAAGGATCTTCATGACCCAGATAATCACGATGATGGGATCACTCACCTAGGCCAGACATCCAGGAATGTGAAGTCAAGTGGGCCTTAGGAAGCATCACTACAAACAAAGCTAGTGGAGAGGATGGAATTCCAGTTGAGCTATTTCAAATCCTGGAAGATGATGCTGTGAAAGTGCTGCACTCAATATACCAGCAAATGTGGAAAACTTAGCAGTGGCCACAGAACTGGAAAAAGTCAGCTTTCATTCCAATCCCAAAGAAAGGCAATAACAAAAAATGCTCAAACTACCTCACAATTGTGCTCATCTCACACGCTAGTAAAGTAATGCTCAAAATTCTCCAAGCCAGGCTTCAACAGTATGTGAACCATGAACTTCCAGATGTTCAAGCTGGCTTTAGAAAGGGAGAATAACCAGAGATCAAATTGCCAATATCAGTTGGATCATCAAAAAAGCAAGAGAGTTCCAGAAAGACATCTACTTCTGCTTTATTGACTACACTAAAGCCTTTGACTCTGTGGATCTTAAGAAACTGGGAAAATTCTTAAAGAGATGGGAATACCAGAACACCTAACCTGCCTTCTGAGAAATCTATATGCAGGTCAAGAAGCAACAGTTAGAACTGGATGTAAACCAACAGACTGGGTCCAAATCAGAAAATGAATATGTCAAGGTTGTATATTGTCACCCTGCTTATTTAACTTATATGCAGAGTACATCCTGAGAAACACTGGGCTTGATGAAGCACAAGCTGGAATCAAGATTGTCAGGAGAAATATCAATAACCTTATATATGCAGATGACACTACTCTTAAGAAGAACTAAAGAGCCTCTTGATGAAAGTGAAAGAGGAGAGTGAAAAAGTTAGCTTAAAGCTCAACATTCAGAAAACTAAGATCATGGCATCCAGTCCCATCACTTCATAGCAAATAGTGGGGAAACAGTGATTGACTTTATTTTTGGGGGCTCTAAAATCACTGCAGATGGTGACTTCAGCCATGAAATTAAAAGATGCTTGTTTCTTGGAAGAAAAGTTATGACCAACCTAGAGATCATATTAAAAAGCAGATACACTACTTTGCCAACAAAGGTCTGTGTTGTCAAAGCTATGGTTTTTCCAGTGGTCATGTATGGATGTGAGAGTTGGACTATAATGAAAGCTGAGCACCGAAGAATTGATTCTTTTGAACTGTGGTGTTGGAGAAGACTCTTGAGAGTCCGTTGGACTGCAAGGAGATCCAACCAGTCCATCCTAAAGGAAATCAATCCTGAATATTCATTGGAAAGATTGATGCTGAAGCTGAAACTCCAATACTTTGTCCACCTGATTGGAAGAACTGACTCATTTGAAAAGACCCTGATGCTGGGAAGGATTGAAGGCAGGAGGAGAAGGGGATGACAGAGGATGAGATGGTTGGATTGCATCACCAACTTGATGGACATGAGTTTGATTAAACTCTGGGAGTTGGTGATGGACAGGAAAGCCTGGCGTGCTGAAGTCCATAGGGTCTCAAAGAGTCGGACACGACTGAGAGAGTGAAATGAACTGAACTGGAGGATAACTCATTCAATTTTCTTGCCCGACAGACTGGGACTCTGAAGCTTTGGAAGCTGAAGGTCAGCACCGAGATCATACAGTGATTGGAAAGCTTAAAGTCCAGGTCTCTCTCCTTCTAATCCAGAGAGTCTTAGCCATAGCTCATAGATCAGATCTTTGTGCAACAAAAGACTAAACAGTCCCTAGGGTTTTGTTACAATGGAATTTGATTGTCACCAGTACAGAATGTTCTGTATTTGGCAACTGTTTTTTTCTCAAGTCATGGCTTTTAAAGATTTAATATATAGTTAAGTGGTGTTTGCATTTGGTCTTTGGGTCGTATCATTTATTTAGGAAGAACTCATCTCCTATGCAGAATGTAATTGGAAAAATGACTTGATTAATGGACATTCACTGTCAATGCAACTTCTAATACAAATCTAGATTCTGAGACAGAAGGTCAGCTGCATAATCATGTCAGATTCCATTACAATATGAGCACAGTTATGTTGTCTCATTGCAAAACCTCAGATGTCTTTTGAGAAGGAGCCGTGCTTCTGTTTTCCTCATAGAGGGAGAAAGAAATCCTGGCTAATTAAGCAGTGGTTCTCCTTATTTTTATTGGGACACAAGGGAAGCCTAAGAATACTGGAGTGGGTAACCTATCCCTTCTCCAGCAGATCTTCTTGACCTAGGAACGGAATAGGGATCACCTGCACCTATCCCTTCTCCAGCAGATCTTCTTGACCCAGGAATTGAACAGGGATCACCTGCTGATTCTTTACCAACTGAGGTATCAGGGAAGCCTGTAGGAAAATTACCCTCCTTGAATAGTAATGTCCTTTGTGATACACCATGCAATGCAGGGGAAATTTTTTAAATTGAGTTCTCATTAGGATATTTACTTCTTTATTTTTTTCTACCATTGCTCTGTCATGATTATGTTTTCTAAACTGAGAAGAACTTTCTATCTAGGCAGATTGTAGATCTTTGTAGCTTTTGACCAATTCAGTAAATGTTAATGTGTGTGTTAGCTGCTCAGTCATGTCAGACTCTATGCAACCCCGTGGACTGTAAACCACCAGGCTCCTCTGTCCATGAGATTCTCCAGGCAAGAATTCTGGAGAGGATTGCCATGCCCTCCTCCAAGGGATCTTCCAGACCCAGGGATGAACCTGGGTCCTCTGCATTGCAGGTGAACTCTTTACCATCTGAGCCACAAAGCTGTTAACTATTAATGGAATCTTCTAATTTATCACCTTAGTAAGTCACTTGCATCATCTGTAACTCTCAACTTGCTTAAATCTAGTCAACTTTCTGGCAGTACTCCTTAAGTATCAGAGCTGATTCCTCTACTAGATGGTAAATACCTTGAAGGCAGACTCTGAGGCTGGATATTTTTCTGCACACCAATGCACCTAGAATGGTGATATGTACAGAGTAAGTTCTCAGTCATAATTAGTTAAGCAAAGATGAATGCTTTCTAGCCATATCACTTAATTGATTCAGTGCTATCAAGGGTAGCTAACCTGCTTTTTAACCCTGAGGCAGCCTGTGACAAGATGACTATACGTGCTTTCTCCTCCCCTAGCCTCAGTGTCCCTCTAATGTGCCTTTACTACAGTGAGCTGAGTTTGCGGGGTTTCCCTTGACATTGTTGCTGCAGTGTATTGCTCTGTCACCAGGAGAAGGACCTTCTTTGACCCCTTTTATTTTCCCTCATTTGGGATTAAAAGCATTTAGCATGCTCTTGAGATTTTCTTGATATATATCTATTTTAAATAGTATTGTTCTCCTATATGAGACAAAATACAGAAATTCACTAAAGGAGCAATATGTAAAATAGAGACACCCATGCAAAACATAGTAGTATACTAGCTTAAGCAACAATTTTGCTACTGTCAGTTTTTGCATAATTTTTCTCTGGCTTCAATATTCATTCACTTACCTACAGTGCTTCCAGGCACTGAAAAAAGCCCAGAGCGTGGCTAGGCTGAGATTCCTTACAGACTTCCTGCAGGCAGTTAGAGCCTTGTCTCCTATGGACCTGAGGTGAGTGTTCTTGCTGGAGCCTTCATCCTTCAAGTCTGAAGTGGAATTGAGGTTGTCCCAGAAATTCTGAGCACTCCTGGAAAAGCACTAAGTCCTTTTCAATGATTGTTGGTTTTGTTTCCTTTAATCACCACTCAGTTACATTTATCTCACAAAACAGTAGCTATTTGTATTGGGAAAATATTGGGAAAATGGATACTTAAAATATATCCATGGAATCCAGGAGGCATGTTTCCTATCTTTCTTACCTGAGAACCCAGTTTCCAAATTCAGGACATAGTTTTTAACTCATACATAGGGGCGTGTTTTTCTCCTTATAGGTCTATCTGGTTTTCTAATTGCTGTTGTTCAGCTCCCAAGTCATATCCAACTCTTTGCGACCCTATGGACTGTGGCATGCCAGGCTTCCCTGTACCTCACCATCTCCTGGAGTTTGCCCAAGTTCGTGGCCATTGAATTGGTGATGCCATCCAACCATCTCATCCTCTGTCACCCTCTTCTCTTTCCGCTTTCAGTATATCCCAGCATCAAGGTCTTTTCTAATGAGTAACCTGTTCACATCAGGTGGTACTGAAGCTTTAGCATCAGTCCTTCCAACAAGTATTCAGGGTTGATTTCCAGTAAGACTGACTAGTTTGATCTCCTGCCTTTCAAAGGAATGTCTCCAGAACCACAGTTCAAAAGAATCAATTCTTCTGCATTCAGCTTTCTTCATAGCCCAGCTCTCATATCCATACATGACTACTGGAAAGACCATAGCCTTGGCTATATGAACCTTTGTCAGCAAAGTGATGTCTTTGCTTTTTAACACACTGTCTAGATTTGTCATAACTTTCCTGCCAAGAAGCAATTGTCTAATTTCATGGCTGCAGTCACCACCCACCGTGATTTTAGGGGCCGAGAAGAGGAAATCTGTCACTGATTTTACATTTTCCCTTTCTATTTGCCATGAAATGATGGGACCTGATTCCATGATCTTGGTATTTTTAATATTTAGTTTTAAACCAGCTTTTTTCCACTCTCCTCCTTTACTCTCATCAAGAGGCTCTTTAGTTCCTCTTGGCTTGCTCCTCTTTGCTTTCTGTCAGTGGAGTTGTATCATATGCATATCTGTGGTTGTTGATATTTCTCCTAACACATCCAGCCCAGTATTTTGCATGATGTGCTCTGCATATAAGTAAACAAGGTGACAATAAACAGCCTTGTCATTCTCCTTTCTCAATCCTGAACCAGTCAGTTGTTCCATACAGGATTCTAACTGTTGCTTCTTGACCGGCATACAGGTTTCTCAGGAGACAGGTAAAATGGTCGGTATTCCCATTTCCTTAAGAATTTCCAGAGTGTTATGATCCACACAGTCAAAGGCTTCAGTGTACAATAAAACAGAGTTAGATGTTTTTCTGGAATTCCCTTGCTTTCTGTATGATCCAGCAAATGTTGGCAATTTGATCTCTGGTTCCTCTGCATTTTCTAAACCCCACTTGAACATCTGGAAGTTCTTGGTTCATATACAACTGAAGCCTAGCTTGGGGGATTTTGAGCACAACCTTACTAGCATGGGAGATGAGAGCAGTTGTCTGGTGGCTTGCACAGTCTTTGGTACTATCCTTCTTGGGAACTGGGTTAAGGATTGGCCGTTTCCAGTCCTGTGGCCACTGCTGGATTTTCCAAATTTGCTGACATATTGAGTGCAGCACTTAAATAGCATCATCTTTTAAGATTTTAAATAGCTCTGTTGGAATTCCAGTACCTCCAATGGATTTATTGGCAGCAGTGCTTCCTAAGGCCCGCTTGCTTTACATTCCAGAATGTCTATCCCTGGGTGAGAGACTATTCCATCTTGGTTATCTGGATCATTAAGATCTTTTTTTGTGCAGTTCTTCTGTGTCTTCTTTCCATTTCTTTTGGATCTCTTCTGCTTCTATTAGGTCTTTTCTAATTACTGAGTCATAATCATAAAAGTTTCTCATTTATGTAATTGTTTACTTATATTGAATTAATATATGGTCTGGTATTAGGGCTTCCCTGATGGCTCAGATGGCAAAGAAAGTGAAAGCGAAAGTCTTGGTTGCTCAGTATCCCAAAGTCTCTGCAAGTCCATGGACCGCAGCCCACTTCTCTGTAGGTGCTTCTTCTGCAGCCCACTGTAGGAGCTTCTCTGTCAATGGGATTCTCCACGCAGGATTACTGGAGTGGTTTGCCATTTCTTTTTTCAGGGGATCTTCCTGACCCAGGGATTGAACCCTGGTCTCCTGTACTACAGGCAAATTCTTCCCAGTGAGCTACAGGGAATCTTTCTGCTAGTATTTAATTTGCTTTCTTCATTTTATACTGCATCTGTCTTTTGTTTTCAGAGAGCTATACATTTTTCAAGTGCTTTCAAGGACACATTTATATATATTTATATATGAATATATATGCTATATATTATAACTTTAGTAGGTATTATGTTATATTCACTATGTTATTATATCATACATGAGTAATAAATATTATTCTTATGCATATTTCCATCAGTCACATTAACACTTTGAAATAGCTAGAGCAAATTTTCCAATGTGGAAATTGAAAATCAAAGAAGTTATGTGACTGCCAAGCCAACTAGCTGATAGATGACAATGTTCATACTGAAATGCGGGTGCAATAATTCAAAACTCAGTGTACTTCGATCATCTTCTATCAGAATGTGCTCCCTACCATCCCAGAGATGACATGTGCTTCCTTCTGTCTTCATTCACCCAGTTCCTTCTCTCTGCCAATCACAAGATGACCCATTTTCCCAGGCTCAGTTCAAGGTCACCTCCTTCTTGAAAGCAATCTCTGACAAGCCAGTCTGGAGTTATTTTTCTACATAATAACAAATACTTGTCATTTATGCCTTTTGTATTTACTCATAAGTTCTTTGTGTCATTTTTTTGACTATGCTAAATTAGATATTTAGAGATAAGTTAAAAAACATAGACCTTGAAGTCACCTGAACTTGGGTTCAAGTCTTTATGCCACTTACCAGTTTTTTGATCTTACACATCTGTTAATTCATAAGTGAACTGAGGATTTATTAATTCATTTAAACGTATCCATTGAATGCCTACTATGTACTTGGTAAGCAAAGTGGTGAACAAAATACAAGAGTATGAGGGAGATAGACTAATAAATAATAGAATGTAAGCAAGTGTTAAATGATTTTTAAAAATAAAACTAAATGATGAAGTAGTGACTATGGTCTGCATTAGAAATGGCCAGGAAATTTGCCTTAAAGAAGTTTATGCTTTGCCTGAGACCTGACCGAAATGCAGAATCAGCGTTGCAAAGTCATGATGAATTCTCTAGGCAGGGAGACTTGGAAGGGCTAAGTCCTTGAGATCTGAGATAGGTTAACTTCTCAGAGGGGCAGAAGAAAGGCCAGTCTGGCTGGAGTATAGTGAGCAAGGACTGTGATCATACTGGTAGGGCTGAGTTTGCTGAGGAATCAAATCATGTGAGGACTTTAGCGTTGGTAAGGAGGTTGGGTTTTATTCTAATTGTCATAGGAAATCAGTGGAGAGAACAACAAAACCCCCATATAGCTGAGGGGTGCTGAATGGGTTGACAAAGAAAAGCAGTTAGCGCAATGCCTGCATTTTTATCCCACCTTCATATATTGGATTGGCCAAAATGTTCATTCAGATTTTTCTGCAACATCTAACTGAAAAACCCAGACAAACGTTTTGGCCAACCCAATGTATATTTTATTATAACTACCTTGCAAATTCTTTAAATGCAAGGAATATTTGCTATATTACCCTCTAAAATGTGATGCACTGTGACACAAAAAACCTGATAGGTTTCATTACATGAGTGTCAGCCTAGTGTGCTGCTCATCAGTAGCCTTCTAATGTAGAGACTTCTGCTGTTCTCAGTAATTCAAGCAAACTGCCCGATTCTGCCTGTTCAACATCACCTCATACACATCAGGTCACCAATAAGTTCTGTAATAGCAACTTGTGTGTAGTGGAGTATGATAAGGATGCATAATTCTCACATCAATCTATATTTAATTGCCATTCTGGAAAAAAAAATCATTCACTTCTAAATAGTTATCCAAAAAGGGAGAGTGAAAGAACAACATAAATATAAGGGATGAAGACTCCATTTAGCATTTTGAAAAAGCAATATCTTCAGAAGAGTTTTTCTTTCTTTTGATTTGCCGTACCATCTGCTATCTGCTTTTCAGATAAGCAGTACCAGTGAGTTCTTTATTGAGATACCTACTGTTACTTAGACCTTGAAAGTTTATTTCTTTTTGGAAATGCCAAAGTGTATGATTTTTTTCTTTGCTTCAGAGCATGTATTTTTTTCTTTCCGACAGAAGAGAGATCAAGATAGAAACCCCTCTATCTGGGCTTCCCTGGTAAAGATTTCTTTGTGAAGGATGGCTTCCCAAGAGCCATTTGTCACTGTTTCTATGCATAAGAAATGGGAAAACTCTTACTTTTTCCCTCTGCATGTTCACATTCAGATCACTCACTCACAGACGCACACTGATTTTTAAATTGCTGTTTGGAATTAGAGATGCCTCTTGGGTTTCATGCAACTCCAAAACTGAGACAATTTAGCTCTCAAATTGGTGGCCCTTTTTGTTGTTTTCCCTCATTTTCTTCATAGAAAGTCACCTTCAGATGACGAATAGGTATGCTGGCTTTAACTTCAACATACATTTAAAAAATCTGTTTGATTTTTAACTATCTATTTAGCTGCAGAAATAATCAATAGAGAGAATAAAACTTTAATAGGTTAAAGACAAACCATTATTTGATGAAATGTTCTTTTCATCTCCTTAAGTCTTCAAGCTCCATACTTCTTTTTGACAGAAACATCAAGTAAAATCCACTAGTAAGACAGAAGAAAAGCCATGAAATAAAAAGCACTTTTATTCCTTTCATTTATCTAGTCTTTAATTGTTTTAAGTGAGATTTAACTTTTGTTTCCCAGCTCAAATGGGAACTTTGTGAAGGCACAGATCATGCCTTGTAGTCCTGTGTTTTTCATAGTGCCAAGGTCTTGTCAAGAAACTAAACACACACATAGTAAATTGTATAGAATACTTT
This sequence comes from Ovis aries, assembly GCF_016772045.2. Lineage (NCBI taxonomy): Eukaryota > Metazoa > Chordata > Mammalia > Artiodactyla > Bovidae > Ovis > Ovis aries. The sequence goes on from NC_056061.1 coordinate 70,600,927, forward strand.
GAGCCACTAGAATTATGTTGTTGTTTGATGACTCCCTCTGGCAGCTTAAACCCTTACAGTATCCCACTTGTGACAGTAATTAAACTACATTTAAGTTCTGAGCTCTTGAACTTGACAGTCCAAGAAGATATGGAGTACTAACAGGGCCTTACTTGTGCCAACTACATTGCTGCATTTGTATTGTTAATTCAGCCCTCCACATAAGCATATATATTTTTTTAAATGGAAGATGTCAAAAGAGATTATCTAAATTTCTTTCTCTCTTAAATTTCCAAAGAGCAGAACTGCATTCTTTGAAGCTTTTAAAATAAAGTCAAGGGTGAGATGATGTTTTGATGTCTAGATGTTTTTCTAAGCTTTTTTTTTTTTTTTGCCATGAAGCTTATGAATAATGGTAAAACAAATGATGCTTTTTAGAATAAGGTCTTGTGAAAATAAAAAATATATGATACAATTCTTTTAGGTATATTATGAAAGATTTGACAGCAGATCATTAGCTTCTAGTTATTTCATATGTAAGAGAGTGAGTCTGGGGCAGGTGGTTTGAGTCATTAGTCCTGAATCCCTTCTCTGAACTGAGAAATGCTTTGTATGGACATGGTTTCTTGCCATAAGTCTCAAAAATTAAGCTATTGACTCCTCCTAAATCTTAACTACCCTGAGTAAAATTTAGGATCTATGTATTGAATTCCTCAGATCATTATTGTATTTGTTTGTAATAACATGTTGAAACTGAAAGAAGGGGTACAGAGGATGTGTTTTCACACTGGGAACTGTGAACTCGGCTGCTTCGTTTTACTACCTCAAGTGTTTTGGAAAGGAAGATCTCATTTATTAAAACCAGCTCTGTTATTAAGAATGCTGTTTTAAGATTTCGGTATAATGATGATTTTTAGAGCCTGTTAAATTGAGAAAAGCCTATTAAGTAATGAATACTGAAAGTTGTAAAGAGTTTGAAATGGGTATCCTTCTACTTTGGCGAATAATGAATTCTGAAAGCTGCTCTTTGAAATGCATGCCCTACTTTGATGGTTGATTGCTCTGCCACACACTGGAAAGCAATCTAGCATATGCATTGAAAATTAAAATATTTATAATGTTTTCTGATAAATTCTGTTTTTTATAGAAATAATGGGAAATATGAAGAAAATTATATGCAAGAACAAATTCATTGAAGTATTATGCATATGCATAATTACAAAAGCAAAAAAAAACACCTCAAATTAAAGGACTAATAGTTGTAGAATGCTTATGTAAATTAGGATACCTCCACTTTGTGAAATACTATATGGCCTTCAAAATCATGGCTAAATGATAAAAAATGTTTATTATATAGTAATAAATGATAGTAGTGTTTACTGATTACATGTATTAAAATTACAATATTTAGCTATATTTGGCTGATAGGATTATTTATTTATTCACTCAGCAAATAGACTATGAAAATCACATATATTCTCATGTAATTCCTGAAATAATGCATTGTTACCCATTCTAAAGATGTGGAAGATGCACACAAAATAAGATGCTTTAGACAAGAATTTTACTGTTTAAGTCTGTTGTCTAGTCATTATTCCAGTACTTTGGGTACTGAAGATATGGTAAGGTCTTTGTTTTTCCTTAAAAACTTATTCGTTTAATCAGTTGTATGATAAAGGGCTAAACCACATGACAATTCTTTGAATAACCCAGAAAATCTATACTTCAGGTGCTATTATATTATAGTTCTAGTAAAATCCTGATTGATGCAATTGTTATTTATGAGGGAAAACTGAGCAACTTCCCTCAGTCCTATAGATTTTTAAAGTGCTACCTATGTGACTTTAGGCATGTTAGTTAACTTTTCTGTGGTTCACTTCTTCATCTTAAAATGATGACAATAATCATATAGTTGTTTTGAGGATTAAACGAGTAAATGTGTGTGTGTCTATGTGTGTGTGTGTGTACATCATGTTTAGAGCAGTGCTTGGTTAATAGTGAGTCCTCAATATGTGGCAACCACTACCACAGTTCTGTAGATCTAGTTGTAGCTTTATATTCTCATTATTATTCTTTCTCCATGTTGCTTAATTATATTATCTTCTATTCTTCCAATTAATTTCAGCACTGAATGTTAAATTTCAGTAAAAAAAGCATTGAGGAAAGTTATACTTTTATAATACTGTTTTCCGATTTGTATAGGTCTGAGTTCAGTTCAGTTCAGTCGCTCAGTCGTGTCCGACTCTTTGCGACCCTGTCCATCACCAACTCCCGGAGTTCACTCAAACTCATGTCCATGAGTCCGTGATGCCATCCAGCCATCTCATCCTTGGTTGTGCCCTTCTCCTCCTGCCCCTAATCCCTCCCAGCATCAGGGTCTTTTCCAATCAGTCAACTCTTCGCATCAGGTGGACAAAGTATTGGAGTTTCAGCTTCAACATCAGTCCTTCCAATGAATACCCAGGGCTGATCTCCTTTAGGATGAACTGGTTGGATATCCTTGCAGTCCAACGGACTCTCAAGAGTCTTCTCCAACACCATGGTTCAAAAGCATCAATTCTTTGGCGCTCAGCTTTCTTCATAGTCTAACTCTCACATCCATACATGACCACTGGGAAAACCATCACCTTGACTAGATGGACTTTTGTTGGCAAAGTAATACCTCTGCTTTTCAATATACTATCTAGGTTGGTCATAACTTTTCTTCCAAGGAGTAAACATCTTTGAATTTCATGGCTGCAGTCACCATCTGCAGTGCTTTTGGAGCCCAAAAATATAAAGTCTGACACTGTTTCCACTGTTTCCCCATCTATTTCCCATGAAGTGATGGGACCAGATGCCATGATCTTCGTTTTCTGAATGTTGAGCTTTAAGTCAACATTTTCACTCTCCTCTTTCACCTTCATCAAGAGGCTCTTTAGGTCTTCTGCATTTTCTGCCATAAGGGTGGTGTCATCTGCATATCTGAGGTGATTGATATTTCTCCCAGCAATCTTGATTCCAGCTTGTGCTTCTTCCAGCCCAACGTTTCTCATGATGCACTCTGCATATAAGTTAAATAAGCAGGGTGACAATATACAGCCTTGACGGACTCCTTTTCCTATTTGGAACCAGTCTGTTGTTCCATGTCCAGTTCTAACTGTTGCTTCTTGACCTGCATATAGGTTTCTCAAGAGGCAGGTCAGGTGGTCTGGTATTCCCATCTCTTTCCAAATTTTCCACAGTTTATTGTGATCCACACAGTCAAAGGCTTTGGCATAGTCAATAAAGCAGAAATAGATGTTTTTCTGGAACTCTCTTGCTTTTTCCATGATCCAGCAGATGTTGGCAATTTGATCTCTGGTTCCTCTGCCTTTTCTAAAACCAGCTTAAACATCTGGAAGTTCACGGTTCACGTATTGCTGAAGCCTGGCTTGGAGAATTTTGAGCATTATTTTCCTAGCGTGTGAGATGAGTGCAATTGTGTGGTAGTATGAGCATTCTTTGGCATTGCTTTTCTTTGGGATTGAAATGAAAACTGACCTTTTCCAGTCCTGTGGCCACTGCTGAGTTTTCCAAATTTGCTGGCATATTGAGTGCATCACTTTAACAGCATCATCTTTCAGGATTTGAAATAGCTCAACTGGAATTCCGTCATCTCCACTAACTTTGTTCATAGTGATGCTTTCTAAGGCCCACTTGACTTCACATTCCAGGATGTCTGGCTCTAGATGAGTGATCACACCATCGTGGTATGTCTAACACATTTCTTATTCAGTTTATTCCTAGTAATTTTAGATTTACTACTTCATTTGTTAATTAGATTTTTTTCCACAATATTTCTTAATTGGTTATAGTAAAGCTATTGATTTTGGTTGGATGATCTGGTATCTGATCAACAATATGTACTTTTGTTTTAGTTCTAACTTTTTCTAGTTTATCTCTGGTATTAACTAGCACACAAATATAGTCTATAAAATAGTTTTTCTTACTTTTCAGCTAATATTTAATGACTCATCTCTTTTCTTATCTTATTGTTTGTCTATGAATATTTTTTTCTCATTATTTGCATTGGCTATAAACAATGCCATATAATTACACTGTAGTTAGAGTATGTAACTGCATTTCTATGAAGTAACAAAGGTATTTCATTGTTTTTAAGGTCTTTTCAGATTTTACCTCTTAATATTTTAAAATTTGTATTTGATAGGTAGCATTCATCAACTTGAGAGATATTTCACTCATCTTTGTGTGCGTGTCTACTCAGTTGCTCAGTCATGTCCAACTCTTTGCAAACCTGTGGACTGTGGCCTATCAGTCTCCTCTGTCCATGGGATTTTTCAAGCAAGAATACTGGAGTGGATTGTCATTTCCTCCTCCAGGGGATATTCCTGACCCAGAGAGTGAACCCATATCTCCTGCATTGGTAGGTGGATTCTTTATGACCAATCTGCCTGAGAAGCCCATTGCCTATCTTTAACTTAGTTTAATTTTTAGAACTCAAGAATAAGTCTTGAATTTTATCAATGACTTTTTTCTTCATGTCAAGTGATCATGTAATTAAATAGCTAACACATTGACTCTAATATATTTTTAATGTTGACTGAGTCTTTTATTTCTCGACTCAATCCAAGCTGATAATTGAATATAATATTTTGACATTCTTCTGTATTGTGTTCTCTTATATATTGTATTTAGGAACTTTTCATCTAATTTTCATGAGAGATCAGAATTCATGATATATTATACGTGTGTATGCACATGTGTATTACATTTTTTCAGTTTCATAATCAATTTTGAATGCTTTCTTAGACTCAAACAAAAAGTTTTCTAACTTCCACTTCTTACTGTTGTTTAGTTTGTGGGTTTGATAAAATTTACCTGGAAAGGTATCTGAGCTTAGTATATTTTGTGGGGAGATAAATTTTTAATTTTATTTTTAGTTCCTTCTGTGGTTATTGGTTTATTAAATTTTTTTCAATTCTTGTTAGGACAACATGGAAATTTATATTATCTCCCATTCCATATAGATTTTAAGGTTTTGACATAAGGTTGTATCTCATTAAAAAAAATCTTCTGCTTATCTCTCACTGTATCTCCACCCCTCACTTTAATTGTCAATGTAGTTCACTTGTGCTTTTGTTTTCTTTCTTTGCTTTTTCTCTTGATCAAATATGGAAGAGATTAGTCCATTTTGTTTATTTTTTTAAGACTGATATTGATTTTATTTTTGTTTTGTTTATTTTGCTATGTTTTCTATTTTATTAATATCTGTTGTTTTCAATTTTCCTTCATTTCATTTTTTTCTAGATTTTTGAAGTGAATGCTTATCTATTAATATTTTGGGGACATTTGATTTGGATAAACAATTATGTTTATTATATCCTCTTTTACAGGTAATTTAATTATTTTTTGCTGTAAGCCTACTTTACTATTTTTTCTTTTAAAAATGTTGTTGATATATGTGCCTAGTGGGTCTATCTAGCTCTTCATTTGTCACCCTTCTGTGATATTTTATTTATTGTTTATTTTTGTAACTTGCATATAGTTGGATATTTGTTGGTCCAGTCTGAAAGTTTCTGTTTTAAGAAAGTCTACATATTTTATCACAATTGCTTTTACATTATGTAGTCCTTCTCCCATTTTATAATTGATTATTCTCTTATTTATTTTATTCTTTAATGTTTTTGGTCAGATTGGTTCAGTTCAGTTCAGTTCAGTTGCTCAGTCATGTCTGACTCTTTGTGACCCCATGAATCGCAGCACACCAGGCCTCCCTGTCTATCACCATCTCCCAGAGTTCACTCAAACTCACGTCCATCGAGTCAGTGATGCCATCCAGCCATCTCATCCTCTGTTGTCCCCTTCTCCTCCTCCTAGCAACAGTCTTTTCCAAGGAGTCAACTCTTTGCATGAGGTGGCCAAAGTACTGGAGTTTCAGCTTCAGCATCATTTCTTCCAAAGAAATCCCAAGGCTGATTTCCTTCAGAATGGACTGGTTGGATCTCCTTGCAGTCCAAGGGACTCTCAAGAGTCTTCTCCAACTAATGAATATATTTATATAAGCATATTTGTCTTATGCTTTCCTGTCAATTTCAAAGCAATCGATATCTATAGCTTCCAAACTAATCAAAAAATCATCAGAAGATCTAAATAGACATTTTTCCAAAGAAGATATACAGATGGCCAACAGGCACACAAAAAGATACTCAAAAATTACTGATTATTAGAGAAGTACAAATCAAAACCACAATGAAGTATCACCTCACACCTTTCAGAATAGTGAATGAGTAGTGAAGTCGCTGAGTTGTGTCCGACTCTTTGCGACCCTGTGGACTGTAGCCTACCAGGCTTCTCCGTCCATGGGATTCTCCAGGCAAGATTACTGGAGTGGGTTACCATTTCCTCCTCCAGGGGATCTTCCTGACCCAGGGATCGAACCCGGGTCTCCTGCATTGGAGGCAGACACTTTAACCTCTGAGCCTTCAGAACAGCTATCATCAAAAATCTACAAATAATAAATGCTAGAGAGGATGTGGAGAAAAGGGAACACTCTTACACTGTTGGTGGGAATGTATATTGGTGCAGCCACTATGGGAAACTGTATGGAGGTTCCTGAAAAATAATTAAAAATAAGGAATTCCAGGAATTCCCTGGGAGTCCAGTGACTAAGATGCCACACTTACACTGCAGGGGGGATGGGGTTGACTCCTGACTGGGAACTGAGATCCCACAAGATGCACAGCGAAGCCAAAAAAAAAAAAAAATTAAAAACTCTAAACATAGTTAATCTGTGATCCAGCAATCCCACTCCTGGTCATATATTTGAACAGAATTAAAAACTTTAATTTAAAAGGGTGTATGCAGTCTAGTGTTCATAGCAGCACTTTTTATGATAGCCAAGACATGGAAACAGCTCAAGTACCCATCAACAGATGATTGGCTGAGATATTACTCAGCCAAGAAAAATAATGGGATATTACCAGCCATGGAAAAAATTGAAATATTATCATTTGCAGAAACGTGGATGGACCTAGGGAATGTCATATTAAGTGAAGTAAGTCAGACAGAGAAAGACAAATATTATGTGATATCGCTTTTATATGCAATCTAAAAATAATACAAACGAATTCTTATACAAAGCAGGAACAGACTCACAGACATAGAAAACAAACTTATGGTTAACAAAGGGGAAAGGAAGAGGAAGATTGATGAAATAGGAGTATAAAATTAACAGATCCAAATTACTATATACAAAACAAGTAACAGGATTTACTGTATGACAGGGAACTATGTTCAATATTTTATAATAACCTATAAATGAAAGTAATTTAAAAAATGAATCATGTTGCTGTATATCTGAAAATAACACAATATTAAAAATCAACTAGACTTCAATTAAAAAAAAAACTATAGCCTCCATATTCTCACTTCCATCCCTCTCAAAGAGACTGAGAACATTCAGTTTTCCTTTTTCTTCTCCCACTTCAGGATTTTTTTTAAAAATCAATAATTTATGTTATTGGCTGTCTTTTTTAAAGCAAACCTAAAATATAAATATATATATTGTATATATGATGACACCACCATCATGGCACCAGATGACACCACTATTATGGCAGAAAGTGAAGAGGAAGTTAAGAACCTCTTGATGAAAGTGAAAGTTCAGTACAGTTCAGTCTCTCAGACGGACCTTGGTCGGCAAAGTAATGTCTCTGCTTTGGAGGAGAGTGAAAAAGCTGGCTTAAATCATAGCATTCAAAAAACTAAGATCATGGCATCTAGTCCCATCATTTCATGGCAAATAGATGGGGAAACAATTGAAACAATGAGAGGCTTTATTCTGGGGGGCACCAAAATCACTGCTGATGGTGGTTGCAGCCATGAAATTAAAAGATGCTTGCTCCTTGGAAGAAAAGCTATGACCAGTCTAGACAAATATTAAAAATCAGAGACATTACTTTGCCAACAAAGGTCCATTTAGTCAAAGCTATGGTTTTTCCAGTGGTCATGTATGGATGTGAGAGTTGGACTATAAAGAAAGCTGAGCAATGAAGAATTGATTGTTTGAACTGTGGTGTTGGAGAACACTCTTGAGAGTCCCTTGGATTGCAAGGAGATCCAACCAGTCCATCATAAAGGAAATCAGTCCTGAATATTCATTGGAGGGACTGAGGCTGAAGCTGAAACTCCAATACTTTGGCTACCTGATGTGAAGAACTGACTCATTTGAAAAGACCCTGATGCTGGGAAAGATTGAAGGTGGAAGGAGAAGGGGACAACAGAGGTTGGGATTGTTGCATTGTGTCACTGACTCAATGGACGTGAATTTGAGTAAGCTCTGGGACTTGGTGATGGACACAGAAGCCTGGTGTGCTGCAGTCCAGGGGGCTGCAAAGAGTCAGACATGACTGAGCAACTGAACTGAACTGAATCAATGTATGGATGTGAGAGTTGGACCATACAGAAGGCTGAGCACCAAAGAATTGATGTTTTTGAACTGTGTTGGGAAAGACTCTTGAGACTCCCTGGACTGCCAGGAGATCAAACCAGTCAATCATAAAGGATATTAGTCCTGAATATTCATTGGAAGGACTGATGTTGAATTTGAAGCTCCAATACTTTGGCCACCTGATGTGAAGAGCCAAGTCGTAAGAAAAGACCTTGATGCTGAGAAAGATTGAAGGCAGGAGGAGAAGAGGACAGCAGAGGAAGAGATGGTTGGATAGCATCACTGATTCAATGGACACGAGTTTGAGCAAGCTCCAGGAGATGGTGAAGGACAGGAAAACGTGGCAAGCTGTAGTCCCAGGGGTCAAAAAAGAAGGGCATACTGAGTGACTGAACAACAGCAATAACCTGTGAATCAATCACCACAATCAGAGTCAAAAATGTATCAAATTGCCCCTTTGATTTAGTAGATTCATTATTTTTTGCATGACATCTTTTCAAATCTCTGAGAATTCTGTTTACCTTTAAGGTATCTTCTGTTTCTTATATGAGGTTTGTTTCCCTAGATATGAATTCTCTGGTTGTTCTAACACCTGTTTTTGGCATTGTTGACTTTTCTGTGGTATTTGTATTTATAATTGAGGGTTGAGGTTGGTGAGTAATGATAGAGATGGTTCCCCCTGAGAAAGTGAATAAAATAAGTCTTTCCATTAGTGAATTTAGATTCTATTTATGGAGGAATTTGTGTAGAGAGAGGGTACATGATGGTGACCAGAAAGGTATTTCCTCTGGATTACCCAAAGAGTTTGCTTAGTACTTGTATGGGCTGCCATACGTCTATTAAGGGAACCAGAAGTTACCTGGGGGTACCACTGAGATATTCTTCTTCTGTTTCAATAACTTCTGTAAGTTTCTTATGGCAGATCCTTAATTTTATTTAGAGAAATTTTCTTGAGGATTTAGTGAGGGTCATGATACAATCAGCAGTACAACTTTCCATTCCACTACAGTTCACCATTCCCCTGCCTAACTGTGCTTTTAGTCCTTGCTATCTTTGATCTTGCAAATCAAAACCACAATTAGGTTTTCACACCAGTCAGAATGGCTGCGATCCAAAAGTCTGCAAGCAATAAATGCTGGAGAGGATGTGGAGAAAAGGGAACCCTCTTACACTGTTGGTGGGAATGCAAACTAGTCCAGCCACTATGGAGAACAGTGTGGAGATTCCTTAAGAAATTGCAAATAGAGCTGCCATATGACCCAGCAATCCCACTGCCGGGCATACACACCGAGGAAACCAGAATTGAAAGAGACACATGTACCCCAGTGTCCATCGCAGCACTGTTTATAATAGCCAGGACATGGAAACAACCTAGATGTCCATCAGCAGATGAATGGATAAGAAATCGGTGGCACATATACACAATGGAGTATTACTCAGCCATTAAAAAGAATACATTTGAATCAGTTCTAATGAGATGGATGAAACTGGAGCCGATTATACAGAGTGAAGTAAGCCAGAAAGAAAAACACCAATACAGTATACTAACACATATATATGGAATTTAGAAAGATGATAATGATAACCCTGTATGCAAGACAGCAAAAGAGACACAGATGTATAGAACGGACTTTAGGACTCTGAGGGAGAGGGAGAGGGTGGGATGATTTGGGAGAATGGCACTGAAACATGTATACTATCATGTAAGAGACGAATCGCCAGTCTATGTTTGATGCAGGATACAGGATGCTTGGGGCTGGTGCATGGGGATGATCCAGAGAGATGATATGGGGTGGGAGGTGGGAAGGGGGTTCAGGATTGGGAACTCATGTACACCTGTGGTGGATTGATGTCAATGTATGGCAAAACCAATACAGTATTGTAAAGTAAAATAAAGTAAAAATAGTGTGTTCTTTCTTTTTTTAAAAAATTTTTTTAATGTATTTTACTTTACAATACTGTATTGGTTTTGCCATACATTGACATGAATCTGCCACGTGTATACATGAGTTCGCAATCCTGAACCCCACCTCCCACATCCCTCCCCATGTCATCTCTCTGGGTCATCCTTTAATACCGTTCTCTTGTGCGTTTTCAGTGCTACAGGCTCAGCTCTATCAGATTTTACTATCAGTCTGATCCCATCTGCCTATATCTTTTAGAAATCCTCCAGTATTCTTGTCTGCTACTGGCACCCTTCCCAGATTTCTAGCGCTACCATGGATTCAATCTTATTTTTAAGTCACTTCTGTTAATTGAATGGCTCTATAGGAAATAAGAAAGATTAATACAGATGCTCAGATATCCATCATAAAGCAGAAAAACAGTTTTTAATAATTGTAAAACAATTTCTTCTGAGGAATCAGCATAGTTTATTTTACAAAACTCATAATTTTTCTTTCAATTTAAGCTTTGACTGTTTCAGAAATATTAAATACCAGGCACTATAACACATGATTTACACACATTTTCTATATCTTTATAGAAATTCAATATTGTTTTCCTAGTTTATAGATTAAAAAAAAAATGCCTGAGGAATTTGAACTAGCAAATGCTTTTAATCAATATGAGGCTTCCAAAGCCATATTTTCTTTTAAAAAGAATAAATTGACTTAAATATAGAACACTGGAGTCTTAAACACTTAAACACTGCATAACTTAAAATACTGTTTTATGACTTTTTAATTTGGTTGAAGACTACTGATAAACATAATATTTTGCTCATTGTAGATTTCAAAGAACACATTAAATGTTTGAATTTATTTTGGAAAAGATAGTCTCTAAATCAACTAAATATTTAATTTTTCCAAATATATTATTCTATTGACAGTTTTCCTTATCACTTTGTAGACAGTGATCGCTATAATACATTTGTAAGTGTATATATATTTATATCTATATTATATGTTGGCAATAACAATTTTCATGATCTACATATCAGCTATATTTATTTCTGTGACACAAGGATTAGCCATACCATAATAAGCATTTCTTTTGACAAATAAACAACGATTCAATGATAATATTCATGAATAAAGATGAAAGTGAGGGCATTTTGGACCCCCCTATAATTTTAAAGAGCAGCTTATCTCAAACACATCATCTCTGATCATTTATAATTTAGAGAATCTAATCCAATGCATTTCTTCAGTTTGCATTATTGGCTACAGAGTTCTGGGAAGAGAAAAATTGCTTAGGATTCTTGAAATAAGGAATTAAAAAAAAAATTCCAGCTAGTCATTTAAACAAAAAGAGAAAACTGTCTATTAGTGATGCAAGTAAACTTTGATTATCCAGTGCTAATGACATCATTTACAGGATAAAATAATATTTTAAAATATTTTCACTTGGTGTGATTCAGTCACTCCAAATCTTGATAGGGTTGAGCTTAAAAATGAAACATGTATAATATCATATATGAAACGAGTCGCCAGCCCAGGTTCAATGCATGATACTGGATGCTTGGGGCTGGTGCACTGGGACGACCCAGAAGGATGGTGCGGGAAGGGAGGTGGGAGGGGGTTTCAGGATGGGGAACACGGGTATACCTGTTGCGGATACATGTTAATGTATGGCAAAACCAATACAATATTATAAAGTAATTAACCTCCAATTAAAATAAATAAATTTATATTAAAAAAAAAGCATGATCCAGACTACTTTTTGTGGTTCTTCTCTAGCTTATCTTTAGCTTATTACTTGCCAATACAGGGTCTGGAAGTAGATAAAACTATATTTACTATTCTCATCTCTGAAAAATTAATTGCACTTTATTTTTAATTGATATTATTTCAATTAAGGCAACTGAATATGCACAGAAATGTTTATATCTTAGTTCAGTTATTATTTGTGACTATATTTTCTCTATGTTCTGGCTATTTTGGGCCATTTGCAGTCTTGGTTATGGTATAGCTGATTTTCCTCTCTGCCTTCTTTCCTTTCTTCCTGCCGTCTTTCACTCCTCCATCTTTCTTTCCCCCTTTCCTTCCTTCCTCTTTCTCTTCTCGCCTTTCATTATTTTTTTTCTATCTAGCTCTCACTACTTTATTAGACTAAAGGTGTAACTTATAAGTTGGGAGTTTAAGTCAATATTCTAAGTATATCTGAGGCTTAGTTAATAATTTTGTCTTTATCAACTCTAATAGCTCCTTTAAGCAAGTAGGCTCTTTTAATTTTCTCCTTTTCTATTCTGAATTACTGTTTATGTGCATGCTTATCATACCTGCATATGTTCCTGTTTTTTTTTTTTTCCAATTCACTTTTTCAGACTCCTAATTAATGTTGAATTACTCCTTCATTTTATCACCTGGTTCTAGAAGAAAGCAGTCTGTTTTGAAAAAGCTTAAAAGCAATCGGGAAGTCAAACATTAAGTGAAAATGAATTTGTGGTTTAATTCAACTGGTGAAAGTATTTGTCTTAGCTTCTTCAAGTTCAGATTGTTTTATAATCACTTTTAAAAAAATTCTGAAATGATATATTGCTACCTACTGCTACTTATAGCCATAAATGAGAGAAAAATAATTTTCTGTTTCAAAGAGCTTCTACTTTATTATTTTGTGTGTGTGTGTGTATGTGTGTAGATTTTAGGGAGGTTCCTTTTAACGGAGATCCTAAAAGTTGGCCCAAATTGTGGTACAAACTGAGTTAATCTTAATGAAGCCTGAACTACATGCAAATATGATTTTATTTGGACCACTGTAAGAAAAAAGTGATTATTGACAGTGAATGCTTATCCTTTATTTCTGATTATAAAGATAGTCTACATGTATGATAAATATTTCTAAAATAGAGGAAAACATAAAGGAAAGAAAAATCAACCATAATCTCACAACCAAAAGATATTTACTGTTAACTTTTAGATATATTGCTTTCCTGTATGTTTTTGGCATGTAGGTGTTTATACACAAATATACATATATTTTAAAATATATTGTAGATATAGTTTAACTTTTAAAAATTATCAGTATTATCAGTTTAAAATAGAGCCAAGCTCATTTCCTAAAGTGACTGAAGCAGGGCATCAAAATAGTCTCTGAACTAAATAATAATCTCATTTTGTACTGGTCTATTACAGAAGAGTTTTCAAATACTTACATGTTCTAAATATATAATTAGTTGTAGCATATCAGTTGAATTTGTAACTACTGGGGGAGAGGGAAAAATTCCCCTGTGTATTTGGTTATTAAAATCCTAATTTTATCTCTTAATTTGAGAAGCTCTAATAAACTTTAAGAGCTAAAAAGCCTCTTGATGAAAGTGAAAGAGGAGAGTGAAAAAGTTGATTTAAAGCTCAACATTCAGAAAACGAAGATCATAGCATCTGGTCCCATCACTTCATGGCAAATAGATGGGGAAACAGTGAAAACAGTGTCAGGCTGCAGATGGTGACTGCAGCCATGAAATTAAAAGATGCTTACTCCTTGGAAGTAAAGTTATGACCAACCTAGATGGCATATTAAAAAGCAGAGACATTACTTTGCCAACAAAGGTCTGTCTAGTGAAGGCTATGGTTTTTCCAGTGGTCATGTATGGATGTGAGAGTTGGACTGTAAAGAAAGCTGAGCAATGAAGAATTGATGCTTTTGAACTGTGGTGTGGGAGAAGACTCTTGAGAGTCCCTTGGACTGCAAGGAGATCCAACCAGTCCATCCTAAAGGAGATCAGTCTTGGGTGTTCATTCGAAGGACTGAAACTCCAAAACTTTGGCCACCTCATGCAAAGAGCTGACTTATCGGAAAAGATCCTGATGCTGGGAAAGATTGGGGGCAGGAGGAGAAGGGGACGACAGAGGATGAGATGGCTGGATGGCGTCACCAACTCGATGGACATGAGTCTGGGCAGACTCCAGGAGCTGGTGATGGACAGGGAGGCTTGGCGTGCTGCGATTCATGGGTCGCAAAGAGTCGGACATGACTGAGCGACTGAACTGAACTGAATAAACTTTACTGAAAATTTTAGACTATGAATAAGTTGTTTTAGCTCTTCTGTTTTCTTTTTTTTTTCTTTTAGTTTTTTATGTTTTAAATTTTAAAATCTTTAATTCTTACATGTGTTCCCAAACATGAACACCCCTCCCACCTCCCTCCCCACAACATCTCTCTGGGTCATCCCCATGCACCAGCCCCAAGCATGCTGCACCCTGTGTCAGACATAGACTGGCGATTCAATTCTTACATGATAGTATACATGTTTTCAAACAGTTTTAAGGTTTCAAGTTAATTCAAAAACCACTCCTAAAGAAAAAGAAGTTAATAGCTGTGGTCTATGTTCCATTTTGACTAACCCACTCTCAGAAATAGGGGAAGATTCAAGGTTGTTGAAAGTACATTGCACTTAGCAAATTTAATTTTTAAAATGTCCATAAGTATATTATTACAGCCTCTTCCACAGCCTTGGCAGAAACATATTTAAGTTAGCAGCCCTAAAGCTTACAGCTTCATTAGCTTCATATGAAAATTTTCTTGGCTCAGAAGTTAACATTAGTTGTCATTTGAGAAGCATAGTTAACATTTCTCAACATTTTGTTACTAAGTGTGGATTTATGCTTACTGAACTCCAAGCAAAGAGATAGTGGGGAGAACTAGGGGATATCTAAAGGTTCTCTAACAAAGGGGCTCCTAAGTACTTGACACTTCAGATAATGGCCTAATGAGTGGTGGTGCATGATTAGTCCAGGATCAGAGGTCAGAAAGGCAGTCTAAGCTGGCAGCCAAATGAAGAGACAACCAGAGCAGAAACAAATTCCTGTCAGGAGTCAAGATGTACATGCTCTTGCCCGTGGATGGTATTTGCTTCTGAGATGTGGTTTGTGGGAGGCTGTGTGTGTGTGCGCGCTCAGTCACTTCAGTCATGTCCAACTCTTTGCAACCTTATGAACTGTGTCCTGCCAGGCTCCTCTGTCCATGAAATTCTCCAGGCAAGAATACTGGAGTGGGAGGACATTCTCTTCTCCAGGGATCTTCCCAAACCAGGGATCGAATCCGAGTCTCTTGCTTTGCACACAGATTCTTACCATCTGAGCCACCAGGATAGGAGGCTTCTTGAATTCGAATGATGAGAGATGGGGTAAGATCAACCTACAATGTGACAATGAGCCAGGCATATACTCAAGACATTCTTGCTTAAGGTAACTGTCTGAGTTTGAAATTGTGACAAGAAAACATGATTCAAATTGGAAAATCTGCCTCCAGTTTCACTTGCTACCTCTTAATATCTGTATAATCTTAGGCAAAATTCAGGTTCCTAAAACTACCATCTATGTGCTTGCACAGATTCAGACATGACTGAAGTGACTTAGCAGCAGCAGCAGCAGCAACAACTTAAAATAACAAAATTACCTTTTTTTCCATGAATCTACAATTGGATGGGACTCAGTGGGGACAACTCTCTGCTCTACTTGGCATCAGCTGGAGTGGCTCAAACTCTGGGAGCTGGAGTGACCTGTAACCTCACTTATTCACCTCTCTCTGTCGGTTGATGCTGGCTGTGTGCTGGGACCTTGTTCTGTGACTGGAGTACCTACACATACCCTCTCCACGATGAGGGGCTGCTTAGCTCCTTCATCTTGTGGTAGCTGGTTTCCAATGTCAGACATCTCTGATGGCTGGGCAAAGTTGTAATACCTGTATGACTTAGCTTCAGAAGTCATACAGGATGACTTCAAGAGGAGGGAACACAGACTCCATTTCTCAGTGCAGAAGTGACAATGTCACACTGCAAAAGCAACACATGGATGGTATGTATTGGTGTCACATATTTGGAAAATATAATCTGCCATAAGAATAATAATAGTACACATTTATTTAATAATTAATAAGATATCAAATGCCTCAGGGGTAAAGAATCTACCTACCAATGCAGGAGATGCAAGAGATGTGGGTTTGATCCCTGGGTCAGAAAGATTGCCTAGAGAATCCCATGGACAGAAGAGCCTGTTGAGCTACAGTCTGTGGGGTCACAAAGAGCTGGATGTGACTGAGTGAGTGCAAGTGCATGCTACATGCTTCAGTGTTTTAAACAATAAGGAAGCCGTTCTGACTCTTTCCATGTTAAAAATTTAGAATATTGAAAGCATGCTAAATTGAAAATTGACAATAAGCTCCAAGTGCTAAGTGATCGACAAACATATATTACCTCATTTAATTTCTCACCATAGCACTTTTAGGTAGATATCATTATTGTCTCTGTTTTACAGATGAGCAGAGTGAGGCATAGTTGAGTCTTGGATAACCAAGAGTTCAGCTGATGAGAAGCCAAATCAAGATTGGGACCCAGGGCCTTAGAACCCATATGTAGCATATGTGCTCTCAGTTCCTAACAGCAGAATTATTTTCAGGACTAAACAAGATCACACAAGAGCTTTGTGAATTATGAATTTGCTATGCAAACTTAGGTTTTTTGAGGAAAAGCTTCATAAAATTTTCAGAAATATTCTTATTTTTCAGATTTAGTATATTGAATGTATATCTACATAGACTGCAAAATTGCTTTAATAAAAACTACTAATAGTGGAGTTATGTGATGTTTCCAGAAAGTAAAGTTTCTGAGAAGGGCTTTCCTGGTGGCTCAGTGGCAAAGAATCCATCTGACTATTCAGGAGACACAGGAGATGTATTCAGTCCCTGGGTTGGGAAGATCCCCTGGAGAAGGAAATGGCAACCTACTGCAGTGTTCTTCCCTGAGAAATCCAATGGATAGAGGAACCTGGTGGGCTACAGTCCATGGGATTACAAAGGGTCAGACACGACTTAGAGACTAAGCAACAACAACAAGCTTCTGAGAGTCTTCTTTTCTTTTATACTTTCTGATAACTTCATTCCCTCACATAGAATCTTTGGCCATAGCTTATATTTCCATTGTGGAATCAGAGGATCTTAAAGCTATGAGAAGTCTTACATGTTATATGGCTCAACTCCCTAATGTGTTGATGAAGTCTTTACTTGTACCTTTCAGAAACTTACTGACTTTTGAGGGTTTTCCACTCATACTCCACTCATACTTTTGAGAATACTCCACTCATGTGGGGTATTTTTCCTCTAATGTTCTCAAAAATGTAACTTTTCTTTTCAATTTATACAATCCTGAAGAATGATAGATGTGGAGTGAAAGACTTCTTATTTTATTTTGGAGGTTAAGTATTGGGGTATTTTTATTAGATTATTTTGACATCTATTACTAGTTACCAAAATAGCAATATGTGGGAAGTATAGGAAGAAAAACAGAAAATAACATTCCCTGTTCCTAGAGCTTGCATTGCATAAGAAGCAGCCTCCAGAAATAGTGACTGATTTCAAACTAGCAGAGATTTAAATTAGCAGAGATATTAAACATCCAGGATATATGCCTGTCTTCTTAAAGAGTAGTTGTTTCATTCAATAAGACAAAGACTGCCCATTGTGTGTGTGTGAGTGTGTTTGTGGCAGGAAATCAATTTCAATTATTCTATGAAGCACTACTCAACATTTGTCCTACATGAAGCCTACCAGGAATAGCTTACGGACAGGACAAAGCCAGGACCTCCCTTGGAGGCATTTCTGTGTCCGCTGTGCACAAAGCAACTTGGGAAGGTTGCAAGGATTTGTGGTCTCTAGTTCACCTTGGGATGATTCTCAAACTCAGCTCATAGCTCAGCTAGGCCTCTTCACGCTTGTTTGAGACAGAAAGTCATGTTTCAATGGCCATTTCATGTTGTTACAGGTCACAAACTCTAACTCAGGACTGTCCTGTGTGGGTGGTATGAGGATCTCTGTATTGTAGAGTCTTCTCCAGTAACAGAAAGAGCCCAGCTTGATTTCTCTGTGGGTGGGCTTTCTAATTTCTCAGGAAATTTGGGTTACCAGCTCAAATCCTGGCTTGGACAGAGCCCAAATCCCTAAGGCTAGAGTCAAAGATGTCAGGAGCATTTTTTTTTTTTCCCTATTGAGAACAAAATAATCACGCAGGTCACAGGCATTCATTTGACAATCTACACATTTCTACTGGTCAGACTGTGTCAGATACATTGAGTTTAGCAAGGTAAGTATAGGAAGAGCTATATCAGTAGTCAATACTCAACCCTGATGTTGCTTTGGTATATAATTAAGATTGTTAGTGTAACTAGAAATCATGGAGAACTTTACCACAGTATAGTTTCAAATCATACTGTTGTGGCTCAAGATTTTGAGAATATATTAAAATGTTTAATTTTATTCTTAGAGTGTTGTTTCCTGAGGCTCTAGGGTTTAATTTTTCCTCCCAATTCCTCCCTCACTCCTTTCCTCATTCCTTAGAAAAAAGCAAACAACTTTATAAGGCATTGTATCAGTCAATGCACTTATGAGTTATAACACTTATGTATTAAGTGTAAATAAATAATGATGAAACTAAATAATACAATTTCTTACAAATAACAGGTTGAGGATGTCAGATAGCCAAGAGAAAGTAAATGTTGAATAACTGAGAATTAGTTAAGCAGTTTGGCTTTATGTCTTTCAAGTTTTAATATTGTTCTTTAAAGTTTCAAGGAGAAAGAAACTAATGCTATACCAAAACTTAAAGAAAACTTTGTGATGAGCTATTTCTTCCATTAGTGAACTCACCTTTTACTATATTTTATTATTAATAAGTTTCTTTTTGTTTCCAGAAGGCAGAACTCCAGAGTATCTTAGCTTCTGTATTGAATCATCATTAATTGCGACAACAAAACCTGAAGAAAGGAGGCAACTAATTTCTGACAGTTTCAATATTAGGAAGCCCGAGCTCAAGCTGTAATGTTGTTGTGCAGAGTGATGCATTTCTAGAGGTGATCCTCTCTGAAGTTCTTTCCAATTACCAGAGGGAAATAAATGCATGCACAGAAAGTTATCTACCATCATACATCTTCATCTTCTTTTGTTAAATAATTCTTCTTATAGTGGACTTAGCATTCTTAGCATGACTGACGACCTCAGATGAAAATTCTTGCCACTTTTCTAGCCAATGATAGTAAATGATAGTAAATCAAAAGAGCCTAGTGGGCTCTATTTCTCCCAAGGCCTATTGTTTCTCTTTGGAAAAAAGTTAGCTCCATAATAATTCTACTAGGATCTTACATATGTTTCTGAAATTAGAAAAGTTAAACACTGTCTACTCCTCTAAGTGTCTGTTTATCAAGATTTTGGAATTGAGAGGATGGCACACATCTCATTATTTCATTGAGCAAAGGCTGAGAATGAATTTGTCTCCACTGTCCCAGAATGTTAAAATATTAAAATAGATTCAAGACTGGTTTTCTCTTACTGTATTTCTTTTGTGTGTGTGTATAATTCTCAGTAATAACCTAGAATTCTATTTTATGAGGCAACTTGGAAGGAGGGGTGGTGTCTCCAAAATTAGAAGCCATGGGTTTTGATAAGGTACTGCCACTAACTTTTTCTGTGACCTTGGGTAGGTTTATTCATTTTTGGACCTCACTTGTAAAACAAGGGTCATAGACTTGACTATGTGACCATATACCACGTGCTCAGTAATGTCTGACTCTCTGTGACGACATGGACTGTAGCCTCCCAGGCATGGGATTCTCCAGGCAAGAATACTGGAGGGGGGTGCCATTTCCTACTCCAAGGGATCTTCCCAGTTACCCACTGAACCACTGGGGAAGCCCCGTTCATTGACCGGATAACCTCTAAAGTTCCCCAAGTTACAATATATTTTATACACACATATATACTGTTGTATATAATAATTATAATGTTTTGTATAATATATAATATGATAATATATAATATTTATTGATTTATATATTTTATTAAATTACATGTTTGTCTTTTTAAATGAAATGCAGAAAGCACACACTGTCGTTTAAAGAGGACAGGCTGTCAAAGGGCAGTAAAACATGCCTTGCAAATTACTCTAGGACTTTAAATACAGTGTTATCACATTCTAGTGGGACAAAGATTTTTTCAGGCAGACTAGTCATGTTTTACTGCTTCAGTTGGTTAACAATTACTCATGAGTCAAGAGTTATTGAGTTGAAATAGGCACTGTGCTGGACAAAGGTGATTAAAGACACAGCCCTTACCTTCACCAGGTATACACACTAAGGGAGTATGCAGACATTAAGCAAATAATCCCACTGAGAACTACATGACTACACATCTATCCATATCTCACCATAAGTGCCATAAAGGAAATTGTCATTGTGATGATGGAGCTTAGGTGGGGCCGCTTTCTACTTCAAGTTTGGGGAAAACTTCTATGAGTAAGTGACAGAACTGAGAGACTGAGACCTGAGCGCTGAACAGAAGTAAGACTGGCAAAGGCTGCTGCTAAGTCGCTTCAGTCGTGTCCGAAGCTGTGCGACCCCATCCATAGACGGCAGCCCACCAGGCTCCTCCGTCCATGGGGCTTTTCAGGCAAGAGTACCGGAGTGGGGTGCCAGACGGAGGCAAATGCAAGAGGCTCTGAGAAAGGAAAAAATGTTACAGATTGGAAGATTAAAAGAGTCCAGTGTGGCTGTAAAAGTGAACTGGCAAAATGGCAAGAAGCAAGGGAGGCAAGGAGGCTGGGGGATCCCATGAGAACTTTCAGGCCATGAGAGACTTTTGGATTATATCCCAAGTCACAGAGGGAAACCAGTAAAGATACATGAAAAAGTAAATAAATTGATCCAACTATATTTAAAATAACTATGATATACAGGTTGAGAATGGATTGAAGCAAAGTAAGAGCGGATGTGGGTAGGCCACAAAGATGATAAGGAGAAAGAGATAGTGAAGCCTTGGACTGAAATTATGGTAATAAATTCAACATACATTAGAGTACTGATAAATTATGAATGAACAAGAGTAAGGAAATAAAATGGTTTCATTTTAATGGACACATGAAATATATCTAAATTAATTTCCATTAAAGATAGCTTTTTACTATATCATAGACAGTATATCTGCATGTGTGTGTCTGCTTATGTACATGTGTGCATTTGGAATTGTCATACCTTTTGTTATTTTCTTCCTCTTTTTTACAAATTTAAATTAAATTTAAATTTTTTAAATTTTTAATTTTTTTTAAGACCTATCAGACTGACCTATTTATTTATTTATTTTAGTTTTTTATTTTTTAAATTTTAAAATCTTTAATTCTTACATGTGTTCCCAAACATGCACCCCCCCCACCTCCCTCCCCATAACATCTCTCTGGGTCATCCCCATGCACCAGCCCCAAGCATGCTGCATCCTGCGTCAGACATAGACTGGTGATTCAATTCTTACATGATAGTATACATGTTAGACTGTCATTCTCCCAAATCATCCCACCCTCTCCCTCTCCCTCTGAGTCCAAAAGTCCGTTATACACATCTGTGTCTCTTTCCCTGTCTTGCATACAGGGTCGTCATTGCCATCTTCCTAAATTCCATATATATGTGTTAGTATACTGTATTGGTGTTTTTCTTTCTGGCTTACTTCACTCTGTATAATCGGCTCCAGTTTCATCCATCTCATCAGAACTGATTCAAAGTCAGTTCAGTCGCTCAGTCATATCTCACTCTTTGCGACCCCATAAACTGCAGTATGCCAGGCCTCCCTGTCCATCACGAACTCCTGGAGTCCACCCAAACCCATGTCCATTGTGTTGGTGATGCCATCCAACCATCTCATCCTCTGCTGCATCCCCTTCTCCTCCTGCCCTCAATCTTTCCCAGCATCAGGGTCTTTTCAAATGAGTCAGCTCTCCACATCAGGTGGCAGAAGTATTGGAGTTTCAGCTTCAACATCAGTCCTTCCAATGAACACCCAGAACTGATCTCCTTTAGGATGGACTGGTTGGATCTCCTTGCAGTCCAAGGGACTCTCAAGAGTCTTCTCCAACACCACAGTTCAAAAGCATCAATTCTTTAGCACTCAGCTTTCTTTATAATCCAACTCTCACATCCATACATGACTATTGGAAAAACCATAGCCTTGACTAGATGGACCTTTGTTGGCAAAGTAATGTCTCTGCTTTTTAATATGCCGTCTAGGTTCGTCATAACTTTCCTTCCAAGGAGCAAGTGTCTTTTAATTTCATGGCTGCAATCACCATCTGCAGTGATTTTGGAGCCCAGAAAAATAAAGTTAGCCACTGTTTCCACTGTTTCCCCATCAATTTGCCATGAAGTGATGGGGCTGGATGCCATGATCTTTGTTTCCTGAATGTTGAGCTTTAAGCCAACTTTTTCACTCTCTTCTTTCACTTTCATCAAAAGGCTCTTTAGCTACTCCTGTATTAGAATGGGTCCAGGGAACAGACATATGAATAAGGTATTGTTTTAATACCCTTAATTTCTTATCCTGTAGATGCTTTCTCCTCTGTCCTGCACTTCAGCATCATCTGTAGTCATCCCTTTGCATGTCAAACTCTTCGAGAAGCCTGAGTTTATCTAGCACATGAATTCTCTTTCATTCATTTATTTTTTCATTCCTAGGATATAATACTTGTTTTTTTTTTTAATGTCCCATGGTGAAGGTGTAAAAACAGGAGATTAGACAGCTTTGTATTTGAATTTCTACATTTCTGCCCTCACTTTTCTCTAATGCATCAGAGATATTGGAGGACTGTAATTTGGCACCCATAAAACTTGCAGAGTGTCATTGAAAGAGCTGAGTCAACAATACCTGTTGTTGTTCAGTCACTAAGTTGTGTCCTGCTCTTTGTGACCCCATGGACTGTAGCACACCAGGCTTTCCTGTCCTTCACTATCTCCAGGAGTTTGCTGAAACTCATGTCCATTAAGTCGGTGATGCCATCCAACTATTTCATCCTCTCTCAACCCCTTCTCCTCCTGCCCTAAATCTGTTATTTTCCAATGAGTTGGCTCTTCACATCAGATGGCCAAAGGATTGGAGCTTCAGCATTAGTCCTTCTAATGAATATTCAGGGTTGATCTCCTTTAGGATTGATTAGTTTCATCTCATTGTTGTCCAAGGGACTCTCAAGAGCCTTCTCCAGCCCCCAAATTTGAAAGCATCAATTCTTTGGTGCTCAGCCTTCTTTATGGTCCAACTCTCACATCCATACATGACTAATGGAATAACCACAGCTTTGACAATATGGACCTTTGTTGGAAAAGTGATGTCTCTGCCTTTTAATACACTATCTAGGTTTGTTATAGCTTTTCTCCCAAGAGGTAAGTGTCTTTTAATTTTGTGGCTGCAGTCATCATCAGCAGTGATTTTAGAGCCCAGGAATATAAAATCTGTCACTGTTTCCACTTTCAGTTCAGTTCAGTTCAGTCGCTCAGTTATGTCCGACTCTTTGCAACTGCATGGACTGAGCATGCCAGGCTTCCCTGTCCATCATCAACTCCCAGAGCTTGCTCAAACTCATACTCATCAAGTTGGTAATGCCATCCAACCATCTCATCCTCTGTCATCCCCTTCTCCTCCTGTCTTCAATCTTTCCCAGCATCAGGATCTTTCCTAATGAGTCAGTTCTTTGCATCAGGTGGCTGTGGTGAAAAGATTGGAGATTCAGCTTCAACATCAGTGCTTCCAATGAATATTCAGGATTGATTTCCTTTACAATTGACTGGTTTGACTTCCTTGCAGCCCAAGTGACTCTCAAGAGTCTTCTCCAACACATAGCTCAAAAGCATCAATTCTTCAGTGCTCAACTTTCTTTATGGTCCATCTCTCACATTGACACATGACTACTGGAAAAACCATAACTTTGACTAGATGGACCTTTGTCGGCAAAGTAATGTCTCTGCTTTTCAATATGCTGTCTAGGTTGGTCATAACTTTCCTTCCAAGGAGCAAGTGTCTTTTAATTTCATGGCTGAAGTCACCATCTGCAGTGATTTTGGAGCCCAAGAAAATAGTCTCTCATTGTTTCCATCATTTTCTCATCTATTTGCCATAAAGTGATGGGGCTGGATGCCATCATCTTAGTTTTTTGAATGTTGAGTTTTAAGCCAGCTTTTTCACTTTCCTCTTTTACTTTCATCAAGAGACTCACTAGTTTGTCTTTACTTTCTGCCAGAAGGGTGGTATCATCTGCATATCTGAGGTTATTGATATTTCTCCTAGCAATCTTGATTTCAGCTTGTGCTTCATCCAGCCTGGCATTTTGCATGATGTACTCTGCATATAAGTTAAATAAGCAGGGTGACAATATAGCCTGGAAGTACTCCTTTCCCAATTTGGAACCAGTCTGTTATTCCATGTCCAGTTCTAACTGTTGCTTCTTGACCTGAATAGAGGTTTCTCAGGAGGTAGGTAAGGTGGTCTGGTATTCCCATCTCTTTAAGAATTTTCCACAGTTTCTTGTGATCCACACAGACAAAGTCTTCCCTGATACCTCAGTTGGTAAAATAATCTGCCTGCAATGCAGGAGACCCCGGTTCAATTCCTGGGTCGGGAATATCTGCTGGAGAAGGGATATATTGTATATACTGTATTAATCATATGTTGTATTAATACATAAGGATAAGGAAATGTATATAGGTGAAGGGAAATTAGCTTTCACCTTCTCATATAGGTGAAGGGAAATTACAGTGGATGATATTCTCTCTTAGGGTCTTCATGAACTATTCCTTTGCATTTTATCTATATATAATATTTAACTCTAATGCTGTCATTAAATGTTCTTATCTTCCATGTTCTTGAGGTTCTTTCTTGGTAGTTCTCTTGTTAAATGTAGTGTGAAACTTTTGACCATCAGAGGGTGTTTGTAAATGCTCCACAGATAACGATGTGAAAGAATCTGGCACCTAGCGTGTTGTGGAATTGACACACACTGCCTTCTGTGTGCTGCTTTGCTTCACAACCCTTTGTACCCATGACATCATGATCCCTCCAGTGGCCCACTACTTTCAGAAAGATCTGTTAAACCAAATCAGATTAGGATGTCAGGGCTTTAAAGGATTATCTTTCCCGGGATGATTTATCTTTTTAGGAGAAAGGAATTATGTCTTACCTATGGTAGAATTTCAGATAGCAGGGTAGGAGGCATCTTGAGCTACAGGGGCCCAAGTCCTTTGCTACCACTTCTGTTAGCGGTATATATAAGCCTTATTGCAAACACCCTGGCCTGAAGAGCAGATAAAATGCCCAGTGGCATTTCCTTGGTTGTATTCTTAGTTGGCCCTTCAATGACTCTGCTTTGCTCATCATCACGCATAGAGGCAGTCTGTCACCCTTCCTTGCAGTTTCCCTGACCCAGCTGACTCATCCCTACACATGCTCACACATCTGGTGCCCCTACAACCTGTCAAATAGGACTCTGATGGCCAGGCTTGAGTCCTCCTCTCCCTCATTTATGCTGTGCAGGGACAGAAGCGACCTTTCCAAGCCTCAGTTTTATCATGTGAGAAATGTTGTGTTGTGGGCTTCTGAAGACAAAAGGACATAATGAATGTAAATGGCTTCACCTGCTGCCTAGCACCTAGAGCTGAAGAAATGTTAGCTAAATAAATACTAACAAACTCTCATATGCTAATATTTGCGTTTATTAAATCATTTACTCCTTATAGAAAGTCTAAGAGGTAGTTTTGATAATACTTTTATTTTCATTGCTCAGATGAACCTAAAAGCAGAGAGGTCATTGACAACAGAAGTCCCACAACTAAATAGTGGGTGAGTCAGAATTTGAGCCCAAGACTTTGGTTTCAGAGTACCTGCTTTTCACCATTCTGCAATGTTATCTTTCCTATAAGCAAATGGTATTACCTCAAGATCATTGGCAAAATCATCAGAAAAGTCTTCTATTTAGCCTCAATCAATCCAGGTGACACGCAGGTCAGACTAAGGTGCTATAATGCAAACTGGTGTGTGTATGTGTAGTGTTAGTCACTTAGTTGTGTTCAACTGTTTGTGACTCCAGGGACCTGTCGGGCTCCTCTGTCTGTCCATGGAATTCTCCAGGCAAGAATGTGTGGGTGGGTTGCCATTCCCTTCTTCAGGTGATCTTCCCAACCCAGGGATCAAACCTGGGTTTCCTGCACTGCAGGCAGATTATGTACCATCTGAACCACCAGGGAAGTCCACAAAATGGTGTAGAATGAGTCTTTCCCACGATGATAGAAAACCGGCGTTGGTAGCAAACCAAGGCTAGCATTACAGCCTCATAATGAGGTCTCAGGTATTATCTATGCAACTCCTTTACTTTATAGATAAAGAAACTGGAACCCAGGGCAATACAGGTACTTGCACATGGCCATAGTTAGTTTGAGCAAACTCCAGGAGATAGTGAAGGACAAGGAAGCCTAGTGTGCTGCAGTTCATGGGGCCGAAAAGAGTCAGACATGACTCAACGACCAAACAATAGCAACAATAGTTAGACTAAGGAAGGACTGATTAGGTTTTATAGGCACAAATCCAAAGGCCTTTTAATTCACTACATTTCCTGCATGAGGCTCTCATGTCCTTTGAAATAATGACAGCATTTCCCTCATAGGCTAATTTCCTTTGATCCAAGGTAAAATCTATTTTGACTTTGTTGAATGGAAAGTTTTACTGATGATGTAAAGATACAAAAAGTGGGGTTAAGTAGAAGGAGACGAAGGGCTTAGTAATGTGGTTGGGTTAATCCCACTGAGCAAAAGGTGGCTAACAGTAGCTGCATGGAGAGGGTAAGAGAACAGCTGGCTCCTGCTGAATGTCATTCCAATGATACTGGACAATGTGTCTCTTTATTACTTCAGGTTCACCTAATGAGCTTGTTCTGTAAGCAAACTTGTTTTCTAATATGATGCTTGTTTCTACAGGGTTGTGTCTTGTACCCTGCTTTTTAGTGACTGCATGCCTAAAAGTGAGTATTGGCAAAAATAAACCTGCAGGCAAGATACACTTTAGATGGTTACACAACAAATGCTTTATCCTCCCCTACAGTCATGTACTTGTAAAAGAATCAGATTGGGAATGAAACAAGCTGTTGAAAAAAATTTTGCTAAGCAGATGCTTACTCTGGGTTCTGAGAATATGAAATATGTTTTGACATGAAGCTTGGGATTATGAAAGAGTGCTGATTCATATTGTTCTAGAATCACCAAATGCTCATATTGAAAGGGACCTTAAAGATCTCCTGGTATGAACCCCATACTTTGAACTTGAGGAGAAGATAATGGTAAACAGTTCAAGGTCACAGCAAATTAGAGTCAAGATTTTTGGCTCTCATTCTGGGATTTTTATATTGAAATGTCATATAGAAGATCAAGAATGTGTTCATCTGCAAATAACAGAAAACCATCCTAATGGTGGCTTTGCACATTGGGTTTCACCTTTCTCACTCAAGAAGACATCCAAGGGTAGCTAGTGCAGGGCTAAAATGAAGTGTAGTCATGCTACTGGGTAGCTGGGCTATTATGTTTACCACTTCCCCAGGCTTCATTCTCATAGTTCACCTCTCATTATGACAACATGGCTGCTGCACATCTAAGCCTGGGTCCATATACTGGTGTAAAGAAAGAAAGGATAAAAGGCCTAAGAAGCATACTTGTTTCATCTGACCTTTTCAAAATTTTCCCAGAAGCCTCACCTGGCAACTTCTGCTTAAATCTCACTGTCTGGAATCGGGTCGCTTTTGCATTTCTAGCTGCAAGAGTCTGGGAAAGTAGATACCTTTGACTATGCACAGTTACCCCAAACAAAAAAGGGTATTTTTTAGTAAGGAAGGATAGGGGAATGGATAATGAATAGAAAACTACTAGAGTATGTAACATGAAGGATGCTGTAGGCAAGTAATTAAAGGGTATAGTTTTTAGGGTGAGACATATCTGAATTCAAATTCTGGCTCTTACACTTTGGGGGCAAAACACTTCACTTTCTCAGGCCTATATTTTCTTTATAAATGGAGACATTAGGCAAAATTAGGCAATAAGGTTGTACTGAAGTTAAAAGAAGATAATTGTGAAACAATAAGGCTCCTATAATGTTCACTTTGTACCACTGCTTTAGGATCTGTACATGAGGACTGCTTATCCTGCCTGGACCAAGTTATACTTTGATTTCCTTTACCTTCAATGACACAGAATACCCAGGACATGAAGGCACAGTAACTGGTTAAACAGATTTTATTCATCTATATTCCCTCTTAGAAATAATACCCCAATGATACTTAGACATTGTTCACACTGTTTTTAACCCTTTACTCAAAGGAGAGGGACTTCAGTGGGCCAACCATCCTGGCTTCAGTCTGAAGTGTTTCCGTATCATGGAAAAGAGATGACCAGACCTGCTGCCCAGACTTAGTAGGCAATTTACAGCACAGAGAGTGTTGTGAGATTTAATCTCTTTTCTTTGAGCAGAACATTAGCAGATGATGAAATTTACATCTCCCAGACTAAAGTTCATTGCGTCTTAGGGGAAAAAAAAAGATGAGATTAACAGCTTCTTTAAATTAATAAATTGAGGTGATTCATATCATATTTTAGGATTTCAAACAAGAAATCTGTATATATTAAACAGGCCCTCTCAACCTAAGTTGAGAAACTTAAACTGCAACGAGATCCAACCAGTCCATCCTAAAGAAGATCAGTCCTGGGTGTTTTTTTTTTTTTTAATGTAAATTTATTTATTTAAATTGGAGGCTAATTGCTTTACAATATTGTATTGGTTTTGCCATACATCAACATGAATCCACCACGGGTGTAAACTTTGGAAGGACTGATGTTGAAGCTGAAACTCCAATACTTTGGCCACCTGATGCAAAGAGCTGACTCATTTGAAAAGACCCTGATGCTAGGAAAGATTGAGGGCAGGAGAAGGGGACGACAGAGGATGAGATGTTTGGATGGCATCACTGACTCAATGGACATGGGTTTGGGTAGACTCTGGGAGTTGGTGATGGACAGGGAGGCCTGGCGTGCTGCAGATCATGGGGTCACAAAGATCAGACAACTGAGTGACTGAACTGAACTGAACTCAATGTAAGAATGTACGTATCAAGGAAATGGCACACAGCTTATGGTCAGCTTTAAAACAGTGACTAGGCCATTGGTATTTCTTACTTTCTTAAGGAAGAAAAATCATTACATTGTTTTTTGAGAGGTTCATTTCCATTCTGAAAAAGTTTTCTGAATACCTTATAATAGCTATGTTTGGCATGATATTCAGATGAAAACTGTACCTTAATCTATTTTTATTTCAATATTTTAATTGACAAAGTAAGACATGATTCAGTTTCAGTTTCAGTTCAATCCCTCAGTCGTGTCTGATTCTTTATGACCCCATGAACCGCAACACCCCAAGCCTCCCTGTCCATCACCAACTTCTGGAGTTCACCCAAACCCATGTCCATTGAGTCGGTGATTGCATTCAACCATCTCATCCTCTGCTGTCCCCTTCCCCTCCTGCCTTCAATCTTTCCCAGAATCAGGGTCTTTTCAAATGAGTCAGCTTTTTGCATCAGGTGGCCAAAGTATTGGAGACTAAGCTTCAGCATCAGTCCTTCCAATGACTATTCAGGACTGATTTCCTTTAGGATGCCCAAGGGACTCTCAAGACTCTTCTCCAACACCACAGTTCACACGTGTATACCTGTGGTGGATTCATGTTGATGTATGGAAAAACCAATACAATATTGTAAAGTAATTAACCTCCAATTAAAATAAATAAATTTATATTAAAAAAAACCAAAAGCATCAATTCTTCGGCGCTCAGCTTTCTTTATAGTCCAAATCTCACATCCATACATGACTACTGGAAAAACAGTATCCTTGACTATATGGACCTTTGTTGACAAAGTAATGTCTCTGCTTTTCAATATTCTGTCTAGGTTTGTCATAACTTTCCTTCCAAGGAGTAAGCATCTTTTAATTTCATGGCTGCAATCACCATCTGCAGTGATTTTGGAGCCCAGAAAAATGAAGTCAGCCACTGATTCCATTGTTTCCCCATCTATTTGCCATGAAGAGATGGGACTGGATGCCATGATCTTCATTTTCTGAATGTTGAGCTTTAAGCCAACTTTTCCACTCTCCTCTTTCACCTTTATCAAGAAGCTCTTTAGTTCTTCTTCACTTTCTGCCATAAGTGTGGTATCATCTGCATATCTGAGGTTATTGATATTTCTCCTGGCAATCTTGATTCCAGCCTGTGCTTCCTCCAGCCCAGCATTTTTTATGATGTACTCTGCATATAAGTTATATAAGCAGGGTAATAATATACAGCCTTGACGTACTCCTTTTCCTATTTGGAACCAGTCTGTTGTTCCATGTCCAGTTCTAACTGTTGCTTCCTGACCTGCATAGAGGTTTCTCAGGAGGCAGGGCAGATGGTCTGGTATTCCCATCTCTTTCAGAATTTTCCACAGTTTATTGTGATCCACAAAGTCAAAGGCTTTGGCATAGTCAATAAAGCAGAAATAGATGTTTTTCTGGAACTCTCTTGATTTTTCAATGATCCAGCAGATGTTGGCAATTTGATCTCTGGTTCCTCTGCCTTTTCTAAAACCAGCTTGAACATCTGGAAGTTTACGGTTCACGAATTGTTGAAGCCTGGCTTGGAGAATTTTGAGCATTACTTTACTAGCATGTGAGATGAGTGCAATTGTGCAGTAGTTTGAGCATTCTTTGGCACTGCCTTTCTTTGGGATTGGAATGAAAACTGACCTTTTCCACTTCTGTGGCCACTCCTGAGTTTTCCAAATTTGCTGGCATATTGAGTGTAGCACTTTCACAGCATCATCTTTCAGGATTTGAAATAGCTCAACTGGAATTCCATCATCTCCACTAGCTTTGTTAGTAATGATGCTTTCTAAGGCCCACTTGACTTCACAATCCAGGATGTCTGACTCTAGGTGAGTGATCACACCATCATGATTATCTGGGTCATGAAGATCTTTTTTTTACAGTTGTTCTGTGTATTCTTGCCACCTCTTAATATCTTCTGCTTCTGTTAGGTCCCTACTATCTCTGTCCTTTATTGAACCCATCTTTGCATGAAATGTTTCCTTGGTATGTCTAATTTTCTTGAAAAGATCTCTAGTCTTTCCCATTCTATTGTTTTCCTTTATTTCTTTGCATTGATCACTGAGGAAGCCTTTCTTATCTCTCCTTGCTGTTCTTTGGAACTCTGCATTCAAATGGGTATATCTTCCTTTCCTCCTTTACTTTTCATTTCCCTTCTTTTCACAGCTATTTGTAAGGCCTCCTCAGAGAGCCATTTTGCTTTTTGCATTTGTTTTTCTTGGGGATGGTCTTGATTCCTATCTCCTGTACAATGTCTAAATTTAGTACAATGTCTAAATTGTACGAAATAATACATGATTATTTAGGTAAATTTAAAAACAATGAGAATAGAAATATAAAAATATAATTATATTTAATTCTATTTTATGCATATCCTTCAAACTTTATATATACACATATACATTGAAAATTCACTTTATAGTTTGCATACTATTTTTTAATATTTTAATACTTAGTATGATATTCCTTTTACATAGAAAACAACTTCATACCACTATAGAAAACAGCTGCATGTATTCTTTATATCAGTATATAATAATTATTTAACCATCTCTTCCTGTAGAAAAGAGTATTTTTCCTTGCCTGTTTTTTTTTTTTTCTGCTATATTTTCCAGAGATCTTTGTAACTGAAACTAGATGGACAATGGAATTATTTTCTGAAACTTAAATTTCTGAGCTGAAAAATATGAATGTAATTTGAAGTATTGCTGCTATAGATTTCCAACCAAAAAATCAGAACAGTTTATACAACCATTAGTAGTATATGAGTGCTCATTTCCATAAATTCTTGCCAATATCAAATATTATCATTAAAAGTATACTACAGTGTGCGTATGTGTGTGTGTGTGTTTGTGGTGTGGTGTGGGATACTTCTTCTGAACTCTTTACTAGATGCAGTTTTCCCAGTTGTGATGGTATATTCAATATCACACAGGCAAGGACAGTGGATGGATAAGATAGGAACTCCTTCTGTGAACCAATTTTTTCCATGTGACAACTGAAATGAAAAATGCTGCTTTTCTCCAAGAATGATGATGTCCTTTATATTTTTATACTACTTACATTTTCCCTTCTCTTAGCTTCTTTGTCCATATCATGAAGAATTTGAGTTAGAGAAACAACAAACTGGGGTATTATATAAAACTCTAAAATAGGCTAAGTATCTGAAACTTAAGATTCAGTGACAGAGAGACTCAATATAGACAAACACAGACCTTTGAATGCATTGTGTAAACACCAATATTCCAAAAATAAAGTGGAAAAGGAACTGCTTTTTTTGCACCAATGACAGAAAAAATGATCTAGGGACAAGTTGGGAACAAGGTGACCATGAGTGAAGAGCAAAAATCTGCTGTTAAAGAAACAGTCACGAGCTTGAGTTTTATAAATAGGAACACAGAAATAAAGGAATCTAAAGCTCTTGAGTCAATGAGAAAGCCTACATCCAATTTTAGATTCTACAACTTTAGAGAAACATAGAGAGTCACACTAGGCACCATTGCTTGGATTTTTATTTGTTCCAGGAACTTTGCATTTATCAGTACACATAACTCGGTAATCACAACAATCCTTTGAGATGGTATGACCCCCATTTTGCACAGGAGGAAAGAAAAATCCAAAGAAAATACTTAAGGCTATCTCCTCATCCAGGATCCAGGATTCAAACCAGGTCGGTCTGTCTCCAAGGCTCATCCTCTCATTTGTTCAGCTACAAGTCATACCTGAAAACATGATGGGGCAAAAAGACAAAAGTGGACCAATCCTATCGCATAGAGATGGCAGTAACCTTTGGTTAATTTTCTCCTTCAACTTGGATGCTATAACTCTACCTGTCCAATCTGGGGTAATTCGAGGTGGTATTGTGAAGTTGCTGATAAAAACGATTCTCTTCTGTTTGCTCGGATTGCCTTGTCTCAGGCATATCCTCCACTGACCTAGCATATAAATTCCCTTGTGTACTTCTAAGGCAGGTAATGACTCATTCACCTCTGACTGACCAGACCCATAATGCTGACTGCAGGGGTGTGAATGGAGCAGGAAAATATAACACTTTCTACATGTTAAGTGGGAGAACCAAATAAATTAAAAGTTTGCTGGGAAAAGTTAAAAGAATCGGGGTTGTTTCTTTGGGAGGAGAGAGAGCTGAATTGTGGCTTCCAGAAAGACTTTTTAAAAAAAGAAGAGAAAGAATTCAAACAAGCTAATATCTGTCTCCTCTGAGAGTGAAGGAGATATAAATTTAGATTTTGTTGTACAGGATTTAGATCACAAAGAAAATTTTCCTGATAGTAATGATTATTGGATATTGGCAGTAGGTTTCTTGAAGGTGCTGTGAAATCAATTTTCATCACCATAGTTCTTTTAAAAATGGGATATTTTCTTATTTGTCCAAGATGTCACAGTTCAGTTCAGTCGGTCAGTCGTGTCTGACTCTTTGCGACCCCATGAACTGCAGCACGCCAGGCCTCCCTGTCCATCACCAACTCCCAGAGTTCACTCAAACTCATGTCCATCGAGTCGGTGATGCCATCCAGCCATCTTATCCTCTGTCGTCCCCTTCTCCTCCTGTCCCCAATCCCTTCTAGCAGGAGGCAAAATAACAAGTTTTCAGGACCTTGGATAGGGACTGGCCCATAACCTAAGGGATGTATCATCAACCAGGGGCTTCCTGGGCTTTTCAGTGATAGAGAATCCATCTGCTAATGCAGGAGACAGGGTTTGATACCTGGTTTGGGGACATCCCCTGGAAAAGGAAATGACAACCTTCTCCAGTATTCTTGCCTGGGAAATCCTATGGACAGAGGAGCATGGTAGGCTGTAGTCCATGGGGTTGCAGAGTCAGACATGAGTTAGAATAAACAGCAACACAATAATAGCTCTGAGGACTAAGCAACAACATAACATAACACAACATTCTAAGACTACCCCAGAATATCAAGGGAGGAATGTAAGCATGAATTAAGACAGAGACTAAGGGAGTCTAGTGCATAAGACAGTGAATCTTGGAAAGTAATACCATTCCTCTTTTAAGGAAAGTGAAGAAATATCTACATATTTTCCCTGTATAAATATTTCCCCTCATATAACTGAGTTGTATGTGTGTAAGGATGAGATATTTTGAATGTTGTTGTTTGACCAAGGTCATTTATGAAGATGCAGTAACAAGAATTGGACTTCATTCAAAATAAATACTGAAATGTTATTATAGCCACCAAAAAGAATTCATGTTGCTTCTTAAATATATCCTCAATATTTTAAGAGTTGAAGAAAAAACAATCAATATAAAGACCAGTCTTAAGAGCCTACTTTTTCCCATGATGATAGTTCAATAATTATGAAACCCAAGACAACTTTATTTCATAGCTTGTTAGTGAAACTTACCTACCAAATCACTACAGATCAATCTTTTGTGAACTAATGTCTGTAAATGTGATCTGATAATAATCATACCTATTGTTGTTCAGTCACTAAGTCATGTCCAACTCTTTGTGATCCCATGGACTGTAGGACACCAATCATATCTAACTTCTTAAAAAATCCCTATAGCTTAAAAAATTGAGGTGTTGTCATTGTTTTTTATGCTTTTGAGATAGTTCTAGTTTTTACCCCTATTTTCAGTACTTTTATTAACTTTGCCCTTGTATAATATGTCCACATCTATTATGTTTAGATACTTTTGTTATTCAAACTATAGACATTTATTTGCAAACCCCATGTTCTCCCTCATTAATTCCCCACATGTTCTATTTAAAGGCTTGTTTTGCAGAATATCTTGATACTCTGCAAATTTGCAGAATATTCTTACAGAATATTTACAGAATACTCTCTGTAAATCTTTTTCTCATATAACTAATGTAGAATAAAAATGCTTCAGCATATTTCAATTTTATATTTTATGGGCTTTGTCAGATGCCATTCTTCCTTCTCTCTTTTACTCTCTAGGATTTGGGCAACATCATAACAGCGATAAAGTCTATTATAAAATCTGCTACAACACAGCAGCATATAGCACATTTCCACGTTGCACTCTGGTAGTGGTATGCCAGATGCTTTACTTGAGATCTGCTGTACAGAGTGTCATTCTATAAACCAAGAACCTTCTGTTCCAATGAAACTTCTCTACTCATTGTCTCTAAAAGTGCCTTTTGTGGATTCTCATTCACTTTCACTTACCCTGAAAGCTAGTCTCTTGCTTACATTCTTCCAGAACTCAGTTTCATTCCTGCTTTTCCCAAGAGGTATTCTCTGATCATCTCTGCTTTCTCATTCAGAAATTTAGAATTGTGGTATTTTTCATATCACATGTAGCATGTTCAGCTTGGTCTGTTGCTGTATTTTGCATGCTTGTGGCATGACTTCATAGCTGTATGATAAGTCCGTGTAGGAAGCAGTATAAAATGGTGGTTATGAGTGAGAGCTTCTGTGTTAGATGTCGAATCCTACCTTCACTGTTTGATCTTAGGCAAAGTATATAACTTAGAGCTTCCACATTCCCATCTGCGCTATAACTTTTATGTGGAGTGCTTCTGATGAAAAGATAAAATGCTTAGGTATTTAGCACAGTGCCAGGCACATAGCAAATAGTCATCAAATTGAAGGGAAAGCCAACGCCCAATAATTCTGGGCAACCCTTCAAAGTGCAGAACCTAGGGATTTTTTTCAAGTTGAGATCTCAATAAACTATTTGAATGAAAATATGTAGTTCCTTACCAGACCTGAGTATTAACACTTCAATTCAGTTCAGTCACTCAGTCATGTCCGACTCTTTGCAACCCCATGGACTGCAGCATGCCAGGCCTCCTTGTCCATCACCAACTCCTGAAGCTTGCTCAAACTCATGTCCCTCGAGTTGGTGATGCCATCCAACCATCTCATCCTCTGTTGTCCCCTTCTCTTCCAGCCCTCAATCTTTCCCAGCATCAGGGTCTTTTCCAATGAGTCAGTTCTCCACATCAGGTGGCCAAAGTATTGGAGCTTCAGCTTCTGCATCAGTCCTTCCAATGAATATTCAGGACTGATTTCTTTTGGGATTCTTTTGTATTAAAACTTATATAGCACTTTTAAGAGTTTTATTATGTCAGTTCTTTATATATTCAAAACTCCTTCTGAGCCTCACAGAAGGATTGGGAACACGTGTACACTCGTGGCGGATTCATGCTGATGTATGGCAAAACCAATACAGTACTGTAAAGTAAAATAAAGTAAAAAAAATTTTTTTTCTCACTACGAGCAAAGGCAAAAGGAGATCTGAGTGGTCAGGTGGAAAGGGAAGGGAGACAGAAGGCAGGTTCTGTGCTAAGTAATTTATTTCCAGGCTGGCATCATTTGACCGTGACCTGGGAGGCAGGCAAAGAGTACATGTCTTTTAGTTTTCTTTCTATCTGTGGAAAAATTTGTTTCTATTTTAAGATCCAGAATAAAAGCATGTTCTTTCCCCCCAGATTTTTGAGGTATAATCGAAAAACAAAATAGCTTACGTTTAAGGTGTGCAATGTGATAGTTTGATATACATATACTTTGTGAAATAATTACTACAGTCAAGTTGATTCACACATCCATTACCTCACATAGTTACATCTCTTGTTTTTTTCTGAGAACATTTAAGAAACTCTCAGCACATTTGAAGTATACGATACATATTATTAGCTATAGATTATTATTATTATTATATATGTAACTAACTGTATAGTCACCATGCTGTATATTAGATCCTCAGAACTTACTCATAACTGAAATTTTCCATTCTTGACCAACATCTCCCCAGTTTCTCCATTCCCTTACTTCTAGTAACCACTGTTCTACTCTTGCTGTATGAGCTTGAATTTTTTAGATTTCACATATAAGAGAGATCATACAGTATTTGTCTTTTTATGTCTGGCTTATTTCACTTAATGTAATGTCCTCTAAGTTCACCAATGTTATTGCAAGTGGTGGCCTTTGTTGTTGTTCAGTCAATAAGTTGTGTCCAAATCTTTGTGACCCCATGAACTACAGCTTGCCAGGCCTCCCTGTCCTTTACTATTTCCCAGAGTATGTGCAAATTCATGTCCATTGAGTCTGTGATGCCATCCAAACATCCAGCCATCACTCCCTTCTCCTCCTTCCCTCAATCTTTCCCAGCATCAGGATCTTTTCCCGTGAGTTGGATCTTTGTATTAGGTGGCCAAAGGATTAGAACTTCAGCTTCAGCATCAGTCCATCCAACAAATATTCAAGGTTGATTTCCTTTAGGATTGACTGGTTTGATCTCCTTGCAGTCAAAGGAACTCTCAGGTGTCTTTTCTAGCACCATAGTTTGAAAGCATCAATTGTTTAGTGCTCAGCCTTCTTTATGGTCCAACTCTCACATTCATACATGACTACTGGAAAAATCACAACTTTGACTATAATGGCCTTACCTTTATTTTTAATGACAAATATTCCATTTTGTGGCTAATATTCCATTTTTATGGCTAATGTTCTATGAATAATATTCTACTCCATGCCTATGTAACATATTATTACTTTTTTTAAATCCATTCATTCACCCATCAATGGACACTTAGGCTATTTCCATATACTGGCTATTTGTGATACTTATTTCATTTTCTTTGTTTATACCCCTAGTAGAGGGATTAGTTCCCTGGTGGCTCAGATGGTAAATAATCTGCCTGCAATGTGGGATACCTGTGTTTGATCCCTGGGTTGGCAAGATCCCATGGAGAAGGGAATGGCTACCCACTCCAGTATTCTGGCCTGGATAATTCCATGGACAGAGGAGCCTGGCAGGCTATAATCCATGGGGTTGCAAAGAGTTGGACACAACTGAGCAACTTTCACTTTCGGAGTGATTTCTGGATCATATAGTAGTTTCATTTTAAAATTATGGGAACTTCATATTGTTTTCCATAATGGCTGTACCAATTTACATCCCTTCCAACAATGGTGACTCCAATGGTAAAAAGTTTGTCTGCAATGCAGGAGACCCAGGTTCTATCCCTGGATCAGGAAGATCCCATGGAGAAGGGCATGGCAACCACTCCAGTGTTCTTTCCTGGAGAATCCCATGGACAGAGGAGCCTGGCAGGCTACAGTCCATATGGTCACAGAGCCAGACATGACTGAAGTGACTTAGTATGCATGTGCAACAATGTCCAAGGATTCCTTTTTCTCCATACCCTCGC
Organism: Ovis aries; assembly: GCF_016772045.2. Taxonomy (NCBI): domain Eukaryota; kingdom Metazoa; phylum Chordata; class Mammalia; order Artiodactyla; family Bovidae; genus Ovis; species Ovis aries. The sequence goes on from NC_056061.1 coordinate 70,639,404, forward strand.
CAACAAGAGGCACTTTCTTTAGGCAGCTTTTCCTGATTCCTAACCTACAGCATCTCTAATAAATATTTACATTCAAGTTTGTCATGTCATTTCTACTAAATAAAAGTACTGCAATGTGATTTTAAGTTTCCTGGAGGTGATTTTCTTCCTCTTTTGTATAGTATTTGTGTCTAGTACTATCATCAATGTAACAAGTACACATGAGGTAATATTTATGAATGTGATAGTTAAAATATAAAGACTTATAAATGTGCAAGTTATTATTCTTGTTCTTATATTAGAATTACCCTCATAAAAATTTTGGAGAAGGCAATGGTAACCCACTCCAGTACTCTTACCTGGAAATTCCCATGGACAGAGGAGCCTGGTAGGCTGCAGTCCATGGGGTCGTGAAGAGTCAGACACAACTGAGCAACTTCACTTTCACTTTTCACTTTCATGCATTGGACAAGGATATGGCAACCCCCTCCAGCATTCTTGCCTGGAGAATCCCAGTGACGGAGGAGCCTGGCAGGCTGCCATCTATGGGACTGCACAGAGTCAGACATCACTGAAGCAACCTAGCAGTAGCAGTGGTTGAGAGATATCTAGTTTGGAGTCCCAGCCTTCATAAGAGAAATGAATAGTTTAAATATGATCTATCACATCATATTCAGCTCTCAATCAACTGGTATAATGAATAACTACCCTCCAAAAAAGAAAATATGAATAAAGAAATTGAAACAAGTATATCATAGAAACAATTAAACTATGCCAACATTTTTAAAAAAATTATAAAAACATACATGTTTAATTGCTTGTTGCTATTAAGTTGGTCAATGAGAATTCTTTCAAAATGTCAAAAAAATAAAAGAGAAACAATCAGTAACTTAGAAATAAGGTAGACTGTTGCAATTCTAACACAAGCTTGATGCCTATTGGTGAGCCATTTTACTTGGCCTAATTTCCTTGCTGTAGCCTGAAGGGTTTGGATAGAGTATGTCTAAAGCCTTTACTAGACTGAAAACCAAGAATTTTCTTATTTGAATGCATAGAATATTCTTGCTCATTTAGTCTGCTTGTGTTTTGATAAAAGAGTAAAACCATTTTCTGTGATCGGAGTCCAAAGATAGACCCTAGCAGTTGAGTTGCTTCCCTTGTAACACCATCTTATGATGCCTTTTTAGTGCCTTTGGCTGAAAGAGTTGGCTGGTGATGTCTATGTACCTCATAGATTTCTGTACCTACTTTTATTGTGAGTAAGCGGCATCTGACTTCCTTCCTTGCACTCTCTGCTGCAGACAGATGAGCCATTCACTTGCCAGCTGCAGTCTTCCCCCTTATTATCAGTCAGTGCCTGTTGTCTAAGCCATGATATGCTTCCAAAGTCCAGGGAGCTGAGGATTTTTTCATGTGTTCAATCTTTCATTTGGGCTTCACTGGACTGTATGAGGCCACTGAAGGTCATCAAAAGAAGAGGCAAAAACTTTAATTTGGTAATTTAGTATTATGGAATAGGAAACAAGAACATTTTCTTTTTAAAAAGGCAGGATAATCTTATTAGATTTCAACAAGGTCCATGAAAATTTTATAGGTATAGAGATTTCAATAGTAAGTTCTTAATGGATAGTATCATTGTTTTAAAGTTCTTTTACTAACTCTTGCTATATTTTATGCAATAAATGTGATATGTGATATTTACCTTGAAAAAATTTGAAAGCTAATGCCAAACTGTCCACTAAAATTTGAACTACTCTTACCAAAAGTGAATGTATTTGTGCCTTGCCAATAATGAATATCATGAATTTTTGAAATTCTGGCAATCTGATAAATAAATAGTATCATGAAAAAATAGCATCTTGTTTTAACTGTACTATCTTCATAATTACTGAGATTCAGTGATCTTTTTCATATACTATTACCCACTTTTACCTATTTTGTTTAGATTGCTTATTTGTAATTTTTGCCTCTTTCTCTACTGGGTCGTTACAATAAATGTTGTTTTACTGTCCATTGAGTGTTTAGAATTATTCTAAATACTGAGACTACATCATTGAGTAAATGAATTATGGCTTATTCAGAACAAGATGTTCTCATGGAACTAGAGGGAAGAGAAAATTAAATAAGAAAAAATTTCAGGTAATGTACAAAAATTAAAAAAAAATCAAGGGATATGATCAGTATTAACTGGCAGGTTACTTTGAGCTGAGTACAAAATAAAATGTGAGGTTGAAAACATTGCTGGAGATGGAATGGTAAAATATATGTGCTCTGATGATGAGGACCCAAACAGAGACTGGGATGCTTGATATCCACAGTCAGAGATGTTAGAAATGTTTGTGAATACAAGGTTAAATGTGTGAACATGAAAGTAGCTGAGTTACAGGAAATATCACTGGATAGAGGAGATTGAGAAAATGTGAGGATATGGTATTGGGTCATTTACATGGGTATCAAAATCTCTAAACTTGGAGACAGGAGTGGAGGTGCAGAGGAGGGGAGGGGTGGCTAAATTCATCCATGAAATAGAGACGGGGAATTGACATGATGTGATACTTGTCTTTTGTGGCATTTTTGTTATTCATTTATTTCTGCACTAGGTCTTCGTTGTCGTGCACAGGTTTTCTCTAGTTACAATGAGCATGGGCTACACTCTAGTTGCGGTGCCCGGGCTTATTGCAGGGGCTTCTCTTGTGAAGCAGGAGCTCTAGGCTTGTGGGCTTCAGTAGTTGTGGAGCAGGAGCTTAGTTGTCCAGGGGCATGTGGAATCTTCTGAAGTCAGGGATCAAACCTGTGTCTCCTGCATTGGCAGGCAGATCTTTAACCACTGGACCACCAGTAAGAAGTCCTTATACTTGTTTTATTTCATTGATTTCTATTTCTTACTTTTAAAGTATATTTTATTATAATAATATTGAAATCAAAGCATAAGACCAAATCTCCCATAATTCTTTCACTTTATCAGAGGATGCTGATAAAGTGAACGAATTTTATGATTGATCCCTGTAGCAGCTTTGATTGAGCCCTGTAGCAAGTTTTTATCTGTGTATTCCAGCCTGGCCAGATGCTCCATTTGCTTGATTTACTCACTTTTCATGGAAACGTGGCAGGACTTGCTATCAGCTTGAATGCCTGCTCTTAACCTGACAGCCAGATGAAGCAAGTCCTCAACTGAACAAGTCTCATTGTGCCTGCTGACCTATCCCTATGTGCTGACCTCTCCCATATTGCTAAAATCTGGGACAGCCACTACTGATGATGGCTGTAAAACAGGACAGCATCTTTTATGTCTCAAAACCATTTTCACTGTGGGTGCCCAAGTTACTAATTTTCTATTTCTTTCAGAGTTGATAGTTTGATTCAGTTCAGTTCAGTTCAGTTCAGTCGCTCAGTCGTGTCTGACTCTTTGCGACCCCATGAATTGCAGCAGGCCAGGCCTCCCTGTCCATCACCATCTCCTGGAGTTCACTCAGACTCACGTCTATTGAGTCCATGATGCTCTCCAGCCATCTCATCCTGGGTCGTCCCCTTCTCCTCCTGCCCCCAATCTCTCCCAGCATCAGAGTCTTTTCCAATGAGTCAGCTCTTCTCATAAGGTGTCCAAAGTACTGGAGCTTCAGCTTTAGCATCATTCCTTCCAAAGAAATCCCAGGGTTGATAGTTTGATTACATTTGATTATTTTCTTTACTCCATCCAGATCTTCCTTCAGTCCCAGCTCTATTTTCAAATTACTTGGCAAGTCTGTTCTCTCTGTTCTCTGGGACTAATGAGTCTTTGTTCTAGCTTGTGAGTGCTGTCCTTGTCAGGTTGTCTTGAACATCTGCTGATTGTTTCTGGACAGGGAATTATGGGGAGAGCGGAATGGATGCTTTCAAAGAGCTGGCTGCCCAGGAAGGCCTCTGCATCGCCCACTCAGACAAAATCTACAGCAACGCTGGGGAGAAGAGCTTTGACCGACTCCTGCGCAAGCTCCGAGAACGGCTTCCCAAGGCCAGAGTGGTGGTGTGCTTCTGCGAAGGGATGACTGTCCGGGGCCTCCTGAGCGCCATGCGGCGCCTTGGCGTCGTGGGCGAGTTCTCACTCATCGGAAGGTAAATTTCTATCTCTTTCTCCCTTTCTCTCTCTCTCTCTCTCTCTCTCTCACACACACACACACACACACACACTTTGCTACACATGTACTTGCTCTCATTAAACTGAACTCCCTGACTCCAAAACAGTGAGATGTGCTTTGGTCCTGAGTCTCACTGAGAGTGGTGGGGCTATTGCCATTTTCATGATAAAGAAGAGCAGAGCAGTGGATGACAAGATGATGAGATTGTTTCAGAAAAAAGCGGGAAATTGTTGCTAGAATGTTTTGTCCTGGTGAATTGTTCTTTTCATTTGCTTCTGGGCTTCTACCTTTCCCCCTCCCCAAACCACACGAATGCTTTTGTCTTATATTCCTAAGCATAGATATCTTAATGAGGTCTTGGTGGATGAAGGGTAGTAGTGAAGATGGAAATATATATTCAGGTCTGAAATGTAAAAGACTAGCTGAATGCAGGTATGGACATGCAGCCAACCTCTGGTACTTGGTGATATAATCTCTTAAATTTATGGGATGGCAAATAGTGATGCTGTCAGCCTGTGATTTCTGGAATTGCAGGTTGTGGGTTCCTAAGTCTGTGTTCTTTCTATACCATGTGTACTTGTGTGGGAATAGATTTTAAGTATCATCATATTTTTCATAGGATCTTTGACCTAACAGGTATCTTGTTTAATTTGCCTTTTTCTAATATGAATACATGACGGAACTGATGAATTTTTCCAAGGAACCTACTAAACGTACCAGAATGAAAGCTTCCACTGATCTCTGACTCTGTCCCACTCATTTTTTTCCAGATCTTTCTTTCTCCTCCATCTTTTCTTCTGGCTAGAGTACAATCTTTTCTCACCTGCCAAAGTGCCTTAACCACTGACCTCCTTCTCTAGGAAAGTGGGCAGCAGTGGTGTGGACACTCACCCAGGACCTTTTCCTTCTGACCTGCCCTTGTGATAATGCTGAAATGCTAGTAAAACCAACCTCACTATCATCTGGAGCTAGACACACAGAGCCCATTAAAGACTTTTGAGTAGAAGCTAGGACAGAAACACAATTAAATGAATAAAGAAACAAAGAAATGATCTCTAGGCATGAAGAACTACGAAGTCAAGGTCAAAGTATAATTCAAGATTTAAAAAAATGATTGAATTATGGTGAAATTGGCACACTGCCACAGAGTATCTTTTTGGCTTTTTTGACATGATGCAGTTGTGTGAAGCTATTTAAGAAGGCATCTCTAAAGAAGGAGTGTTTAAAGAAGGAACGTTACTTCCTTTATGAGTGAAAAAGAATGTAAACAGCATTGTTGAAATGTTACATGGAATAACATTCTTAATATATGCACCAGGACAGATGGCATATAGATATTTAATTTTTTAATTGATTTTTAAAGTGACTGCTTTTATGAAGGGTGCTGGTTTTTCTAAAAAATTCTCATGTTTACCATATTCAAAAGAAGAAAAGTCTGTTTTGCTGGATTCATTCTGTTTAATATCTCCAAAAAGAAGCTCACTACCTGGATTCTGGAGATCTTGAGCAGAATGTAGCAAATATGTGAGCTTTGGGGGGTATAAAGACTACCTAGTGATGAAATGTTTACTAAATTCTGTATTGAGTAATTGGAGTGTATAGAGTTCATCCCCTTATCTCTCTGAGTCTTGCTTACCTGCTAATAATGGAACTGAGTCCATATAGGTATTTGAGTCTCACATGTGCTTCCTCCTGATGAGGTCCCCTGCCTGGGATATCTACTTCTTTTACTCCTCTCTTTCTCTGCCTCACCTCTTCTGGGTTCTACTGATGTATCCTAGAGATACTGTAATCACAATGAGCACCTGTGCTTCTAAGGACAGGTGCTGTACAATAGTCACTCCCAGTAAAGCTTGGAACCCTGGAGATGTCAAAGCTACGGCACACAGTGCTTTTCTGATTTTCTGGGCTGTATACCATAAGGGTCTATCAAAATGGCTTTGACTTTCATATGTTAGAGAATTCGGTGGGAAACAGCCTTTTTCCATTCTTTGTTCATAGCTCTCTCCCTTCTTTGGGAGACATGTGAATCCAGATATGAATCCAAAGGGAGCTGAGCTGGCAATAAAGACAAGAAGTAACACTATGGCATACCTAATTAGCCTTTCCTTCAGAAGCCTGATTCTCCCAATTCCTGTATGATGAGTTTTAACTCAAACACTCCCCTGTTCCTCATGCCAATGACATTTGATCAGCTTGGTTCCCTAGTTTCGGTAGACATGTCCAGAAGGGTTCCAGTTTAACACCAAGTTGCAACTTCTAGCTACATTTTAATGCTGTCAAATATATCTCCTTCCCATATAAGGGGCTTTAACTTACCAAATTATAAACTCCTCTGAGGTCAGGAGTCACTATTTAGTTTCTTTCACAATACATGTCTAATTCTAGATGCTGCTGATTTCAGAGAAGACATTGTGTAGATGGCAATGGACCTCTTTTCATAGAGGTGAAAATAAGTAAATCATGGTGTTGCTGCTGCCAAGTCACTTCAGTCGTGTCCAACTCTGTGTGATCCCGTAGATGGTAGCCCACCAGGCTCCCCCATCCCTGGGATTCTCCAGGCAAGAACACTGGAGTGGGTTGCCATTTCCTTCCCCAATGCATGAAAGTGAAAAGTGAAAGGGAAGTCGCTCAGTCATGTCCGACTCTTCGTGACCCCATGGACCGCAGCCTACCAGGCTCCTCCGTCCATGGAATTTTCCAGGCAAGAGTACTGGAGTGGGGTGCCATCGCCTTCTCCGTCAGAGAAGCTAGGTAAGTGAATTAATATAGGATGTTTGTGGTGCAAGGGACCGACACTCAGGAGGGAGAACTTGGCCCAGAAAGGCTTTCTGAAGGAAAGAGACCTGAAAAATTAGGACTCAGCCTCAGCCTGGTGAAGGACTCTGGGAAGGGTGTCCCTGGCAGATGAGAAGAGAAGGAGACAGCAAGAGAGGGAGCCAGGAGGAAGGAAAGTGAAGTTGCTCAGTCATGTCCAACTCTTTGCGACCCCATGGACTGTAGCCTACCATGGTGTAGACTGCAGCAAAATGCATTTAGTTAAGAAAAAAATAATAGAAATTCCTGAATGGAGATTTGTGTTCCTTTGCCAACACTTCACATGCAACACAGAAAGAAATATTGTTTGTGCTACAGTCAAAACATATCCAGACTTTGATGACTTAATACCATTCTTTCTATTACCATCCTAGTCCAAGCCAACATCATCTCTCCCTTGGTTTTTTGTAAAAACCTGCTAATTGATCCTTGCCCCTTTCCACCTCTATTCTGTTTGTTATTGTTGTTGTTTTAAAATAAATTTATTTATTTTAATTGGAGGTTATTACTTTACAATATTGTATTGGTTTTGCCATACATCAACATGAATCTGCCACAGGTATACACGTGTTCCCCATCCTGAAACCCCCTCCCTCCTCCCTCCCTGTACCATCCCCATGGGTCTTGGGGTTTTTAAAAAATTTAAGTCAGGTAATGTCTTTTAATCTTATATGCTCAATGCCTGAAAATGGCTTTTCATTTTTCTCATAACAAAGTCCTTGCAATGGCCTTCAAAGTCTACATTCTGTCACGGGACTGAGTTCTTTATAATGGACTAATAAACCATCATGACAAATAGAATTTTAGAAAGTTCTCAAAGATCTTAAAAATCCTGTATTTAATGAATATATGTAGTCAAAAAGCAAAACAAAATATGAGCTGAGAGTTCTAGCTCAGCCACAGAGTAATCATGTGATCTTGTCATTTTTTGTCTCTGACTATCTTTTTTCTTTATAAAAATTAATGACTTGACCCAGAGGGATGGTACGGGGAGGGAGGAGGGAGGGGTGTTCAAGATAGGGAACATGTGTATACCTGTGGCAGATTCATGTTGATGTATGGCAAAACCAATACAATATTGTAAAGTAATCAACCTCCAATTAAAATAAATAAATTTATATTTAAAACAAAATTAATGACTTGGCTCCAGATCATGTTTAAATATTTTTCCAGTTCTAGAATTTATAATATATTAAGAACATATGACTGTACTATGTTCAAAAATAATGTATTTATAGATTCATTTTTTCTAAAGTTATTCATGAATTTAGGTTAATCAATATACCCTTTTTGCCAGTCACCTTGTAAAAACGTGGAGAATTTGTTGAATAGAACTGCTTAGAATTAGTGTCTTAATTTGTGGTCATGGAATGTAGCCAGCATATCCACGTAAAAATCAAACCTTTGACTTTGGACAAATTGGAATAATATTCTTATCAAGTAAGTTAACTAACCATAGTCAAGTTAATCATCAGACGAAAGAATCATTCTTTCTTGATTCTTGAAACTACCTCCTTCAAGATGCTTCTCAAATTGTGCAGAGCATATCAATAATTATATTTTAATTGTAATGGTGATGATGATGGTGATGGTGATGATGATAATGGTGATAACATTTATTTAGGACTCACTGTATGCCAGGCACTGTTCTAAGCACTTTGTATGTGTTCAATGCTCAGTTGCTCAGTCATGTTCAACTCTTTGTGACCCCATGGACTGTAGCCTGCCAAGACTCCTCTGTCCATGGAAATTTCCAGGCAAAGATACTGGACTGGGTTGCCATTTCCTTCTCCAGGGTGTCCTCTGTGAGCCGAGGATCAAACACACATCCCTTGTATCTCCTGCATTGGCAGGTGGATTCTTTACCACTGTTCCACCTGGGAAGCCCCTGCAAGCACTTTATATACATAAACTTATTTGTCATAACAATATGATAAAATAGGTACTGATATCATTTGTTTTATTTTATTATTATTTTTTCTTTCTTTTTAATTTTTTTTACTTTACAATACTGTATTGGTTTTGCCATACATTGACATGAATCCACCACAGGTGTACATGAGTTCCCAACCCTGAACCTCCCTCCTACCTCCCTCCCCATATCATCGCTCTGGTTCATCCCAGTGCACCAGCCCCAAGCATCCTGTATCCTGTATCGAACCTAGACTAGCGATTCGTTTCTTACATGATAGTATACATGTTTCAATGCCGTTCTTCCAAATGATCCCACCCTCTCCCTCTCCCACAGAGGCCAAAAGTCTGTTCTTTACATCTGTGTCTCTTTTGCTGTCTCGCATACAGGGTTATCATTACCATCTTTTTAATGTATGGAGATGTAAAGAACTTGTCAAAAAGTGTTGTAGTTGGATGTAAAACTAGATAATGTGACTACAGAATTCATTCATTAAGTTATATTGTGTGATTGTTTTATGTAAGAGATATTAGCTTTTGGTTTTAGTTTTTTTTTTTTTTCAGTTTGTTCTCTCTTTTAGAGATTTATTTCATTGTTTAGAGCCACCTTATTAGGAAGATAAACTGAGGTATCTCTGATAAAATTTTTATATTTCTAAGTATTTGAATCCTTTTTATTTCTCTCTTAGTGTTAAATGTTTTACATGATATTTCAAAAAGGGGGCCCTTATTTTCAAGCTCATTATCTTTAACATCATGTTTGGGAATGCATGTAAGAACTAAAGATTTTAAAATTTAAAAAATAAAAAACTAAAATAAAAAAAATAAAATAAAATGTATTTTTTAATTGGAAAAAAAAAAGACTCCACAATATAATTCTCTATTTGCATATCAGTCTTTATCTATGGAACTTGTTATTGTTAAAAAAAATGACGCAAAAAGAGTCAGACATGAATTAGCGACTAAAACACCAAAACAAAGTCTCTAAATTGTGTTTGACTCTTTTGTGTCCCCATGGATTATAAGTCTTCCAGGCTCTTCTGTCAATGGGATTTGCCATGTAAGAATACTAGAGTGGGTTGCAATTTCTTTCTCCAGGGCATCTTCCCAACCCAGGGATCAAACCCATGTCTCCTGCATTGGTGTGTGGATTCTTTACCACTAAGCCAACAGGGATGCCCATCTATGGAACTATACCTATGTAAAACCTGATTTGGAATAAGTAGGTAATAATTCTTTGAAATCCTGTTATAATTATTAAAATTCTAAAAATTAAGCAAAGATTTGTTCTAATTCCTATATTGTTCTTTTGTTTGAAGAAAGTGAAAATAAGCAAGGTTTATTTGTGTAAATACATAAAAATATCTACCATTTATTGACGGTTTGGTATGTACTAAACTAATAATATATGATATCTCCAGTATTAACAACCTGAAAGGTTGATTTGCAAGATAAAGAAGTTAAACAATTACCCCAATTACTAAATTAATAAGTTGTTGTTGTTGTTGTTGCTGTTCCATAGCTAATTCATGTCCGACTCTTAGCAACCCAGTGGACTGCAGTGAACCAGGCTTCTGTGTCCTTCACTGTCTCTTGGCATTTGCTCAAACTCATGTCCATTGAGTTGGTGATGCCATTCAACCATCTAATTCTCTGTTACTCCCTACTTCTCCTGCCCTGAATCTTTTCCAGCATCAGGATCTTTTCCAAAGAGTCAGCTCTTCACATCAGGTGGCCAATGGATTGGAGCTTCAGCTTCAGCATCAGACATTTCAATGAATATTCAGAGTTGATTTCCTTCGCTAGTGACTGGTTTGATCTCTTTACCATCTAAGGGACTCTCATGAGTCTTCTCCAAACCAGAATTTTGAAAACATCCATTCTTTGGCACTCAGCCTTCTTTATGGTCCAACTTTCACACCTGTACATGACTGCTGGAAAAGCCATATCTTTGACTATATGGACCTTTGTTGGCAAAGTGGTGTTTCTGCTTTTTAATACACTGTCTAGGTTGGTCATAGCTTTTCTTCTATGGAGCAATCATCTTTTAACTTCATGGCTACAAACAACATCTTCAGTGATTTTGGAGCCCAAGAAAATAAAGTCGCTCACTGCTACCGTTGTTTCCCCATCTATTTGCCATGAAATGATGAGAGCAGATGCCATGATCTTCATTTTTTGAATATTGAGTTTTAAGTCAGCTTTTTCACCCTCTTTTTAAAATTTTATCAAGAGGCACTTTAGTTCCTCATCGCTTTAAAGAGGTAACATCTGTGTGTCTGAGGTTGTTATTTCTCCTGGCAATCTTGATTCCAGTTTGTGAGTCATCCAGCCCAGCATTTCGCATGATGTAATCTGCATAGAAGTTAAATAAGCAGAGTGACAATATATAGTCTTGTCATAGTTCTTTCCTAATTTTGAACCAATCGATTGTTCCATGTTCAGTTCTAACTGTTGCTTCTTGTCCTGCCTACAGGTTTCTCAGGATACAGTTAAGGTGGTCTGGTATTCCCATCTTTTTAAGAATTTTCCACAGCTTGTGATCCACACAGTCAAAGGCTTTAGTATAGTCAATGAAGTAAAAATAGATGTTTTCTTGGGTTCCTTTGACTTTTCTATGATCTAACTGATGTTGAAAGTTTAATCTCTGGTTCCTCTGCCTTTTCTAAATCCAGCTTGTATGTCTGGAAGTTCTCAGTTCACTTACTACTAAGCCTTGCTTGAAGGATTTTGAGCATTACCTTGTTAGCATGTGAAATGAATGTAATTGTATGGTAATTTGAACATTCTTTGACATTGCCTTTCTTTGGGATTGGAATGAAAACTGACCTTTTCCGGTCCTGTGACCACTGCTGAAAGAGTTTTCCAAATTTGCTGGCATATTGAGTGCAGCACTTTCACAGCATCATCTTTTAGGATTTGAAATAGATCAGCTAGAATTCCATCACCTCCACTAGTTTTGTTTATAGTAATGCCCTCTAAGGCCCACTTGACTTCACACTCCAAGATGTCTGGCTCTAGATAGGTGACCACGCCATTGCGGTTGTCTGAGTCATTAAGACCTTTCATTGCAGTTGTCTGGGTCATTAAGACCTTTTTGGTGTAGTTCTTTTGTGTATTTTTGTCACATCTCTTCTGCTTCTGTTAGGTCCTTGGCATTTCGGTCCTTTATTGTGCCCATCACTGCATGAAATATTCCCTGGTATCTCTAATTTTCTTGAAGAGATCTCTAGTCTTTCCCATTCTATTGCTTTCCTCTATTTCTTTGCATTGTTCACTTAAGAAGGCTTTATTATCTCTCCTTGCTATTCTTTGGAACTCTGCATTCATTTGGGTATATCTTTCCCTTTATCCTTTGCCTTTCACTTTTCTTCTTTTTTCAGCTACTTATAAGGCCTCCTCAGACAACCATTTTGCCTTCTTGCATTTCTTTTTCTTGGGGATCATTTTGGTCACCACCTCCTATGCAATGTTATGAACCTCCATCTATTGTTCTTCGGGTACTCTCTTTATCAGATCTAATCCCTTGAATCTACTCATCACCCCCACTGTATAATCATAAAGGATTTGATTAGGTCATATCTGAATAATCTAAGCTGTGATTTTTGTGTTCTGGCAGAAGTTGAGCACATGTCCGTCTACTCCACCATTTTGATCAGGCAAAATTCAAATTACCTACTATACCCTAGCATCATAGAGATATACAAATATCAAAGTGTAACCTCTTTAACGATAAGAATCAGAAATGACTGAGTGATTTACACACACATACATAATGGTAGGAACCAGATTATATATATATATATATATATATGTGTGTGTGTATATATATATATTTTTTTTCCCTTATCATGCCAAGTACAATGTTTTGATATATTCATTGTTTAGGAACTATGTCAGAAAGCTTGGAGTGTCGTGGTGAGATAGAATAGCTTCGTGTGTGGTCCTGAGTTCTCTTTCATATTCCAGGATCAGTAAGTTTTACCTAGTGTGGTAAGGGTTGATGTTCTTCAATCAGCCTCTGTTTCTATAATTCGTCTGTAAAGTTGGGTCTAATATTTGCTTACCTCTCAGGTTGTTGTATTTGTCTATTCACAAAATGCTTGTTTGTTTTAAACCAAAACTGAGTGTCAGTAGTATGTCTATCAGTGACACAGTCTTTCCTGAGGTTAAAGAAGAGATTTCTGGCTTTCATCCTATTCCTAGTGTTGGCATTCTCTTTGGCACCTACCCTGGCTTCCTCCTTTTGGGAAGCCCTTCTAGTAGATTTACATTCTACCTTTTTAGGAGTCTCTGTTTAGACGTACTTAGGTATGACATATTTATTTATGTATTTCCTAGACCCTTCTAGTTAGTAGATTCTGATATCTTATTTCTACACTGTAAGTAACAGTTCAGTTCAGTTCAATTCAGTTGCTCAGTCGTGTCTGACTCTTTGCGACCCCATGAATCGCAGCACGCCAGGCCTCCCTGTCCATCACCAACTCCCGGAGTTCACTCAGACTCATGTCCATCGAGTCAGTGATGCCATCCAGCCATCTCATCCTCGGTCGTCCCCTTCTCCTCCTGCCCCCAATCCCTCCCAGCAACAGTCTTTTCCAAAGAGTCAACTCTTCGCATGAGGTGGCCAAAGTACTGGAGTTTCAGCTTTAGCATCATTCTTTCCAAAGAAATCCCAGGGTTGATCTCCTTCAGAATGGACTGGTTGGATCTCCTTGCAGTCCAAGGGATTCTCAAGAGTCTTCTCCAACACCACAGTTAAAAAGCATCAATTCTTCGATGCTCAGCCTTCTTCACAGTCCAACTCTCACATCCATACATGACCACAGGAAAAACCATAGCCTTGACTAGATGGACCTTAGTCGGCAAAGTAATGTTTCTGCTTTTGAATATACTATCTAGGTTGGTCATAACTTTTCTTCCAAGGAGTAAGCGTCTTTTAATTTCATGGCTGCAATCACCATCTGCAATGATTTTGGAGCCCCCCAAAATAAAGTCTGACACTGTTTCCACTGTTTCCCCATCTATTTGCCATGAAGTGATGGGACTGGATGCCATGATCTTTGTTTTCTGAATGTTGAGCTTTAAGCCAACTTTTTCACTCTCCTCTTTCACTTTCATCAAGAGGCTTTTTAGTTCCTCTTCAATTTCTGCCATAAGGGTGGTGTCATCTGCATATCTGAGGTTATTGATATTTCTCCCGGCAATCTTGATTCAGCTTGTGTTTCTTCCAGTCCAGCGTTTCTCATGATGTGCTCTGCATATAAGTTAAATAAGCAGGGTGACAATATACAGCCTTGACGTACTCCTTTTCCTATTTGGAACCTGCATCCAATAAAGATAATTAGGTCAATAACCTTCCGTTTCATCCCTTCTCTCTATTATATCTTGATCAGTCAATTTATAGTATGTGGTCCTTAAATTTCAAGTGCCTGTTCCTTTCTTGGGTCTTCCCTGGTGGCTCAGATGGTAAAGAATCTGTCTATAATGTGGGAGAGCCTGGTTCAATCCCTGGCTCGGGAGGATCCCCTGAAGAAGGGAGTGCCTACCCATTCCAGTATAAGAATTGTTCACACTGAGCAACTAACACACTCACACTTTCATCTTTCACTTCTTTTTCACATCCCTTTCTTATTGGTGTGTACTGTTTTACCTGTCATCTCTCCCACCTTTGTAATCTTCTCATTCACTAGATTCACTTTCTCTTATCTGTCACTAAAGAGAAATCCTCCAAATCCCCAATCATCTAAAATCTTATCTGTGAAAACACTAACACCACAATGTATGAGCTGAAAGCATAAGAAACAGTCTTAGACACATTTTTAAAATATGACTGGAATGGAGCAATTACTTTATCTGGAAAGAAGCCTACAGTTTCATTTTAAAACAAAGGAAAAAAAAAAAGAAAACAAAGAAAACAAAGGAAATATTTGTTTTTTACAGTGTATTTTTTTTTTTTTAGTCTTTTTTCCTAGAATCTAAACACACATTTAGAAGAGTGACCTCTATACCCTTGAAGTATAAGATGATATACCATGGTATTATGCTCCACACACATATTTTTAATGAAAAATGAGTTACTTTAGATCCCATCTTCCCATTATGAAAAAAATGGGGTAATATCTAAAGTGTGCAGCCTTCAGGCAAAATTGTAAAGGTTATGTGTTTTAAGTAAATGTGGACTTCCAGTGAAGTGTGACATCCCTCAAAATGGATTATAATCAGAAAGCGGCCAAAACTGATGAGCATCTTCTGACGCATAACGGTCACAACTTAAAGATTCATAAGCTGGCCTTCTCTAGGATCCCAAGGGCAGAAAATGATCACTAACCTACTGACAGACTGTCCTTTCCTTGAAGCACTCCTCCAAAGGCAGATTAATGGGAGCTTTGTGGAAGATTACACTGTTAGAAAAAGACCATGAGAAATGTGTGCTAAGAAAGAGATTTACAGTACTCTGGAGAATAAGCATCATTTATAGGATACTGACAGTTATTGAGAGCACAGACCTCAGCCTTGGAAATGTTCAGGATTTCCACAAAATTGGGGACAGTTAGTAATTATTCACTCTTCCTTTATATCCTTATTTCTGTGTTTCAGAAAACACACACCTGAAAACTGACAGACTGTACTCTCATAGTCTCTATTTGCCTAGAAGATATTAAAAATACTGAAGGAAAGGGTTTCAAGTGCCTTTTGTATCCTAAGGCACTGGCTCAAATTTGAATGAATGAAAAACGATGTCATTAATGATTTACCCAAGTTTGTATTTGAGGCTGATTGAAGACTACAGGGAATTTATCTTAATACATTTTTGTAGTTTCCATGGCAGTTAATTCTCAATCTGGCTGTACATCAGACTCATCAGGGCCTCTTAAAAATATGGATTCTTGGATCTCACCCCACATCATTAGTAGAATTTCTTGGTGAAGACGTTTGAATCTTCTTTTTTTCAAAAGGACTCAAGATGAGTTAAATTTCAAAACCACAACTATGTGATGCCTGCATCAGGGTTTTGCACTTAGGTGATGTTCACTATGAATGAATCACTTACAAGATATGTTTGAAAGGGAAGATGAAGTGAAAAATTTAATTCCACTGCCTATCAGTCCACCATTTCAGTCCCAGGTGGTTTTTTATTTATTCATTTTTTGATTGTATTTTGCTTTACCTTGAAATTTATTTACTTTCAAAAGTTTCTTTTAAAAGTAAAGATACATCTGAAAGTAGTATATAATAGTAGTGTTAGTAGTAGTAGTAATAGCAGTAGTAGCAGTAATAGTAATAAATACTCTTTGCAACTCTGCTTATTTCCTGTGTTTCTGTCCCCTCTTGATGCCCATACTGGCCTATTGAACTGCCCCTGAAAACATTGCCATGTCCCAATTCTTAGACTAATCAATATGTAGGATAGGAAGTATGTAAACATGTGGCAAATTTAACCTCAGACTTCTCCAAGTCTGGGGTTGCCCATAGCAGACCAATTGATCCTCGAACAACATCTGTTTGAACTGCATAGATTTACTCTTACATGGTTATTTTTCCAAGTATTAAATATTACAAGTCCTACATGGTTGATGGTTGATTGAATCTGAAGTTGGGGAGGAAACACAGATATGGAATACTGCTACAGGTATATGTTATAAGTGGATTGACCTACACATTGTTCAAGGGTCAACAGTAATATTCTTTGGTATGAATATGCTTCAATTTGCTTATCCATTCTCCTATTGGTGGGCATTTGGATTATTTTCAGGTTTCACTATAATGAATATAGCTCTATTCCCTCTTAATTCTTTTTGTCCTATTACTGTTATACATACTACATATATATATGTAAAAAAATCCAGTAAGACATTATTATAATTATTAATTTATATAATTTATATTTATTAAAGAAGCTGATAAAGCAGAGTAAGTATATATTTATAAATTCATGTATTTACCATCCTTTGTGCTGTTTCTGATTCTGTACATCTTTTTTCCCTGTGGATAAAATTTTCCATCTGGTATCATTTCCTTGCTCTGATATAAATTTGCTACCACCCACAGCTCTTGTGCTGTTATCAATATACTACATTTCTGTATGTATAGGCCCCCATATATAATTATATGCATATTGTTTTATATAATCACTTTTAAAATCATTTAAGGATATATAAAAGAAAAGATGTGCTTATACTGTTTTATTTTTATAATTATTTAACTGTATTTATTTGTGCTGTGTGTGTCTGTGTGTATGAATTTTTTTTTTTGATGAACTTTTTTTTAATTT
Source organism: Ovis aries (assembly GCF_016772045.2). Taxonomy (NCBI): domain Eukaryota; kingdom Metazoa; phylum Chordata; class Mammalia; order Artiodactyla; family Bovidae; genus Ovis; species Ovis aries. The sequence goes on from NC_056061.1 coordinate 70,656,501, forward strand.
TTATTTTTACTATATTTTACTTTACAATACTGTATTGGTTTTGCCATACATTGACATGAATCCGCCACGGGTGTACATGAGTTCCCAATTCTGAACCCCCCTCCCACCTCCCACCCCATATCATCTCTCTGGATCATCCCCGTGCACCAGCCCCAAGCATCCCGTATCCTGTATCGGACATAGACTGGCGATTCATTTCTTACATGATAGTATACATGTTTCAATGCCATTCTCCCTAATCATTCCATCCTCTCCCTCTCCCTCTCCCTCTCCCTCAGAGTCCAAAAGTCCATTTTATACATCTGTGTCTCTTTTGCTGTCTTGCATACAGGGTTATCCTTACCATCTTTCTAAATTCCATATGTATGTGTTAGTATACAGTATTGGTGTTTTTCTTTCTGGCTTACTTCACTCTGTATAATCGGCTCCAGTTTCATCCATCTCATTAGAACTGATTCAAATGTATTCTTTTTAATGGCTGAGTGATACTCCATTGTGTATATGTACCTTCATCTGGGGTAACTTGCTTTCAGCTTGAAGAATTTTCTTTAGGATTTTATTTTATTCTTTTGTAAGGTGGCCCTGCTAGAAATAAATTCATTCAGTATTTCTTTATCTGAGAATATCTTTATTTCACCTTCATTTTTGAGAAACAATTTTGCTGGAGTCTTAGTTAATAGCTTTTTATTTCAGCACTTAAAAAATTGTTTTTATTGAAGGATAATTGCTTAACAGAATTTTGTTGTTTTCTGTCGAACCTCAACCTGAATCAGCCATAGGTATACATATATCCCTCCTTTTGAAGCTTCCCCCGCATCTCCCTCAGCACTTTGACTATTTCAGCACTCTGGCTATGTTATTCAAGTGCCTTCTGGCCACCTTTGGCCAGACCATGAGATCATTTCTTAATTAGGTGAAATTCAACTGCATGTAATGAGTTGTTTTTCTCTTGCCGCTTTCAAGATGTTCTTTTTCTTGATTTTCACAGCTTTTACTATAAAGTACCTGAGTGTGGATCTTTTTGTATTTATCCTACTTGGAATTCATTTTTGCCTCTATTGATAAAAGGTTTTCAATAAATCTGGAGAGTTTCCAGACAATTTTTCTTTGAATATTTTTTTCTGTTCCATTTCCTTTCCCCACTTCTTTTGGTACTCCTATTATATGTATGCTATAATATACATAGCATACAAAGGGTTTTATATTTCTCTGAGGCTGTGTTCATTTTTAAAAATTCTATTTCCTATCTTTTTGAATTGTATAATTATTGATGTATCTTCAGGTTCAACTATTCTTTCTTTTTGAAGTTCAAACCTACCATTGAGTTCTTCATTTATTGTACTTTTCAACTCTAGAATTTCTTCTTGATTCTTCCATAATGTCTATATTTTTAATGACGTTTGGTTAGGCATTTATTTCTTTAAGCATGATTTCCTTAGTTCTTTGAATATATTTATAAAAGATACTTTGAAGGCTTTGTTATAGCTGACATCTGGTCTATTTCCCAGACAATTTTAGTTGCTTGCTTTTTAAAAAGTATGTATGAGTCACACTTTCCTGGTTTTTTTTTTTTTTTTTTTTTTTAGTATAGCACAAGATTTTTTTTTTCTATTGTTGAAAACCACATGTTTTAGGTAATATACTGTAACAACTCTGTATACTGATTCTCCTATCCCCTCCCTGGAGATTGTTTTTGTTGTTTGTGCTTTTATTTGTTTTGTACCTTGACTAGACTATTTTAGTGAAGCCTATTTCCCTCAGTGTGAAGTGTTTGATTTTGTTTCTCAGAGGATGCATGTAATCTTGGGTGTGCACATACTCACTTTGGGGTGACAGTGGTTTAATCAAGATGTCATTGACTGTCTCTTTTCCTGGTCTCTCTGTTAAACTGTATATCTCATTTGTTATTATACTCAAATTTAGGCTTCATTAATTACTGACCAAATGCTCTATTGTTTTAAACAATGTCTGGGAGGTTACCTTCTCCATATTCTGATTCAATTAAATTTGGACATGAGTAATTTTGAGGCTAATCTTTGGTTTGTTCTGAGGAGAGGAGGTGATCAGGTTAGAAATAGGACTGTTTTGGTGTGATAATTCTTCTTAGTGGCAAACCCTTAACCATTGTAGCCTCCAGAGTTGTCACAACCACACCTAAAATGTGTGGTTTTCAACAACAAGAGAACTCTGTCCCACTTTTATTTAATTTTGATAGATAGCAGAATAATTAATCCTTACCTATTTCAGAGAGTAAAAATAAATAACTTCTCACTGTTCAATTATTCTAGGGATTTAGCTATAAGGGTTGATACTTACATGAAAGAAATTTGCACTTTTTTCCCTGAGATACTTACCCAGAGCCCTTATTATAGGTATAGTCTATGTCAAGGATGTTCACATATTTGCAGGATTTGGCTCCTTATTTTTTATCTGACATCATTTAGAAATGAGCCTGTTATAAACATTCCTTTTAGTAATTTTTTTTAATTTTTATTTTTACTTTATTTTACTTTACAATACTGTATTGGTTTTGCCATACATGACATAAATCCACCACGGGTGTACATGCGATCCCAAACTTGAACCCCCTCCCACCTCCCTCCCCACAACATCCTTCTGGGTCATCCCCGTGTACCAGCCCCAAGCATGCTGTATCCTGCATCGGACATAGACTGGTGATTCGATTCTTACATGATAGTATACATGTTTCAATGCCATTCTCCCAAAGCATCCCACCCTCTCCCTCTCCCTCTGAGTCCAAAAGTCCGCTATACACATCTGTGTCTCTTTTGCTGTCTTGCATACAGGGTCATCATTGCCATCTTCCTAAATTCCATATATATGTGTTAGTATACTGTATTGGTGTTTTCCTTTCTGGCTTACTTCACTCTGTATAATCGGCTCCAGTTTCATCCATCTCATCAGAACTGATTCAAATGTATTCTTTTTAACGGCGGAGTAATACTCCATTGTGTATATGTACCACAGCTTTCTTATCCATTCATCTGCTGATGGACATCTAGGTTGTTTCCAACTGCCTTATGACCCAGCAATCCCACTGCTGGGCATACACACCGAGGAAACCAGAATTGAAAGAGACACATGTACCCCAGTGTTCATCGCAGCACTGTTTATAATAGCCAGGACATGGAAACAACCTAGATGCCCTTTTAGTAATTTTTTTTAAAAATAATTATTTTAATTGGAGGTTAATTACTTTGCAATGTTGTAGTGGTTTTGCTGTACATTGACATGAATCAGCCATGGGTGTACATGTGTTCCCCATCCTGAACCCCCTCCCACCATTTGTATACTATTTTTTCATAGTAGTAATTTTCTTTTTTTTTTCCTGCACATGTATATTCCCTAGAAATTACCATGGCAATTTTTCAAAATGAAGATGTAGTTTTAGTGATTTGTGAAAGTACTATACAATAACTAGGGAGTTTGACCTAAAAGGCTTTTGAGTTTGGTATTCCTCACCAACGAAGAAACAAGCTGGTATATTTTTCCTTCTTTGCTCACTAAATATAGCATATTGTATAGTTATTAAAATTCACTCTAGTCAACATCCATGGAGGCTGCAAGCTTACCTAAATACTCAAGGGAGCTGGAATTGCAAAAATTGTGTCAGAAACAAAGTATAGAAGGGCAACTTGCTTGCATGTTTTGTCAAAGTAGAAGTAGAATATTGAAAATTATGAAATTGATTTATTGACTTTGGTCACTACTATTGGAAATATTAGAAAATTTTATACTGATTGATATGAAATTGATCACTTCATTGATCACTCAATTAAGCTTAAAATTTCAGAAGGATACCCTGAGCTCCTTAACTATGTTTCAGGTTGTTAAATTAGAGATGTTTATACTTGTCTCCTAGAGAAAGAAATGGCAACCCACTCCAGTGTTCTTGCCTGGAGAATCCCAGGGATGGGGGAGCCTGGTGGGCTGCTGTCTATGGGGTCGCACAGAGTCGGACACGACTGAAGTGACTTAGCAGCAGCAGCAGCATACTTGTCTCCTACAGACTTTGTGTCTTGAGTTTTCTGTGCAGAAAGAAAGATGTTTGCATAGAGAATGACTTGTGAAGTGCAAATAGTTTTCATCTATCCAAGATCTTGCTGTCCCAAGGCTCAACTTCAGGAGAATCTGCTTCCAAACTCACACACTTTGCTGTTGCCAGATCTCAAGTTCTTGCTGGCTGGTTGCTTGAGATAATCAGTTTCTTGCCACATGGGCTTCTCCATGGGGAAGCTTGCATAACATCTGCCTTCTCTAGAGCAAGCCAGCAAGAGAGAAAGAGAACGGGTGGGCATGAGAGTGAAAGTGGGAGGGGGAGAGAGAGAGAGAGAGAGAGAGAGAGAGAGAGAGAGAGAGAGAGAGAGAGAGGAAGTGATGGAGGTCATGGTCTATTTGTAACCTAATTGTGGAAGTGCTATCCCATTACTTTTGCCAAATTCTATTTATTAGAAGCATATCACTAGGTCCAGTGACTCAAGGGAAAGAGAGTGCATAAAAAGTGAATACCAGAATGCAGGACTATATTAGAGAGTAGTACAGTATTATGAACAGAATCACAGTGCTTGCATTTGTCATCCACTCTTTTTTGATAAGAGTTTAGCTTTTAGTCATTTTATGATCTTGATTTTAAAGCCATTATAGTAATATGGTTGAAGCAGGAATCACAGTGAAGTTTTTTGCAATGACAGCATTAAAGGACATAAGTACCCATTAAAGGACATAAGTACCCTCTGCTAGCAGGGCTTCCCAGGTGGTGCAGTTGGTAAAGACTCCACTGGCAAATGTAGGAGATACAAGAGACGCATATTTGATCCCTGGGTTGGGAAGATCTCCAGGAGAAAATGGCAACCCACTCCAGTTTTCTTGCCAAGAAATGGACAGAGGAGCCTGGCGGGCTGTAGTCGCAAAGAATCGGACATGGCAGAGCACAAGGACAAGCATGAACGCTCTGTTAGCATTATCACTTGTGTTTGCTGAGATTTTTTGCAGACAATTATTACTACCTCTACTTTCCGTATGTCATCCCATTGAAAATATTTAGGAAGACCTGTCGCTATTTGTCTCAGTTTAGTTCAGTCTCTCAGTCATGTCTGACTCTTTGCAATCCCATGGGCTGCAGCACGCCTGACATCCCTGTCCATCACCAACTCCTGGAGTTTAATCAAACTCATGTCCACTGAGTCAGTGATGCCATCCAACCATCTCATCCTCTGTCATCTCCTTCTCCTCCTGCCTTCAATCTTTCCCAGAATCAGGGTCTTTTCCAATGAGTCAGTTCTTCACATCAGGTGGCCAAAGTATTGGAGTTTCAGCTTCAGCATCAGTCCTTCCAAAGCATATTCAGGACTGATTTCCATCACCCCAGTTCAAAAGCATCAATTCTTTGGCACTCAGCTTTCTTTATAGTCCACCTCTCACATCCATACATGACTACTGGAAAGACCATAGCTTTGATTAGATGGACCTTTGTTGGCAAAGTAATGTCTCTGCTTTTTAATATGCTTTCTAGGTTGGTCATAACTTTTCTTCCAAAGAACAAGCGTCTTTCAATTTCATGAGTGCAGTCACCATCTGCAGTGATTTTGAAGCCCCCAAAATAAAGTCTGTCACTGTTTCTACTGTTTACCCATCTATTTGCCATAAAGTGATGAGACCAGATGCCAGGATCTTAGTTTTCTGAATGTTGAGCTTTAAGCCAACTTTTTCACTCTCCTCTTTCACTTTCATCAAGAGGTTTTTCAGTTTTTCCTCTTTGCTTTCTGCCATAAGTGTGGTGTCATAAATGAGGTTATTGATATTTCTCCTGGTAATCGTGACTCCAGCTTGTGCCTCATCCAGTCCAGCGTTTCTCATGATGTACTCTGCATAGAAGTTAAATAAGCAGGGTGACAATATACAGCCTTGACGTACTCCTTTTCCTATTTGGAACCAGTCCGTTGTTCCATGTCCAGTTCTAACCGTTGCTTCTTGACCTGCATACAGATTTCTCAGAAGGCAGGTCAGGTGGTCTGGTATTCCCATCTCTTTAAGAACTTTCCACAGTTTGTTGTTTCCACCATTTGTCTGAATATACCTTTATAGGCTTCTCCATGGTCCTAGAGATAAAGAACTCACCTGTCAATGCAGGAGAGTTAAAAATGCAGGTTTGATCCCTGGATGGGGAAGAGTCCCTGGAGGAGGGAATAGGAACTCAATCCAGTATTCTTGCCTGGGAAATCCTACGAACAGAGGAGCCTGGTGAGCTACAGTCCATAAGCTTGCAAAGAATCAGATATGAATTGAAGTGACTTAACACACACACTGTGTAGATGGTGTTTCTTGATTGGATTTATTATATTATCCATAGGAGAAACTATATTAAGAATCAGATATGATTGAAGTGACTTACACACACTGTGTAGATGGTATTTCTCAATTGGATTTATTATATTATCCATAGGAGAAACTATATTAAAAGCAGGAGCATTTTATTTTATAGAAATTGGTTTGATTTTGTAGGATTTTTGTTTTCAAAATGGTAAATAGTAAAACAGCGCAATACACATAAATACAAATGCAGAATCCATTTCATAAATCCAAAATATTCTCTTATGCATTGAGCTAAGTGAGGTCTGATTCTTGAAAGGATTGGGCTAGTCAGTTGAAATAAAGGAAAATTGCGGTGGGGGGGAAGGAAAGAAAATATCCTCTTTTAGTTCATTGGAAAAACATTTTTAAATCACAAAATTTCAAGTCATTATGCACAATTCTCATGATAAGGAAAATAACATGTGAATGGTATACCCTTTTAGTGAGATAAGAAAGACCTAATATATTTTCTAAATATGATATGGCTTATATTGAACTTCAAAAATATGCTGTTATATTTCAAAGAACATAATGTAACACTTGGTTTATATACACCTATATGTTATAATAGCATTATGGCTATAGGAAAGCATCTAACCCTCCTTCTTCACTTGTAGAAGGGAGACAAATACTGCTACTATATAGTACTTATCTCATAAGATAGTTTATTGATTAAGTGATAAACTATAAACATGTTAAGGATCAGGTCTTGTTTTCACTAATTGTTGAATCCCTAGTACCCCTGTAACAATGCCTGGAACTCAGACTGTTAAGCCAATATGTCCAGTTTAGTACTTGACACACAGTAAACATCCAATAAATACTGACAATTGTGATTATCTATCCAACTATAAAATACATTTTTCTAAAGTCAGTGAGGATGTTTTAAGTCAAAATATTCAAACAGAAGTTGCAGGACCACCTGTCAGGAACTGGAAGAGATTGCTCTGTTAGAAAGATTTATTGGTGTACACGATTTTAAGTTATGATATGTTGTAACTGCTTTTTTAGAATTGATGAATTGATATGCTTACCTCCCTTTGGAGCATTACAGAACATAGTTACAATTTTACTGTCTCCCCATGCTCTTCTCTGGTCAAATTAGGGTGAGAAAATTAGTACAAAAGACTCAAAGACCCTGATTTACTAAAATTTTGATTTAGATCAGTTTGATCTATCTCCTCTAGAATCAACAGTTCAATAATACTTGAAAGGGAAAAATTTATATATATTTCTCTTCAAGATAAATTAAATATTATAATTCTTTAATGTTTTTTAAGCAACAAGGAAATTGTATGTGATAATACTAAAATAATTCATTCAATAAATTCTTCAAAAAGGTAATTAAGTCTTTTAATGAACTTATTTCTCTAAATTGAACAGTAAATTATGTCAAATAATTACTCTAAAAAGATAGCTTTTGACCAGCAGTGACAAGAGTCAGAAACACTTGGATTCTAACCCCAGCCTCCTTATTCACTGCTAAGAGGCCTTGAGAAGGTTTGTACATAGAACTGTTACATAGAGCTATTGCAACTTTGAATGGAGGTAATAGATTTTAAACACTTAACAGAATCTCCCTACATTATTATTAAACCAATACATGTTAGCTATAAAATTCAGTCATATTACTAAATGGACACAGTCTGAGTATTCTTTTCTTCTTGAAGAATTAAATATTTGACTTCAAGTCTGTTGTTATTTTCCTAATGCAGCACCAGGAGAGGAAGCAACAAAGTGAGTGATCCCTCTTTCTCCGACCTTTAGTCCATTGTTCCAACGTATGATTTCCTAAGCCCAGACCAGAGGAGTAACAAGAGCCGACATGTTTTCCCATTGTGACTTTCTCTGACAACTCACAGCAGGCTAGAATAAAAGAGGGTGGAATAGGCTGAGTTATATTTTTTAATCTTAAAAATTTTAGATTCTCTTCATTTTCTTTCTGCTTGATGTATTCTGAAAATAGTTTGCACAAGTTAAATTTCATCTTTTTCTTCTAGGATACTATTAATACGTATTTTTAAAATCTGGTTTTCTTTTATTTTCTGTGAAATTGCAAGACACACACACACACACACATAAAATGTGACAATATATATTCTCACATGTTTTATGTTCCTAGATTTCTGTTTTGGGACTTTTATATTACATTAAGATCTGATATTGACATATTTGCAACTGTTCTAAGCTAGGATAACATATGAGTGACATTTTGATATTATGAATTTCATTTTCTCAGTTATTTTTTACATGGCACCTTTGCCTTCATTGAATTTTTTCCATGGAAATGATCATTAATTGTGTTTTTCCAGTTTCAGCTTGGTCATTTATAGTCCTCGCCTTGAAAAAATACATTTAAAACAGAGTTAGGTTCCAGAAAAATGACTGTGTTAGGGTCCAAAACAATGAAATGACATAGTCATAGTCTATGACTATGACTTCTTATAGTCATAGTTCTGTGCCGGTCCAGATTTGATGCAGGATACAGGATGCTTGGGGTGGTGCACTGGGATGACCCAGAGGGATGGTGCGGGGAGGGAGGTGGGAGGGGTGTTCAGGATGGGAAACACATGTACACCCGTGGTGGATTCATGCTGATGTATGGCAAAACCAATACAATATTGTAAAGTTAAAAAAATAATAAAAAATAAATGATAAATGGTTAAAAAAAGAAGTTCTGTGCCTTATAGGTCTATAGATTATAATTGATTTTTATAATTAGCCAACATAACTCTTTTTGTATAATATTTTGATAAACTTTTTATGTATTACTTTGTTAAACCTTACTTTTTTAGAACAGTTTTACTGTTGTGGAACAAATTTACAGAAAAGTTGCTGAGATAGTACAGCTAATTCCCATAAACCCAAGTTCCTTTATTAATATCTTATGTTAATATATTTTGTTATACTTCTGTCTCTTACTAAAATCTGTACTTTATTCAGGTTTTCTTAGTTTTTACCTACTATCTATTTTCTCTTCTCGGATTCCACATTACATTTAGCTGTCGTGTCTCCTTAGGCTCCTCTTGGCTGTGACGGTTTCTCAGATTTTCCTAATCTATAATGACCTTGACAATTTGGGGGAGTAATTTGTAGAATGTTCTTTAGCTAAGAGTTGTCTGATCTTTTTCTCTCATAATTTGACTGGAGTTACAGGTCCATATAGGTAAAGTGCCATTCTCATCATATCATATCAAGGGTAAATGCTGTCAATCTTTCTTATCACTGTTTATGTTAACTTTGATCATCTGCATTTTGTGCATTTTTAAAAATTAAGTTGCTCATTTAAAGGCCATTTTCATTAGGATACCAAATATTGTGCAGACATTGTGTTGATGTGTTTGTGTTTGGGAATGTCTGGTCTGAACCAGCTTTCCCACTGTTTCATCTTGCGCATCGTCCACTGGCACAGCCTAAGGTGAAGTTGAGAAAGGGGTAGGCCTCTTATTTTAACCCAGAGGCATGAGCCCACCCAAGGGAAGATTCTAATCTGGGCTGAAGCTAGATGAGTGAAAGTAGGGGTTGACTATGATTACTTGGAAGTGGGTCTTATAAGAAATAGACAGTGGTCAGAGCCCAGACACGTAGACTCTTAGCAATCTATCTTCAGATAGAAAACAGTGTGTGCGTGCGTGCTAAATTGCTTCAGTCATGTCTGACTCTTTGCAACCCTTTAGACTGTAGGCTGCCAGGCTGTTCTGTCCAAGGGGTTCTCCATACAAGAATACTGGAGTGGGTTGTCATGCCCTCCTCCAGGGGATCTTCCAGAGTCAAGGATTGAACCTGCATCTTGCATGTCTCCTGTGTTGGCAAGTGAGCTTTTACTACTAGCGCCACCTGGGAAGCCCAGGAAATGGGGTACCCAATTGCAAACCACTGGAGAGTCTCAATTATAAAAATTGGGAGAATAAAATATACTGAAGAAAATAAAATCAGCACTCTTGTGTGCACATGCTTTCTCAGGACTAATGCTGGTACTTCAATTCGGACTGATTTTAGACTTCCCTGTCAGAATTGCACTAGTTGCTCTCTTTGCTTGGTTGGACTTGCAGAGAGATGGCTTTGGTGACCCCAGCTAAACATTTGGAGGAGGACTCGGCTGATTTTAATATAGTATCAAGAAACTGAACACTCTGATCATTCATTTACATGAAATAAAATTGAAGGACAAGGTGCCAATAGTTCAAATTGTATAGAGTAAGTAGCATGCCCAGAATGAGAACTCAGAATCCTCATTTTTTTCCTGTTCTTTATTCCTTTACGGTTTTTTTTATAAATCTCTCTAAAATGATTATTACATTTTTGTGTTATTTCTTTAAGTAATATTTATTTTATCCAGATATTCTATTTTAACTAATTTTTTTTCACATAACAGTATCAAATCATTTAAGGGCTTTACTGGCTTTTTATTACTTCTTATATCAAGCACCAGATTTTGAATTACATATTGGTCTATTTTCACTGTTGATGAAAGGGCAAAGCTATGCTTCAGTCTATCTCTGTTGACTGTGCAGGAGAAAAAAATACTCTTAATTGATTCTCAATCATAGGGTGTCCTTACAGAATTATCTTGTAAAACAAAAAAACATTTTTTCTTGCCTTTACACACAAAGCAAATTAGATCTTAGAGACCTTGGGGGAATAAATATGAAATGCATATTGTGTGAGGTAATATCAATTGATAGAATTCCTTTCTACTCTATCTTAAGAAAAAACTAACATTTTTCCTTTTGTTTTTGTCCTATAGGTTTTATAACTTTATTAGTGTTTACTTTTAAAAATCAAAACAGCATCTGAATGTCATAAATTTAAACATTATTAAAATTAATTTCTTCATAAATCTTTACTAGTTTTTTATGATTTATTCTTTCCAGAGCATAACCTATTTTCTTTTTTAAAGCACACATAATTTTAGCTACCAAATGCTCTAGGACACTTGAAGCAAAACTGACTCGAGTAAAAATTCACTTTCAAGAAATATTATAAATAGTAGATATTTCTAATTAGCTCTTGTTATAATGGCAGAACATATATAATACTGGTCAAACTAGAAAAAAATCTCAGTGTGATAACACACATAAAATCCATAGTGTATGGAATGTAAAATTATAATAAAACATCTGCTAAGGAGCATTTGAGCCAAGAAAAGGATGACTATATTGACATTATTTTTGTTGCCTATCAGGGATAATTTACAATAACACACCTCTAGTACACAAATAGATGTGTAGCACATGCATTTCAACAAGAGATTTCAGTGAATACAAAATTAGCTTAGAAAGAGACTAGCAAACTTGAAATGTTCACACATAACTTGCCACCTCTTAAAGAAAAAACAACAAAACAAAATTCACAAGCTCTTTAAAGAGTAATGGTGAGAAATGAAGCGTCTGAGGCACTGAGTACTGAAGTCTTTGTGATAGCTTCAATTCACTAAACAGAATATGTCTTCTGTCCTCACTCTAAGTTATGAACATGTTCAAGATCAAAACAAGATCAAGAAGCAAAACCAGTAACTGACAGTTTTCAAGTGAAAAAGGAAAAAGAAAAAAGGAGAATGTGTATCCAATACAAGTTCACTCTGCCGTGATTACTATTGTATTCCCAATTTATCTGTAGTGCTTAGTATATAATAGCCACTTATATTTTTGTTGACTGACTTCTAAAGGAAAAGTATTAGTAGAGATCAGAATCATAGCAAACTATTAGAAATTCATAGATTGATTAAAAATGTCATTGTAGGTCAAGCTGCCAGTTTCTCTTCTGGAACCAATAGCAAGAAGAGTAGTTTTTCTCCTTGCCCCTTCTTTGTCAAATGTGCTATGAACTGAATGTCTGAATCTGGTAACAGGTGAAAAGAGGAGGTGGGTAAATATGGGTCAGAATGTTTGGCAATAATAATCAATTTGTAATAATTTTTGAACAGAAGTTATTTATTAAGTAAATGCACACGGAAATAATATAGTTTATAAGAGTAAATAAGAGATTGTTCTTTACAGAAAGGAGGGTGAGATGAATTGGGAGATTAGGTTTGACATAAATATACTACCATGTGTAAAATAGATAGCTGTGGGAACTCGCTATATAGCACCTGCTCTGTGATGACCTAGATGGATGGGATGGGGATGGAGGGAGGGAGGTCCAAGAGGGAAGGGATATTTATACACATATAGTTGATTCACTTCATTGTGTAGCAGAAACTAACACAACATTGTAAAGCAATTATACTCCAATTTTTAAAAAGATATTGTTCTTGGAACACACAGTACAAGAACTGTAGACATATAAAAGAAGCGTAGAAACATCATTAAAAAGGAAAAATGCAAAGGAATAGATGTTTTAGTCATAAAAATGTGTAAAATTATATCAAGTATTTCTATAACTTATCAGGGTCTCATTTCATTGAAAAGGAACCTAATTGTTCAGAGCATGAAAATTATTGATCTACTTTATTACAGTGAACTTTAACCTTGTTCACTCACGTCTCATTTTCATAGGACACAGTTTAAAGATCATTATATGATGAATCATAGTTTTGCCACCTAGGATTTACAGACAAATTCTCTTCATTAATAAGTAGGGAAGACAAGAAACTTGATTGCTACGGTGATTTTTTTTTTTCTTCTAGAAAATTGTTTCTTTCTGAAAATCCTGTGTTCTAGAGTTCTCTTTAGTGGAATTTCTAAATGACAGGTGGATGAAACTTTTCCTCTTTTGCATTTGTCTTGGTTACAAGAAATTATCTAATTCCATCCCTCAGTGCCCCCCAGGTCAGTTACACCTGTACATGCAACATTATCTGAATTGGAAATATCCTTTAAAAAATCATTCATTTACATGTCCTTTTAGAAGAACAAACAATAATTCCTTGCCTTTTTTTTTATTGCTCTTTAAATAAAATACTTGACAAAACCCTACATAAATATGCTTTAAACTTTTGGATTATTAGCTCATCCATATAGGAGGCATTCTCAGAAAAAAATTTCTTAGTTCTCTAAGTTTTTTTATATGGCTAAATGAGGGACTTATTTCTAGCACTGCATTTTTCTTTTTCTTCTTGGACCAGAATGAGATATGGTAGTTGACAATACAAAACAAGTCATATATGTTAAATCAACAAAATATTCCACTGCACTTTCTTTGAAAAGCGGCACTAACCAGTGACCAAGTATTCTAGGCAAGCTGAGTATTAATATTTTTTCATAAAATTGGTAATAAAAATACTTGTTTTGTCTTAATAATTAGAGTACAAGTTTGGTTACCACAATAAAAAAAAAAGTAACACTTAGCAGTCTGGAGGTAGACAGCACAAGGCTAGTAGGGATATTCAGATTCCTTCCAACTTGTTGTTCTGTCCGCCCCTTTGATGTTGTTCTCATCTTCAGTGTTCATGAGAACTCTCTGTGCCATCCACATTGCAGTTTGGAAGGAGATGAGTATAGACCTTCCTTTAAGAATGGGATATGGAAGTTCTATTATGCTCCTTATATCCCACTGTAACTTAGTTACAACAGCATAGTTAGCTCCATGAGATATTGAGAAGTTTGTTCTGTTTTTTGGTTGGCCATGTATCCAACTAGGAATTCTTATTATGCAAGAAGGGGAGAATGAATTTTTGTCAGCAACTATCATTTTCTGTTCCACTTCCCAGATCTTAAGATTGCCTTGAAGTTCAAGTAAAATGATGGATGGAGAGGAGATACACATGGTACCTGTTAAAACAGTAAAAATGGTGGTTACTGGTCTTGAAGACAGCTACTAGGACCCGAAAGGGAAAACAGCTAAATTACCTTAAATAAAAGAATTAGGTGATATTTATCTTCCCTTCCTATTCCTTGTATTATGATCTTAAAGTTGTCTTTGTACCTTTATTAAGTAATTGTCTGGTCTTTATGTACACTCATCATGACTAGGATGACTGCTTGGCAAATTATCTTGTCTAACACAGATATTTTCTTTCCTTAGAAACACCGATATTTTCTTTCCTTCAAACATTTCTCCCTCCTTAATCTGACTTCAAATGTCGGTAGTTCCAATCACTATCCTCACTTCTATCTCATGCTCATAGCATAAATGTTTATATCTTGATAAGTTCTTTGTGTGGTTTCTATAAAACTAGGAAACAAGTTGAAAAAGGATATACCTCAGGAATTATGGCAATAATCAGGTCATTTAGTCTGTAATTCACAATTGGAGTGGGCAGTTAAATAGGTCTCCTCCCTACTGAGAACCCTGAAGCACTGTGAAATGTGGGACCTGGAACACTGACTGGATTTAGCCAGGAATTCAATATTAAAATGGGTCACCTCAGACATATAATAACACTTGTCAGATGATAAAGTTTAATAGCATTAACATAAATCTTGGGTTCAGGCTAGGTACTTAGTGTCCACCTATCTTGTTTTAAGTCAGTTTGAAAGAGACAGAGGGGGAGACAATTACAGATTACAGAATCTCTGAGTCAGAATAAAATGTAAAGGTCAATTCACTCAACTTCCCTTCCAAAGCAGAAGTCTCTTTTCACCTTCTCAAACTGGTGTTCATTCTATTTTTGCTTGGAAACTCACTGCTTCCTGAGACTGCTTATTGTTCTATTGTTTACAATATTGAGAAATCCTCTAGTCTTTGTGCTGATATCTTTTCTGTTTTCTAACTGCCTATCTGTGGATTATATGAATTGAACTTCGTTGAATGCTGTGAGAATCCACAAAACTACTTTCTCTTTAATTTGGAGTTTGGTTACTAGACAAAATCTTCTGGAGATTTGGTGTTTTGTTACTAAACACTAAAATCCCTGCATAAATTCAGTTCCATGACCAAATCTTTACTGAGTACTTGTGGTAAGCGATACACTGACTTTCTATACCTGTATGTCTTATGACAGTCAAATGGGTTATGTTACAGTACAGTAACTGAGTTGGGAAGATCCCCTGGAGGAAAGCATGGCAACCCACTCCACTGTTCTTGCCTGGAGAATCCCATGAACAGAGAAGCCTGGCAGGCTTAGTCCTTAGGGTCGCAAAGAGTCAGACATGGCTGACGCAACTTAGCACTCATGCATCGTGAAATAACAAACAACGCTTAACATCTTAGTGGTTCCTCTGTCCGTGAGATTCTCCAGGTAAGAATGCTGGAGTGGTTTGCTATGCCCTCCTCCAAGGAATCTTCCCAGTTCAGGGACTGAACCCAGGTCTTCCGCATTGCAGGCAGATTCTTTACCATCTGAGCCACCAGAGAAGCCCAAAACAAACAAAAAAGGTTTATTTATTCCTCACACTACCTGTTGTCTCAGGTTTACGGGGCTCTGCTTCATGCTGTTTTCATTCAGGGAAATGTAGCTTTCATGAGCTGTAAGACTGCTGGTTAACATGGAAACAGGACAGCAATATGTTAGAATATATCCTTTAAGAATGTTTACTCTAACGAGACCACATAGCTTCCACTCACATTTTACTGAATAAACTGTATTATTAAAAAGAAGCACAATCCTACCATGAATCTGAAAGAAGGCAAGCCAGAAATACTCATTCTGTTCATTCTCCAGTAAAGTGTTGATGACAAATGCAATATTTGGTCAACAAATGGCCATATTTTTTATTACCATGTGCAAAAATACACTTTATTTTTCCCAATGGAGACAACCCGCAAGTCTCATCCAGTGACGGTGTAAATCTCATAGATTATCACATCTGAATAATAAGTGGTAGGCTGTCCTTCATGTCTGAATATGGCTCCTTTTAATCTGGAGATATGTGAATTAAAGATATAAGTTAGTTTCCTCTTACAGTCCAATATTCATTGGTCATAATAAAATAGGATAACTTCAATAAACATTCTGACTTGGAAAGGGAATAAAGAAAAATATATAGTAGATGCTAGTCTGGTACCGAACAATTCTACTAACCCCATAGAGTCAAAATATTCATAATTGCTTCCTAGGTGGCTCAGTTGATAAAGAGTCCAACCTGCAATGCAGAGGCCACTTGCCAGTGCAGGAGACCAGTGTTTGATCCCTGGGTTGGGAAGATCCCCTAGATAAGCAAATTGGCAACGCACTCCAGTATTCTTGTCTGGAAATCCCATGGACAGAGGAGCTTGATGGGCTACAGTCCACGGGATCACAAGAGTTGGACACTACTTAGTAACTGGTGGCAGGAGATGTCTGTAAGGCCACCCCTTTTGCCCCCCGTCTTCCGCCTCCTCCCCCTTCTTCTTTCAACCTGGCTTCCTTTCCTCCCTTGAAATCTTTGATGTTAGTACTTGGATCTGAAGTTCTGTGTCTCTATAGGAGGTTTTCTGAGAGACTGTATTCTTGTATTTAAGGGCTTCCCTGGTGGTGCAGAGGTTAAAGCGTCTGCCTGCAATGTGGGAGACCTGGGTTCAATCCCTGAGTCAGGAAGATCCCCTGGAGAAGGAAATGGTAACCCACTCCAGTATTCTTGCCTGGAGAATCCCATGGATGGAGGAACTTGGTGGGCTACAGTCCATGGGGTCGCAAAGAGTCGGACATGACTGAGTGCCTTCACTTTTCACTTTAGTAACTGTAGTAACTGTAACCTTTAGTAACTGTAACCTTGGGGATAGAAAAATCCTTGCATAGGGCCCTGGTTCCACTATCTGAGGATAGCTCTCTTGCCTAGTGTTCTCTGTGACCCTCTGGGAATTCTTTGTTGTCTGTGATTCTTTTTTTTTTTATAGATAAATTTATTTATTTTAATTGGAGGTAAATTACTTTACAGTATTGTATTGGTTTTGCCATACATCAACATGAATCCACCACAGGTATACACGTGTTCCCCAACCTGAACCCCGCCTCCCACCTCCCTCCCCATACCATCCCTGTGGGTCATGGGCGCATCTGAACAATTTATTTAGGGATAAATACTTTCTTTTCAAATTGAGTGGCTTCCTAAGTCTATTGTAGATGATTGACAGTTCAAGAACTAAATTAAGCCTAGATCAACGGCAGTCTTTTTAAGTCCAGACTGATAATTCTTAATAGCAGTAAAATGCTCTGAAAATACTGTATCTTATCTATTCGATTCTTGTCAGTACATCTTGCTAGCAATCCCACCCTCAGCCCTTTCTAAAACAGTTTTTAGGATAGACATAATTTTTAGAATGAGGCATTAGAGGATGAGATGGCTGGATGGCATAACCAATGCAATGGACAAGAACTTGGTAAAACTGTGGGAGATGGTGAGGGACAAAGAGGCCTGGCATGTTGCAGTCCATGTGGTCCCAAAGAGTCGGACAGGAGTGGGCAACTGAACAACAAATAGTTTTTAATTTTCTCATTTGCTTATTTCTAAACCTTGAGTTATTGCAGATACTTTGTACCAGTTGAGCTTGGAGGAGTTGAGTTCAGTCTCACTCTGAGACACCTTCATCAAGTCAGATATTTATCTGAGTACCCTTAATATGACCCTTGCTTGTGAGGCTGAGTTTTACTTGGTTTTTAGTGCTCAAAGACTATGAATTTCATCTTGGTCTGGGAAGCATTTGCCTCTTCTCTGCACTCCTGAATTAGGGGACAACTTGCATTCTTTTTTGTTTCCAAACCAGTTAATATTTTCTTGACTAAATCTCTTTTTTATAGTGCCTTGCAAAGTGTGGCTAATAGCTATCTATATACAAAAAATATTTTTTTCTCCAACTTCTTTTCTAGATGTTTGAAATTCATTGGGTATATGATCTGCCTACCAAACTATTACAAGTGGCAGTTTTACCAGATGTTTCTCCACTGATTAACAGATAACAGTTTCTGATAGTAACTACTGCTTGAAAGTGAAATTATTAGTCTGACTTTTTGCAATCCCATGGACTGTAGCCTGCCAGGCTCCTCTGTTGATGAAATGTTCCAGGCAAGAAAACTGGAGTGGGTTGTCATTTCCTTCTCCTGGAGATTTTCCTGACCCAGGGATCCACTCCGGTCAATCCTGACCCTGTGTCTCCTGCCTTGCAGGCAGATTCTTTACCATCTGAGCCACCAAAGAAATTGTTAAACCAGTGCTGCATTTTGTAACTTTTCTTGTTACAGCTGTCTTCTCTTCTTGTTCAAATGTCTTTATTAATCAAAGTGTGCTAGATTATGCTCTGGTAAAGAACATCCATAAACTTAGTGATCTGTAACCACAAAGGCTTTTTTATTGCTCACGTTATAGGTACATTGAGTTACAGTGGTTATAATGTATATTGTCCTCACTTAAGCATATAAGTGAGGGAGCCTGGTTGGAGTGTTGCTGGTATCATGACAGACAGATGGGAATTTTAAAGGCTTATGCCTAGAAAAGCAAATATCTGTTTTATTTATATTTTATCGGTCAAAACAAGTCACATTACTATATCTAATTTAAAGTAGGAGAAGAAATGCAATATTTACTATATGTGTAGAAGGAGAATGAGAAATACTGGTCATCAGCACTGCTGCCGATGACCTGCTCCTTTTACTTTATCTAAAAGATTAGTTGGTTGTCTAAAAGACCTGAAGCTCTAACTATAGTAGCTTTTGCACATGTAACATCTGAACATGATTTTATTATTCAAACATTTGAGGAGCTAGACTATATTGATCAACTAACTGTAGTGAAATATTTTATCGATACCAATGACATTCAGAATAAAGGAAAAGTAAAGGCATTGAAAAATAAATCAAGATTCTCCATCAAGAATATTTTCTTTTTTACTAATGGGGATCTAGAAGATATGGTATTTTCCAAATGAAGACAGTCAGAGTTCATGCCGCTCCGTGCAGTCTTTGATCAAGTAGAATTCATTTCTAATTTTCCTTTACTCCCTTTACTTGTATGTGAGGTATGCGCTGGGGACATTTGTGAAGATGTAGCTTAAGTGCCTTAGGACTTCATTAATTTGTTCAGGCAGAAGACCATCTTCTTAAAAAAAAATTCCATGGTTACACCCAGTGATGCACTAAGTATTGGAGGGGAGAAGATATTTCTTGAAAAACAACAAAAAATTGTTAATTTCATTGAAATTGCAATTTCAATGAGATTAATCTCATTACAGTTTCATTTTATTTCATTACATTCATTGAGATTAATTTAATTGAAATGTGATTTATATTCATTAAGAAACAGAATGAAAATATCTGCAACAAAGCTAGGCACAAAAGGTGTATCAGATGAGCTATTTGCTTTAAAAATTAGTAACAAAATAAGACAAAACAAAAGCCAAATAAACATGAAAGTTTTTGGCAATTATTTTTGATAGTAAGAATGATTAGGCAAATAATCATCACTTGGGGCTTAGTAGCATAGTTGGTTTCTTAATGTTATTCTTGTTCTTGTTTTACTCTTAGGAAAAAAAAAAAAACTTTCAAGACCGAATGTTCGATTGGTTAAATAGAAAGCCTTCTGTCTTGCTCAGAATGTCCTCTTTGTAAAACTAAAGTCCATTAGGTTTACTCTGCACATAGTGATCAAAGCCATTTGGAGTGTTTCAAAAAGGTATTAGTGTTTCTCTTAGAGCCCTCATAGGTCACAGAATTAGCAGGGATCTCAGAAACCCCTATGGTCACCATACTATTGTGATCACAGCAATAACATTTGTTTTTTTCTCGTTTCCTCTCTTCCAGACATCTTTTCTTTCAAGTCTATCATGCACCCCACTGTTGAATCAATTTTTTTTAAAACGCTTCTTCGTCCATATCAGTTCAAGGCACAAACAATTTTGATTCCCTCTTGTTTATAGAACAAAGTCCAGATTCCTTGTGCTTGCATTGGGTGCAGCATGCTTGGGGCTGGCGCATGGGGATGACCCAGAGAGTTGTTGTGGGGAGGGAGGTGGGGGGGGGGTCATGTTTGGGAACGCATGTAAGAATTAAAGATTTTAAAATTTAAAAATAAATTAATTAATTAATTAATTAAAAAAAAAAGATCCTTTACAGTTTTTACAAGAATTTCTCTTCTCTTCTAAGTGAACAGAAACTCTTTTTTATCATATCTTCAACATGCCACAGACATCTCCATTTCTGGACCTGAAAAATTCTCCCTTCCATGGCAGTTTGTACTCAGACTCAAAATTCAAGTGATCTTCTCCATGAAGACTCCCTCATATTCTCCTACTCTTTAAATTTATGTTCAGTTCAGTTCAGTCACTCGGTTGTGTCCGACTCTTTGTGACCCCATGAATTGCAGCAAGCCAAGCCTCCCTGTCCATCACCAACTCCCAGAGTTCACTCAGACTCACGTCCCTCGAGTCAGTGATGCCATCCAGCCATCTCATCCTCTTTCGTCCCCTTCTCCTCCTGCCCCCAATCCCTCCCAGCACCAGAGTCTTTTCCAATGAGTCAACAAAGTTTTCTGTTCTCTCCCCTCCCCTAATAATTTATGTATGTTGCTTGTACAAACGGATGCAATTATCAAGTAATGAGATGATTTCATGAGCCAAAGAACATATTCTTTTAATTCCTTACAAGACCAAGCTTATAGTGCATATGCGCATGCTCAATCATGTCCTGTTCTTTGCAACCCCATGAACTGTAGCCCACTGCCAGGCTCCTCTGTCCATGGGATTCTCCAGACAAGAATACTGGAGTGAGTTGCCAGTTCTTGCTCCAGGGAATCTTTCAACCCAGGGATCGAACCCAGTCTCCTGCATCTCCTGCACTGGCAGGCAGATTTTTACCACTGAGACACTTGGGAAGACCTCGCTTATAGTAAAAGCTGAATTAATTTTTGTTTGTTGACCTTGAAACATTGGTTTAGTCTCCATCCCCCAGCAAATCCATTAATTAGCAAAAATAATTATTTTCTCATTCTCTAAAACAGAAACTTTTTAATGATGCTACCACTTTGTCTCATTTCCAAGTGAAAAAAAACTTACTTCAAAAATTGTTTCTTAATTGAGTAACACCTTACTTGTTATTCATGAAGGTGGATTATAGTCAACTTTAAAAAAAAAAAAAACACACAACTGCACTTGATTTCCAAATACTCTAAATCAACAAATAATTGTGAGGACAAACATCTGTACTTTAAAATATTCTAAGGGGAGCTTATCTGTTCAGAACCACTGCTCTAATAGTTTGGAAAGCTTTTGAACTGTGGTGTTGGAGAAGACTCTTGAGAGTCCCTGGGAATACAATGAGATCAAACCAGTCAATCCTAAAGGAAATCAGTCCTGAATATTTATTGGAAGGAGTGATGGTGAAGTTGAAACTCCAATACTTTGGGCACCTGATATGAGGAACTGACTCATTGGAAAAGACACTGATGCTGGAAAAGATTGAAGGCAGGAGGACAAGGGGACAACAGAGGATGAGATGGTTGGATGACATTATCACCTCAATGGACATGAGTCTGAGCAAGCTCTAGGAGTTGATGATGGAAAGGGGAGCCTGGCGTGTTGCAGTCCATGGGGTCACAAAGAGTCGGACATGACTGAGCAACTGAACTGAATTGAACTGAACTGAACTGAACTTGATCTAAACCTTTTAAAAGAATGGAACAATCTAGTCTTGATTATCTTAGAAAACTCATTATAACCTTCATCTTCCTCCTTTCACTTTATGTTTCATACAGTGGTTCACGACACACTGATTTTAGATACAATGTATTGGTGGCTCTACGACTGATTCTCATTAGACAAAATTGACCCTTATCACTGATATTCCACAGTTCCTCAAAACATCTTTTGTAGACCACCAGAAACAGAATCATCCAAGTTGCTTTCTAAATACTCCAATTCTTGATTTTCCCCACACAGAGTTATTCCCATGTATCCTAAAGCTTGCAAACCACTCTAAATATTATTCACCATTTTATGATGTAATTGAGTGTATAGATGGTAAGAAACATGAAATCATAGATTGGTGTGATGCTTCATAGGGGAACCTTGAAAGGATGAACAGTTGTAGCACATTTGCTTATTTTGATAATTTAATGACTTAAGATGCAGGCTAGGCTGATATGTAAATAGATGATTAAAGTATTCCATGACTTAAGTAAGATAAAACCTTGATTCTCACTCAACAGTTCAGATGTGAGTGGTCCAAAGCTGACAGACTGAATATGACCCAGAGTTATCTGAGACTTGGTTGGAGAAAGAGTTGTATCTGACATTCCAAGTATGTGATTTCCTTCACTAAGTCCAAAGTAACTGCCCCAGATGTAGCTATTTCCTGGTCAGCAAGAGAGGGAAAGATTGCTCAGGGGAAGTGGCCTTTTCTTTGGAAAAAAAAAAAAAAAGAAAAGAATGAAACTGGCATGTCTTAGTTCATCTCATGATTCATTAACATGTACTTAGACACCTACTCACACCTAGCTGCAAGGGAGGCTGATAGTCTCTCACTTGGTAGCCAGGTGCCAAGCTACAACTCCAGGATTTTGATCGTTAAACAGAGAGGGAAATAGATGCTAACCATCCACTACTGGTTTCTGCTCCAGATATACTCTATTAGTTTTTGTCTTTGCCTTAATTTCTCGCAAGAAACTAGAGTTTTTTGGGGGAAAATGTGATATCTGAACAATATACTTATAATTACATAAAAGTTATACAATATAGTATATGTAATACATAAAAATATTTTTAACGTGTTCTGAGACGCAATTTCCAATATGTGTGTGTGGGGGGTAGGGTGGGGTCACCACACCAATCAGCAATTCTCAATAAGCTGGGTGTCTGAGTGTCAGATTCTATAGGCTGAGGGCTTAGTCCTACGTGACTACTCCCTGCTCCAGGCTCCAATCACAAGTCCATGTTGTCACCTGGGCTTCTGAATAAACTGGCTGTAGGTCAGAAATTCTGAAGACTTCCTCCTTGGGTTTGTTTAATTTGTTAGAGTGCTGACAGAACTCAGAGAAAATTTTACTTAATAGATCTCCAGTTTATTATTAAAGGATATAACTCAGGGAAAGACAAATGGAAGAGGTACACAGGGAAGAGAAGAGCTTTCAGACCCTCTTTGAGCAAGCCAGTCTCTCCCAATCTCCACATATTCACTACCCTGAAGCTCTCAGAACCCTGTTCTTATGACTTTTACAAAGGCTTTATTACTTAAGCAAAATCGATTAAATCATTGACCATTGGAGAGCTGGGTTGGGAAGATCCCCTGGAGGAGGGCATGGTAAGCCACTCCAGTATTTTTGCCTGGAGAATCCCCATGGACAGAGGAGCCTGATGGGCTACAGTCCATGGGGTTGCAAAGTGGGACATGACTGAACGACTAAGCACACACAGTTATTTCTTGGATTTGTACAACCTGGCATTTCGTTTCAAAAACAATTTGATTTGGTATGACTTACCCATCCCAAGTGCTTTGCTACTGGTTCAAATGGTAAAGAATCTGCTTGCAATGTGGGAGATTCTGGTTTGATCCCTGGATGGGGAAGGTCTCCTGGAGAAGGAAATGGCAAGCCACTCCAGTATTTTTGCCTGGAGAATTCCATGGACAGAGGAGCCTGTTGGACTTACAATCCATGGGGTTGCAAAGAGTTGTGCACAACTGAGTGACTAATACTTTCACTTGACTCTTCCCAAAGCTAGTCTAATTTATTCAGTGAGTCTCCCCTTCAAGACCACATAACACTGTTATGGAGTCCAAGCTTGTTCTGCTCCCTAGATGATAGATCATAATATCCATCTTCCTGGGGCCTGGATGCCAGGTTTTTTTAATGAATCATTGATGGGGCAAGGTGAGGAAATGAAGCAAAAAGGCCGTTTAATTCTTGCAAATGTTTTCTAGAATGTAAGTCTCAGCCAGGGGGATATGTTATTTTCACTTCTGCACAGTCATTTCATGTGTGGTTTGAAATGGAATATCTCCTGTCATATCAACAAAGATGGCACAGCTATCTGCAATTCCAATTCCGGCCCCTCACCCAAAATGTGAATTTCTGAGCCAGGCTGGTAAGTAGCAGATGAGGGGCTCCATCTGCCACACGAAGAATTCAAGAATGTTAGTGAAAGTTGCTAAGTTGTGTCCGACTCTTTAGACCCTATATACTATCCAGTCCATGGAATTCTCCAGGCCAGAATACTGGAGTGGGTAGCCTTTCCCTTCTCCAGGGGATCTTCTCAACCCAGGGATTGAACCCAGGTCTCCTGCATTGCAAGGAGATTCTTTACCAGCCGAACCACAAGGAAAGCCCAAGAATACTGGAGTGGGTAGCCTATCCATTCTCCAGCAGATCTTCCTAACCTAGGAATTGAACTGGGGTTTCCTGAATTGCAGATGGATTCTTCACCAACTGAGCTATGAGAGATCTGATTATCTCCCTGAGGCAGGCCATTATGTGTGCCTGTGATAATGAAAGAGTCAAGATAGGGTTAAAGTCACAGATGGAGATTCAATATGAACTCAAAATTAACGCTTCCCAGTTACGATATTGTTAGTTTACTTTTCTCAGTAATCTGGTTGATGAGTATGAGTTGCTGAGTTTGCCCTCTTCCATTCTCTTTGAAGAAGAGCATTCACTCTTTTGCTTTCCTCCACTTTCCAGAGGCCTCCTCTTTTCTCTTTGTGCACTCAAAGGTGAAGCTTGTGGCTCTGTAATGTCATCTGCCAATTCCAAGTTACCAGAACAGCCAGTGGAAATTGCTGTATGAGGCAGGGATCTCAAATCCCTTGCTCTGTAATAACCTAGAGGGATGGGATGGGCCAGGAGGTGGGAGGGAGTTTCAAGCAGGAGGGGACAAAAGTAAGCCCATGGCCAATTCATGTTGATATATGGCAGAAACCAACACAATATTGTGAAGTAATTATCCTCCAATTAAAAATAAATTAAAATAAAAAAGGAACTGTTGGTTTAAGTAAATCCTGATTTTTTTTTAACATTGCACATACCCCTTTCCCCTGGCGTTTGCCTCCGTATCATATCAACTTTCTTATTTGTCCATTTGAGATTCAGTTGTTGAAAACATGCTCTATAATAGGCCACTGTGTCAAGGGCTAGAATTGGAGAAAACACTCTTTCCCTTAGAGGGTACATGAACTAGTAGTATAGAAAGATGCTAAGTCAATATATACAATAAAATATTATGAGTTTTGAGATCAAAATAGAAATAAATATAACAGGAAACATTTGATATTCAATAGAATAATAATTCCAAAGCTTTTACCTCTTTAGTTTTGATATTTTTTTCTAAGTACTGTTTTCCTGTTTGTTTGTTTGTTTTTTGTACCATTATTGTTTTTCTTATTTTACTTAATTGAAGAAAGTTTTCTATTAATTTTCTTATGTTACTTAAACCTTAAGACCCTTGATCTGGGTCCTATGCAAGTGGACTGTTTTTCTGTTTTCCACAGTGACCTGGCCTGTTTTTGACTTCTCATAGGATTCCCACCAGCCCTTTGAGCCTCTCACAGTTCTGGATTGAACCGCTATGACATCCTGCTGCTTTTCCCATCTGTCTCATATTCCTGTAGAAATTTCTATTCCTGTCTAAGTATGAATTTAATGCATTAGCTTGCTTCTCTTCTTTCTCCCATTTCTATGCTTTCTATAAGTATCGCAGCATGTCATTTTGAAATATTGACACCTTTCCTGATCTTAGGTTCACAAGTAAAATAAATAATGTTTTCATATCATTATCATGATACTTCAGATTTTAGAGACTTTTACATATGTCAAAATCATTTGTGCTTTCCACAATTTATTAATAAAAAATAAAATCACAGTGAGGGTATGTGATTTGATTACAGTGTTATAGTTAGTAGGAGATTACGATTTAAACTCAAGATTTATAAACTCTCCACATCAACTACATTCTTTGGAGAAACTACATTTGGGCCTTTTCCACCAAAGTTATACCATAAAAAACTTCTCTCCATGTTTATCACTTGAGATAGCATGAATCATTTTCCTGCTATTAAAAAATAGAAAATTTGGATATACTTAAATTTTATAAAAACTGTGGTTGTTAAAGAAAGGAAGGGAATTGCTGGTGCCAGAATAAAAGGAAAAATTGAAGCCAGAATTGTAAGTTAAGTGTTTTGCTTGGCATTAAGACTGGAGGGTAGAGATTTCAGATTATGTCTGATATAGGATCTCGGTGCTAATGAGTAGAGTTGAGTCTGTGTTGGAATAAGATATATAACCTTGAACCTGAGTAAGAGAATGGAAACTAACAGCCATGCTAAAGCTGCACCTCTAGAAAGAATAAAGTTAAAGAGGAAACAGGAAAAGTTTGTTCATATGCACAAGAATGTAACAAAGAAATAGACTTTACCACAGCCCTCAGTGGGAAAAAGATATTCCAGTGAGAAATTGAAGTCCTAGTTCAGAAACACAAATGGGCATGGAGTCTGAAGTTATTTTACAAATATTTTGCTGGACTCCTCAACACAGATAATTAAAAAACATTCTGAACTAGTGAACACCCTGAGGGTTTGAAGAAGCAAAGACAAAGCAGTTATATAATGACCAATCCAGTGTGCAGAGGACTTATACCGGAAAAAAAATTCCTACTAAAAATGAGCTCATGAGAAAAAATAGAAAGCACACAAAGAAATATTTCAGTTTGAGGGAGTTAACCAACAAGTATTTAAGGACTAGCTCCCTTGGAACTTGAGATAATAAAGCAATTGCATAGAGGTCATGTAATAGACTATTACACGAGCGACTGAACTCAACTGAACTGACCTAGATAGCATATTGAAAAGCAGAGACATTACTTTGCCAACAAAGATCCGTCTAGTCAAGGCTATGGTTTTCCCCATGGTCATGTATGGATGTAAGAGTTGGACTGTGAAGAAAGCTGAGTGCCGAAGAATTGATGCTTTTGAACTGTGGTGTTGAAGAAGACTCTTGAGAGTCCCTTGGACTGCAAGGAGATCCAACCAGTCCATTCTAAAGGAGATCAGTCCTGGATATTCTTTGGAAAAAATGATGCTAAAGCTGAAACTCCAGTACTTTGGTCACCTCATGCGAAGAGTTGACTTATCGGAAAAGACTCTGATGCTGGGAGGGATTGTGGGCAGGAGGAGAAGGGGACAACAGAGGATGAGATGGCTGGATGGCATCACTGACTCGATGGATGTGAGTCTGAGTGAACTCTGGGAGATGGTGATGGACAGTGAGGCCTGGCGTGCTGTGATTCATGGGGTCGCAAAGAGTTGGACACAACTGAGCAACTGAACTGAGCTGAATAGTCTATTACACTATTAAAAAGACAAGCAAAAAGAAGATTAGAGTCATAGAAAAACAATAGAAGACAATGACAAAGTAGCTTCCACATTTGACAAAGAACAAAATAAAATATCTACCAACAAAGAAAGTAGTCATTAAACTAAAATTCAGAAAGTGGTTATATAGAACATTATACAACTGAAGAGATTTTCAGTGAAATAAATATGAGAAAACTATACAGAATGAAGCACATAGGATAAAGTGATGGGAAATATGAAACAGAAGGTAAGGGATGGAATGGGGTGATAATCTGATGATTACTATGCTGCTGCTAAGTCGCTTCAGTCGTGTCTGACTCTGTGTGACCCCATAGACGGCAGCCCACCAGGCTCCTCCGTCCCTGGGAATCTCCAGGCAAGAACACGGGAGTGGGTTGCCATTTCCATCTCCAATGCATGAAAGTGAAAAGTGAAAGTGAAGTCGCTCAGTCATGTCTGACTCTTCGTGACCCCATGGACTGCAGCCTACCAGGCTCCTCTGACCATGGGATTTTCTAGGCAAGAGTACTGGAGTGGGTTGCCATTGCCTTCTCTGGATGATTAATATGAACCACCTCTAAAACTGAGAATGTGTGGAAGTTATCATTTGCTCTGAATGTGTAAATGCACAGAATAGCCTTCTATTTCAGATTCTAAGGTCATGAAGAAACCTTCATCTGATGCAGTATTGTGGGCATCGGTGGAAATGAAAGTTTAAGTAAACCCAGCTTTCTGGGAATTGGATGAGGGAGGTGTGGATTTACGGCATCCTAGAATTTCTTTATTTTTTTTTTTAATTACTGCAAACTTTAATAGCTCTAACATTATTTTTTTATCCATCTTTTTTTTTTCATTTTAACACAAACACACATTTCTTTGTGTTTGTCTGTATATATCTAACTCATGTCTGACTACTTATATGGCTAGTCATTACATTTGGGATTTGATGTTTGAAAAGTAATGTTCAGTGTACCAAGAAATTAAAATTTCTTTTTCTGCAGTCAGACATGCCTGACTGAGACAGTAGGGCAAAAGATCATTAAAACAATCTTAATAAATTTAAGAATACTGAACTCATATCACGTTCTTTCCTGACCACAGTGGTATAAAACTAGAAATCAATTACCAGAAGAAAACTAGAAAATTCACAAATACATGGAGCTAAAACAATATGATCCTGAACAAGCAATGGATCAAAAAAGAAATCAAAAGGGAAGTAAAAAAAATCTTGAGACAAATGAAAATGGAAACACAATATGTCAACACTTACAGGATGCAGCAAAAGCAATTCTAAGAGGTAAGTTTATAGCAATAAGTGCATAAATCAAGAAGAAAGGAAGGTCTCAGAAAAACAGCCTAACTTTATATATTAAAGAATTAGAAAAAGAACAAAGCCCAAAGTTAAGCAGACAGAAGAACATAAATATCAGAGCAGAAATAAATGAAATAGAAATAAAGAGATAGAAGAAGAAATAAATGAAACTAAGAACTGTTTTTAAAAATAAAGAAAATAGACAAATCGTTAGCTAGCCTTACCAAGAAAAAAGAGAGCTTAAAATAAATAAAATCAGATATGAAAGGAAATATTACAAATGAAATGACAGAAAAACAATGGATCATGAGAAGCTACTATGAACAATATACAGCAGCAAATTGAAGACATAGAAGAAATGGATACATTTCTAGAAACATACAACTTTTAAAATTGAATCATGAAGAAATAGAAATCTGAATAGATGAAATACTTGTCAAGAGATAGAATCAGCAATCAAAAACCTGCAGTCAAGAAAAGTTCTCTCCATTTTCCCCCAAGTTCTTCCTCTTAATTCCCTGTCTTAGAGAAAAGTACCCCAAACTACTTCTCTGTCACCCAAGTCACACACCTGAATTTTCACACGTACACACAGACACATCTATACATACATTTAGTCATCATGTTTTGCTGTTTTAGCTCTCTAATAATTTTTGGCTCTATCCCTTCATCTCCACCTCCATCGCTCCAACCTTGGTTCAAGCCTTCATCATTTATCATTTAGGTTACTGCCTCAACTCTGAACTGAATTTCGTGACTTCATCCTTGCAATTTTATCTTCCCCAGTCTTGACTCTATTTGTACTCCCTCCTCACATTGCTGTATCAAAACATGCCATCCTTCTGATTTAATTATTTGAAGTGGCTTGTAGTGTTTGGGATAACTCCTTGGCATCCTACTCATTGCCTCTTTTGATTTGTTCTATATTGCCTTTCCGAATACCATTATACAACTGCCTTATCCTCTGTGCACCACCTGTCCCTCTGTCACTTACCCCTGCTATTTTGAAAGAAGGGCCTTCAAGTCCCTTTTGTGTAAGTAACGCACAGCTTTAGGAAGCTTCACTGACTTAATTCTCTCCTAACCTTCTTTCTTGGCCTGAACTCAGATGCTCACCCTCATGGCCTCATTCGCTTTATCGCACATTGTGGGTTTTTCTGTCTTTGCACTTTCCTCAGTGTGATGTGACGATCTGTGTACTAGTATGATTCCAGGAAAAGAACTGTTAGTTCTTTGAGGGCAAGACCAAGTCTTATCCATATTTGTTTTCCTAGCAGTCAGTACAGTGTCTGGCACAGACAATGAGGGCTGTGCCATAAATGAATGAGGGGGTTACAGAGTTATCTTCTTTAGAGAAGTTCCTTCTTCTCCTGTCAATCCCTTTATCACTTTTATTTTCAACTTAAACCAGAGTCTTTCCCTCTGAGCTTTTTTTCTAAAGTATCCAAAGTGGATTTGATTTGTTTCTAATAGCCCTTCTGTTTTGGAATAATAATCACTGCCCATGTAGGCTCCTCTACGTGAGGTCAAGTCAATGATTTTACCTAAGTTGCAGCAAGAAAACATTGAATTTTAGTTCTATTTTCCATCTTTTAATTTTGTTTTTTAAATTAATCTTTTGGTTCAGCATGACCTCTCTTACCTTTCCCCATTTCTGTCCTTTTTCAGTTATTTTATTCATTTGCTCTGTTTTCTCTCTGTTTTTTATTCTGCTGAAGCTAAAAGCAGTCTGTCACATTTTGTTCTTTTCTATTGGTCAATCTCTGGTCCATTACAAACTAATACAAGCTTTGGTATTAAATATATAATGGTTTCTCTTTGTGCTTGAAAAGAACATGCAGCACACAAAGTTGTCAAAGGAATATTTATCACAAGGGAAGTTGGAAAAACTGGAATGAACATGTTGATCTATCATTGTCTTTTGATTGTGCTAAAATGAAACCTAGTAACCAATCATCCAGAATACTCACTAGCCTCATCACACATAAAACTGCTTAATTTCCAGCATAAACAAGGTTTATTGCTCTCAGAGTCAATATCCAAATGCTGGCATTTGCCTGATGAAAAGGGAAAATCTGTAGAATAATTTTATGTGATACTCCTTTTAATGCAAACATTTATAGTAACATTTTGAAACAAAAGTCATATACACCAATTGTATAATATCAAATTGAAATGGAAAAAATGGGGCTATTATTTGGGTTTTCTAATTAATGCAAACCATTTATAGAATAGTAATGGAACATATATGGTAGAAATATGTTATCCTGCTTACAGAGCAGAGACAGTGAAATCGTAAGGAGTGAAGTTAGAATTCTGGCTCTGTAACTTATTTGCCATTTGACCTTGGGTAAAACCTCAGTTCTCATATGGCAATTTGTCTAAGTTATCTACTAATGACATTTTCTTTGTCATTATTTGCCAGCTTCCATGGCATATGTCTACCTTTCTTTGTGACATCAGAGTCTGTGTTATAGTTTTCCTCTTTATCTCGAGTCTTCAAATAGATGATTTAAAATTCAGCTGACACTTTGATCTTCTATTTCTTTCAGTTTCTCAGCTGCATTGTCCATGTCTCTAAGTTTCACCATCACAGGTATTGGTGTATCTTTTAGGATTTTTTACCTTTGATCTTTTGAAATAAGAGCTCTCTTTTACTACAACCATTCTACCTTCCAGTTATCTCTCTACCCAACCCCCTATTGAACTTTCTAAACACATTGCCTAACATCCTTCCGTCCCTATTTGGCACCGAGGTGCAGACACAGTTCTGTTTAGGAAGAATCTAGGTATCCATAAAGCCAAATGTTTTCCTTTTCAGGAAACCACTTAGTCCTTCACTGAACTTACATGGCATTAAGTTGGTACTACCCTACATGTCACTCGTTCTGGTTCAAGTGCCCTACAAGGTTGTAAGTTGTTTGAGGGTAAGCATGTCATCAAAGGCCAATACAGTGTGTGAGTATAGAAAACAGGCCTCCTGGTCTTGGTTCAAGTCTTGGCTCTGCCCCTTACAGACTACCTGGTTATTGCACTACCTGTGTCTCAGTTTATTACACTGCTGTTGTGAGAATTAAACGAGTTACTACATGCAGTTTTTAGAAGAATGTCTGAAGATTGTACTGCTCAATACATGTTAACCATTACTATAAACATCACTATTCCCTCTAATTCTATTCTAGTGACATGTTGTATATGTCAACGATGCACATTTTAAAATGACTTGAATATGAATGCATTATACATACATAATAGGGGAAATGGCAGTAGAGAGTAAGAGTGGGAAGAGGTAACCATTTCACATCACTCTTTCTCTGTACTTTTGCTTGGCTTATAAAATGAGAACCTCACAGGTATTGGGAGAAAACTTTACTCTTTACCTTCTCAGACCTACCTCCCAAGAGGAAGGCTCTTTTGAGTAGTGTGATGGAGAGGGTCACCCTAAACATGCCTTCTTTTTTTCCCCCATTTAAGGACTTTTATTCAATGACTTTTAATATAATCACAGAATTGTGCAAAAAATACATCGATTTTAGAACATTTCATAATCCCCAAAGAAACCTCATGCCAATTAGTAGTCACCCCCCATTTCCCCTCAGATCCTCCCACCCTAGGATTAGGCGGCCACAAGTCTCTTTTCTTCCTTTGTGGAATTGCCTATTCTAGATATTTCACATAAACAGAATCATACAATACGTAGCCCTTTGTGACTGGCTTCTTTCAATAGTAGATACATGTTTTCATTTCTTTTAGGTATATATTTATTTCACTTTCTTTCACTTTAGGAGTGGATGTGGTATATGATATTGAATAATTTTGTTTTGTCTTCTGTAGAACTGCTAGACTATTTCCCAAACCAGCTGCATCATTTTACATTGCCACCAGCAGTATGAGGGTCCAATTTTCTTCATTTTCTCACTTATTATTGTCTTTGTTATTCTGGCTATTCTAATGTGTAAACATGCCTTCTTGGGCTTCATTTTTGTTCTTTCTTTTTACTCAGCCTTCTGGCAGATTCAGACTTTTCTTCTTCTCTCCTTATAGCAAGCATCCTGGGCAGGCCTTGCACCTGTGTAGGGAGACATGCTTTCCAGAGGAGGTAGGAAAGCCTGAGTTTGTCTTGTGTACAAACCAAATTCTCTAATTTAAATAGGCCATAATGATGGTTTGGGTTTCTTTGTATCAATATCAATTGATTAGTAGCTGGTTAGTGTGGGATCTTTGAGGGTTGAAGCCAAACAGATCTTCACTCTTATTAGCAGTGGGATCTTGAGCAATTTCCTTTCCTTCTTTGAGCTTCAGTTGTCCCACCAACATAAGTAGCTATCATAATACCTATCACACAGACTTTCACTGAAGATTATATTAGATAGGAGAACTGAAACTGTTTAGCACAATCCCAGTATTCAGAACTGCAGTGAAAGTTTTGTTAAATATTATCTACAATTCTTAATACAAGTTTCTAGTGCTTATTAGTGAAATGAACACAGATCATATTAACCTCAGCTGGCTTCTACTATGGTGTTCAGTCTTCTTGTTTTCCTTTAGGCTGATATCTTCAGGGGGCCAGAATTATCTTACTAGCCTTCACACTGTTTAGCTATGCAATTCCAGACAAGTGACTTTCCTCTGTGGACATCAATGTCATCTCATTTCTAGGATGAGGTTTACAAATTCAGGACCATGGATAGGTGCTGGGCTGTCAGCAGGACACTCAAGAGAACGTTTTTTTAAAAATGCATGCACTGGGATGACCCAGAGAGATGATATGGGGAGGGAGGTGGGAGAGGGCTTCAGGATTGGGAACTCATGTACACCCGTGGTGGATTCATGTCAATGTATGGCAAAACCAATACAGTATTGTAAAGTAAAATAAAAAAAAATGCAGCCGCGGACTTTCCCTTAGGGATTCTGTTGTGTAGCATTTTGTTTATTAGGGAAACAGTAGCTACTATAAAAAATAAATCCTTAAATTTTAGTGGTTTAATACAGAGAAGTTTATTTCCTTGTCAAGTTAAGCATTCAATGCAGGGGTTCCTGGTAATTGTACTGCTTTCTTCTCTATGGGAGTTTTATCTTTAACCTTCTTGCTCTGTCATCTCCCAGGGCATTAGAATCCTCTATTTCCAGCTAATAGGCAAAGTATCACTCATCCATTTCTCTGATCCCATTGACCAGAACTTAGTCAAATGGCATGCCTAGGTTCAAAGGACTGTAGGAAACGTAGCCCGTAACCACATAGCCACATCTTAGTGACAGCTTTATGCTGGAATGGGAAGGACTCGTTTCTTCTGTGGACAGCCAGCTCCTTCTATTATAGTCAAGTTTGTAAATCAGTGGACACAATGGCACTCAAATTTCCTTCTGGATAAGATCAACTGAGCATATGTCTGAAACATAGTATATCAGAGGAGTCTTAGTTAAGCTCTGTTTAACAAAGTTCTTAAAGACTTCTTGAAACTCTGCAACTAGAGTCTATATTCTAAATGTTAGTCCACAGGACAGAAGAAAAAAAAAAGAATGCACGAGTTTATCTCTCACCTAATTTTTCAAAATTTAGATGTTGGAGCATTCATTACCATCACTCTTTGTTAATTCCCTTATCTTTTGAGCAAGTGTATGGCAAAAATCTTTCAAATGAAAAGGAAGTATTTTTTTAATCATTGTTTATTCCAAACTTTTCATCAGAATGAGCTCCCTTATTCTTCAACACATGTAGATTATGTGGTATTTTTGAATATAATGTTCTTATTGAGTGTTAATTGCGTGCACCTACAGCTTTCAAAGAAGTGATAAGTAGATACTGTCAAACTGATAACAGCCAGTCTTCTCTCTAACATTATGCATGTGTTAATTTATAAGGTGCATTAGCAGGAACTTCAGAAAACCTTTATTTTTGGACTACTTGATGATGTGAGTGAAGAAAGAAAAAATGCAGATATACTGCTGTTATTTAAAATGTTATAATGAGGCAATGGGCAAGAGTATTATAGCACAGAGATTTTTATTGATAGAAGCTTTTTACCAATTTGCCCTAATTTCTTGATCTTTTGGAGTTAGCGCAGAAGTCTAGGCAAACCCTGAAAAATCTCTGTCTAAATGTATTTTCCGTTAATTTTCTTTCTCATTTGGAAAGATCCCATGTAACTATAGTTAAAATCATTTGCAAAGCACTCAGTCAACCATTACATTCTTGTGTAACATCACAGAGTCCCATGAGATGGGTGTGGTTAGTATAGCCCAGGGCATCAAATTTACAGGTGAGTCTAATATTAGAGTGTATAGTATCCCTGTTGAGAACTTATAATAAATTTTATGATAATAACTCTAGTAACTTACAATAACTTTTATTAATTTTTGTGGTAACTCAGAAACAAGATTTAATTTTAATGTTCTTTCTAAAAGAGTCTATTAAATTAATAACACTGCTGCTGCTGCTACTGCTGCTACTGCTGCTAAGTCACTTCAGTCGTGTCCGACTCTGTGCGACCCCGTAGACGGCAGCCCACCAGGCTCCCCCATCCCTGGGATTCTCCAGGCAAGAACACTGGAGTGGGTTGCCATTTCCTTCTCCAATGCAGGAAAGTGAAAAGTGAAAGTGAACTCGCTCAGTCGTGTCCGACTCTTAGCGATCCAAGGGACTGCAGCCTATCAGGCTCCTCCGTCCATGGGATTTTCCAGGCAAGAGTACTGGAGTGGGGTGCCATTGCCTTCTCCAAATTAATAACACTAAAAGTTATAAAAGAAATACTGTTTATTAATAATTTGAAAAATCAGGGAATTCCTGCTGGTCCAGTGGTTAGGATTCTGGGCTTTCACTGCTCTGGCTAGGCTCAATCTTTTGTCAGGAAACAGATCCTGCAAGACACACAGTGCAGCCAAAAAATCAGACTTTAAAGCAATTTAGAAACCCTAGTTACATATGCTTTGGGAATTCTCCCCATTACAAACATTCAGCAGGGATTTGTATGTGTGTGTTCAGAGTATGGAGTAGTAATAGGGAACCGAACTGAGGTCTAAGACAGCCCCTGTTTTAGCCAAATTACAGCCTGTCTTGAAGTTCATGTTGAGCTTCCCTTGTGGCTCAGCTGGTAAAGAATCCGCCTGCAATGAGGGAGACCTGGTTTCTATCCCTGGGTTGGGAAGATCCCCTGGAGAAGGGAAAGGCTACCCACTCCAGTATTCTGGCCTGGAGAATTCCATGGACCGTGTAGTCCTTGAGGTCGCAGAGCATACACAACTGAGTGACTTTCACTTTGAAGGTCATGTAACGTCTTAAGACATACCCTCTTATCCTCTGAGGAAGAGGCTCTGTATAGTGTTCTTGCATCCTAGATCTTAACACAGAGGTCACCTCTTTATATGATGCTGAATAATATTTCAATAATGAGTGAATGAACATATGAAAAATACATGCATTTAAAAATATCTAGTGATTCCATTGGGCTTCCCTCTTGGCGCAGATGGTAAAGAATCCGCCTGCAAAGTGGGAGACTTGGGTTCTATTCCTGGATTGAGAATATCCTCTGGAAGAGGGCATGGCAACCCACTCCAGTATTCTTGCCTGCAGAATTCCCATGGACGTAGGAGCCTGGCGGGCTACAGTCCATGCGGTCACAAAGAGTCGGACATGACTGAGCGACTAAACACAGTGATTCCATTATTTTCAACACTCATATTATTTCTACTTAGTGAGGTTTAAAATAGTGTGAAAAATGGCTCTGGGATGTTTTGGAGTTCAATTTAAGGTGTGTTCAAAAGTACAGAATGTTTATAACAAGAGATTTTTGTTAAAAATGACAAAGGAAATCACTTAGCTGTGGTTCCTTTTCCTACAAACTAAGCTCTTCTTTCTTTTTCTTTTGAGCTCCTATTTTAAATTCTTTCATAGCATACATTTATTTCAAGAAAGTAGCATTCATTTTATGGGAAACTTTACAGTGTTCTGCCTTTTCCTTTTCTTTATTTCTTTCTGAGGATTTATTTAATCCGACATGTACATTTCTATGGAGAAGGCAATGGCACCCCACTCCAGTACTCTTGCCTGGAAAATCCCATGGATGGAGGAGCCTGGAAAGCTGAGGTCCACGGGGTTGCTGAAGGTTGAACAAGACTGAACAACTTCACTTTCACTTTTCACTTTCATGCATTGGAGAAGGAAATGGCAACCCAATCCAGTGTTCTTGCCTGGAGAATCCCAGAGACAGGGAAGCCTGGCGGGCTGCCATCTATGGGGTCGCATAGAGTCGGATACAACTGAAATGACTTAGCAGCAGCAGCCAGCAGTACATTTCTAGTGAGTGAAAATCTAAAAGGCAGACTCTTCTAGCTGATCTGACAGCTGATTCCAAAGATAAAGGCAACAGAAATAGCAGGGTGAGAGTTGCAGAGGATTGGCCAATTCTTACATAGAAAAAATTTTAAACCTTATTTTCTAGTTAAGTAAGTTGGAACCTGGATTATTATCATCACAATGCAGTATATTCTTCTCCCTTAGGAGTTCAATGCAGAAAGACAAAATAACTATACTTAGAAATGGCACATTGGAATTAAATATATATATTTTTCTCCTCAAGTTAGATCTGGCCCTTTGACGACTTTAATTCTTTTTCTGGGATGTAGGTTTTCTAAAGGCAAACTGAGAATACTACACAATCTTTGAATTGTAACCAAACTGAGAGTCAGCCTCACCTTTCCTCATTCAGTTTTTGTCCACTTACCTGGTTCTCATCCCACATGTTCCATACCAAATATGCAAAGCCACAGGTGTGCTTTCCCAGGGCCGAGGGAGCAGAGGTCTTTGTGGGCAGCCAAACCCTGTTGGGCTAGTCTGTATAGGATGTGGTACTTTTTAGCCCACATGGAAGGAATTCAAAGGAGGGAACAGGCTGATGTCCCAAGGCAGAGGAAGATAAGGATGCATGTCTATAAAGCACGGTCAGCATAGTTGTTTCTATGCTAGGAAACGGAATCAGGGCTGTAAATCTTATGACTTTTACACTGGGTCTTGTTTCGCCGGTAAGTAAAAGGCGGGATGCTGTGGTCAGGAGTGACAAGCAGAGAAGCCAGAGGAAATGTCACTGCTGTGTGGGAGAAGATAGGGCCTATGCAGTGTGCTGCGAAGGAAGGACAGTTTAGCTCCTTTCTTCCTAGGCCACTCCCACTTCCAGACCTTACCTCCTTCATAGACATCCCCACTGAAGGGAAGAGATGCTGTTCCAGGCTCCAGATCTTGACACTGTCAGTGGACAGCTGTATCATTCCTTAAAAGGGGAAAAACTGTGATGGGGGTTTAGTTGCCAAGTCGTGTCCGACTCTTGTGACCCCATGGACTGTAGCTTGCCTGGCTCCTCTGTCCATGGGATTCTTCAGGCAAGAATACTTGGATGGGTTGCCATTTCCTTCTCCAGGGGATCTTCCCAACCCAGG
Source organism: Ovis aries (assembly GCF_016772045.2). Taxonomy (NCBI): domain Eukaryota; kingdom Metazoa; phylum Chordata; class Mammalia; order Artiodactyla; family Bovidae; genus Ovis; species Ovis aries. The sequence continues at coordinate 70,694,741 of NC_056061.1, forward strand.
AATTGAACCCAGGTCTCCTGCCTTTGAGGCAGATTCTTTACCCACTGAGCTATGAGGGAAGAGCCACAAAACCATGCCTCATTATTATTCTCTTTCTGGTTTCTTATGGCTGGCTGAGTGTTCTAAGGGTCTTTGGAGTTTGCTTAATACACACACTTACATCTCTCTGCTTCCCTGGTAGCTCAGAGGTTAAAGCATCTGCCTGCAATGCGGGGGACCTGGGCTTGATCCCTGGGTCAGGAAGATCCCCTGGAGAAGGAAATGGTAACCCACTCCAGTATTCTTGCCTGGAGAATCCCATGGATGGAGGAGCCTGGTGGGCTAGAGTCCACGGGGTCGCAAAGAGTCGGACACGATTGAGCGAGTTCACTTTCACTACCTCTTCTTTCTCTGTTTCTGTCTCTGTCTCTCTGCCTAAAATATCTTTCATTCCTTTGGTCCTTAGACAGACTTGGAAATTGTTAGGTCCTTCAAATAATCTTTTATCAGAGCTCTGTTCTAAGTATTTCCACCATTATTAGTTAATTAGTACATCATTTGTTATTTCCCTGCAGAGAGAAATAATATTGATCAGTACAAGATATAGACTTTTTAAGAATCTGGCCATAATACCGTCAAACACCACTAAAACCACACCTATATAAGATAGAGAGGGAACTCAAAATATAGACAGGCAACTTGTTTTGGTGAGAGAGAAAAAAAGACATTTGGGGTCAAATAGATCTGGGTTTGAATCCTGGCCAAAACAGTATCTGTGGGACCAAAGGCTAATTATTAATTGAACATTATGTATGTTAATTTAACATATATTATTTGTCTGAACCTATTTTCTTATCTAGGAAATGGAGTTTATAATGTTTGCTTTGAAAAATCATTGCTAAAATCAGAGATAATAGTCTTTGACCCATAGTAGATAGTGATTATATAGAAACTTTTATTCTAATCAACTTCGGATGATTTTCCTCCTTTCTGCTGTCCCAGATGACCTCTTTCTCTCTTTCATGTACAGCCCTTGGGCTCCCTGCCACCTTCATGTTTCTTCACTTTTTCCCTTAAAGGTTACCCTTGTTTATTGTCCTCAGATGTCATAAGTACAGAACTATAGGTAGTTGAAGTTGGAGTAAAGAAACACCTTGAGGGTCCTAGCTGGAAACCCAAGGAAACTAAAAACGTGACCCTTCTATAATGATATTTCTTAAAACTTTTCCACTTTTTGCTTAGAGTGAACAGGTAGAACAGGTTCTTATTTTTTAAATATACATAATTTTTTGTGTTGAAAAGAAAAAATTTGTTATATACACTGAAAATAGCATAAACTGTTAACTTACTGGAATGATCTTTCTACTTTTCACAACTTTAAGTCCTGTATAAACAACATTCATTAGTAATTCTGATAGAGAAACAGTGTTAATAAGACTAACATCATTTATTTCCTTTTTTTTTTAAGCAAGTCCCTGATAGGTTTTAAGACTTATATATAGAAAACTAAAACACTGGTGAAAAAAAATCCTTTTTTTTTTTTTGTTTGTTTGGTTAATAAAAATAGCATCTAAATAAAACTTTACCTTACCCTTACCTACTGCCACTTCTACTGCACTCCATTCACGTTGGAGCAAGAACTGACTGGTTATATTTCCATTGGTTTTATTGTTGTTATACATTTTGAAGTTAAGATAGGGCTTTTATCTTTTTATTGTATATACTATATATATCACATATACATATATTACATTATACATATATTTCTCCCTAGAAGAAACATAAATGACTGCTAGTATTTTGTCAGTCATAGTCATTCATTTTGTGTAGCAATTTTGAATCACCTCCAGCTCTCTGTTGAAATCATTTTCCCTCTTAAATTTTTATTACTGCCAATAATTATGAGCAGTATAGGTTTTTTTTAAACCAGGATAACTTTATTTAAACAATAAATTTTTGAAAGATTGTACAATGATATGGAAGTATAATCAATGGGTAAAAATCTTAATGTAACTTTGTATATTACTTTAACATTTTCTTGCATTTTACTAAACAATTTTATATCTACTACCTAATAAACCCTGACAGAGATCCCATAAATTAGGTATTATTAATATTCTAGTCAAGATAGAGACTAAAATAATTTCCTCTACCAAGAGCATGAAGCTAGAAGTTGGTGTAACCAGAGCTCAAGTATGAATTGTTTAGATCCAAATCTTATGCTCTTTCCTGTGACCATGTTGCAGTTAACAGATATTTTTATTTTTAGACTATTGAGCAAATGCTCCAAATCTTGGGTTAAGTGTCAGAGAGGCAAAAATAGAAAGTCATCCACCTGGGATGATTTGTCCTAGAGAGTGCAATTAACTTGGTCCCCAAATGCTTTGAAGATCTGGGACATTTTTGACTAAGTAGGTGAAGGTTGGTAGAATTTGCCAGTTTTTTTTCATCCTGACTTCATTCACTTCTTTGTACTTTAAATTTGGTTTCATAGAACAAAGAAGAAATGGAACATCACATAAAGGTTGACAGTTCATGGATGGCTCCAGGCATTTAAAATATTGTTTCTTCTACTACAGAGAGTTTCAGAGAAAACATATAGATTTCAAAAGTTCATAAAAAATGGGTTGGAGGCAAGTTACAAAAGCAGAATGATGGTTTGGGATGCAAGAGTGTATTTCATTCATGAAAGGAAAAATGTTAAGGTTAGAAGCATTATCATTGAAATGAGAATATCAGTTTATTAGGATTCTGCTTATTTACCTTATAAATTCAATTGGTATTGTCAATTTACCCTCTGTAATTCACTGAAGCATGGTATTTCTGATGAGTAACAGATACTTTACTTTCAAAAGTATCAGAAAGTGAGGGGCAGAAGTACAGGGAGGGTAAATGTTGAGGTCAGCCTTTCAACTTCATGCGTCTCGTTGCACTTAAGAAATAGAGTGATATTACAAATCTGTTTTAAATAGAAAGGAATCTTGGCAAGTAGAACATTGCCACCTTGCACAATGTGATTATACACAAAGAATGGCCATGCTATATTTTCTGAAGGTACTATTATTTTGAGATGAAAGATTAGGGTAGAATTATAAACTATTACATTTTCAGTTGCAATATCACAGAAATTCCCTTGGATTTTCTATGTTCAGAATTTTTAACTGACTTAGAGCATATTGAGTTAGAATATTTGGGGAAATAGAGGGAAAGGAAAAAGAAGGAGCTTAGAATTAAAAGCAAGATCTTAAGAGGCAAAAAGGAGAAAAATCAAGTCACAAAATCTGTAATTTGTTGGAAATATGACAGCTTCTTGAACTCTATATCCTCAAAGTTTTATAAATTCTATGAAATAAAGACAATAATAACTCTATAATGTTAATATAGTATTAAACTAGAAAATAAATAAGTGCTTAATACAGTATGAAGCTGAAACACTGCAAGATACTATAATACTATTATGATGCTGCTGCTGATAGTAATAATCATTCTACATGCTATGCATTTTTTTTTTTTTTTTTACCATTCCACAAACTAAGATCACGGCATCTGGTCCCATTACTTCATGGCAAATAGATGGGAAACAGTGGAAAAAGTGGCTAACTTTATTTTTTCTGGGCTCCAAAATCACTGCAGATGGTGATTGCAGCAATGAAATTAAAAGACAGTTACTCCTTGGAAGGAAAGTTATGACCAACCTAGTCAGCATATTAAAAAGCAGAGATATTATTGCCAACAAAGGTCCGTCTAGTCAAGGCTATGGTTTTTCCACTGGTCATGTATGGATGTGAGAGTTCCGAAGAATTGATGCTTTTGAACTGTGTGTGTTGTTGTGAGAGTCCCTTGGACTGTAAGTCCAACCAGTCCATCCTAAAGGAGATCAGTCCTGAGTGTTCATTGGAAGGACTGATGTTGAGGCTGAAACTCCAATACTTTTGCCACCTGATGCGAAGAGCTGGCTTATTTGAAAAGACCCTGATGCTGGGAAAGACTGAGGGCAGGAGAAGGGGATGATAGAGGATGAGATGGTTGGATGGCATCACCGACTCGATGGACATGGGTTTGGGTGGACTCCGGGAGTTGGTGATAGACAGGGAGCCCTGGCGTGCTGCAGTTCATGAGGTCGCAAAGAGTTGGACATGATTGAGCAACTGAGCTGACACTGTTGTAACACAGATGATTCTGTGATAAGACCAGGATTGGCAGAAAGGCTGCTGCTTCTTTGTTCCTATGTTGCTAGGAAGTGGCTGAGTTACGGATAGGCTGGTACAGATAGAGAGGGGCTGTCCCAGGTGGGTGGGAGACGGATAAACATAAGTAGAACAAGAGCCTTGAGAGCCTGCTCCTGTCACTGTGGTCCAAGTTAATATACTTTTAGCAGGCGTCTTGAGTTCACCTCCTACCTTACCACTAGGAAACGTATTTGGAAAAGGGCTTATTGACTTACCAGTTCTTCACTGTGAACAGACCTACGCAAATAAAAGAGACCCATTTCAGGATAATCCTACAATCCTTCAAATGCAAGGGTTGCTTGTATAGCATTGAGAACTAGGTTCTGGCTCTCTTGGTGCACAGGAAGCATGTGTGTGCTAAAGAATGCAGACTCATACCAAGAATGGGAAAAGAGCTTTTTTCACCTCCTAAGTTAAACATCGGAAAAGGCAATGGCAACCCACTCCAGTACTCTTGCCTGGAAAAGCCCATGGATGAAGGAGCCTGGTGGGCTGCAGTCCATGGGGTCGCAAAGACTCAGACACGACTGAACGACTTCAAGTTCACTTTTCACTTTCATAAATTGGAGAAGGAAATGGAAACCCACTCCAGTGTTCTTGCCTGGAGACTCCTGGGGACTGCGGAGCCTGGTGGGCTGCCATCTCTGGGGTCGCACAGAGTCGGACGCAACTGAAGTGACTTAGCAGCAGCAGCAGCAAGTTAAACATATGGAGTAAAGTAGAGTGCCTGTTCTCCATACCACCCTTCTAATGTGACTCAGGAGAAAACTTCTCGATATAAAGTAATTATAACCTATTCAAATCCTTCTTACCCTCTGCTTTCAGCTCCATTGATTCATTCAGCTTGTTTCAATGTTACTTTCTATTTGAGTTATATAGAAGGAAAAAAAAATGATTTAACTTGCTACAGTGCTTTGCAAAACCCAAGCATCACTAGAGTTCTTGGAAAGTAATAACTATTGAATTTGTCTTTGGTCCAAAGAGTTTTTATCCCTGTTCTTGGCAGAAGTTGATGGTTCTGACATTTGGCTATTAGTATTTGGTGATCTATGTGTCTCCAGGAAAACCTGAGTCTCTTTCTGATGATAGAAAGAAAACAAAGTAAAGCAAGGAAAACATTTTTTTTTTATCACTTGCTATAGCAGACAGGCAAATTTTATTTTAACATAATTTTTTTTTTTTAGTAAATGAAAATTTTATTGGGCCTCTTAGATGCTAAAAGTCTGATATCACTTAATCAAATAAAATCAATTTAATTATCAACAGATATTTTTATTGAGATCCATTTAGGGCTTCAGATTAATTGCTGAGTAGTGTGTTGAGTAGCTCGAAGAGAATACATTAAGATTTTATTTAAAAAGCATCTACAAATTTTCCTCAAACACCTCAAATTGTATCTTTCAGAAATCAGTGAAAATACTTAAGCTTTCTATGAGCTAATAACTCAGATGATATACAGTAGTAAGCTATGAACAATAGTGTTCATATTTAAACTTTTCCTAAATGTTAATAATATAATTTTTTTCCAGCTTCATTTTTGCATTCCACTGACTAGTTGGCTTACATTCCACTTACATTCCTGGCTTCTAGAAAATTTCCCAGTAATCCAGAAGACAGCATGTACATTAGGGCTCAATTAGAGAAACAAAAAGTATTAGTCACTCACTACTACTACTACTACTACTACTACTACTACTACTACTACTACTACTAAGTCGCTTCAGTTGTGTCTGACTCTGTGCGACCCCATAGACAGCAGCCCACCAGGCTCCACCGTCCCTGGGATTCTCCAGGCAAGAACACTGGAGTGGGTTGCCACTTAGTCATGTCCAGCTCTTTGAGACCCCCATGGACTGTAGCCAATCAGACTCCTATGTCCATGGAATTCTCCAAGCAAGAATATTGGAGTGGGTTGCCATTTTCTTCGCCAACGGAAATTCCCAACCCAGGGACTGAACCTGGGTCTCCTGCATTATAGGCAGATTCTTTACCATCTAAATCATTAGGATATGTACATACTGAGATTCATTGGAAGGAACTGGCTCATGTGATTGTGGGGACTGGCTAAGCAAATCCAGTATCTATAGGGAAGATCATCAGAAAGAATAGGCTGGAGCTCTTCTTTCCAATGCTGAAATTTTTTCTCCATTAGGGAAGCCTCAACACTGCTTTTTATTTTTTATTTTTTTAATATAAATTTATTTATTTTAATTGGAGGTTAATTACTTTACAATATTGTATTGGTTTTGCCATACATCAACATGAATCTGCCACAGGTATACTGCTTTAAGACTTTTAAACTGATGGACTTAGTCGGATACTGACTGAAGTGACTTAGCTGCAGCAGGAGCAGCAGCAGCAGCAATGATCTAGAACAATCCCCTTACTTGAAGTCAATTGACTATAGACTTCAATATAACAACAAAATAACTTCATAGCCACACCTAGATTAGTGTTTGATTGAATAATTGAGGACTATAGCTTAGCCAAATTGATACATCCAAAGACTATCACAATGTGTCAAAATGCAACAGATCCACTTAAATAACAAAGACTTAGTATTCATCGACTGCTTGACTAAAACAACTTATCTGTGAAATTCTAAAAACATACTTTTCAAGATGTTCATCATTACATTCAACTTTGCAGTATAGTTTGAAATAAATTAATTAATGCATGTCTTTCACTTGGACACAATATCTGAATTATCTAAAAACATTAATGCCTCAGGCCTATAAATATCAGTGCACAGCTCTGCTTTGGAGAGGGGAGAACATGAGCTTGTTTTCTTTTCCTTCCCCATCCTTTTCTTGGTTCTAATGGAGACATTTATTTTTTCATTGAATTAATTATTTGGTGCTGCAATAAAGATTGTTCCCCCACAAAATCATGCTGAATATATGGTGGCTAAGTTTCCAGGCTAGCCCCTCAAAGTTCAGTTCAGTTTGGTTTTAACAGTATAGAGAGACCTGAGTCTTCTAATTGGTCTCCTCCTTTAATAACAGCTAGTCTTAGACGATTAAACAAGTATTTCTTCCTATCTGTGTAGGAGTTCTCTTTTTTAATATCTTTTGTATCTGGCTCCCATCTTTTTTCTCAGCTATTTTTTATACCACACTTTCTCTATTCTTTTTTCTCCATGATATTTCCTATTATACAAATCTATAACTGCCTTCCTCCTGCAAATTTGTCTTTCAAATAAGCAACAAAAATATGTGGATGATGTTATAGAATCATCCTAATTTTGTGCCCTTACTTTGAGATCTTACTAGGTTGTTCTTCCTGTAAGAAATGGTATTTTATAAAATAAAGAACAGCTACTATTACCATTATTCTATAATTTTCTATTTTAAAAAGTTTACAACAAAACAATAAGACTTCTTATCTTAATGTATATCATGCAAAAGTTATTCCAATACTGTTCTATAAATCTGACCACAGTATTATCAGATTTGTTCATATCAAAAAATATACTAATACTGTTGTACTTTAAGATGGTTTTATCTTTTTAGGTAATCATAACTAACTCTGCTTCTGGTGCTGTCGCTTCAGTCGTGTCCGACTTTGTGCGACCCCATAGATGGCAGCCCATGAGGCTCCCCTGTCCCTGGGATTCTCCAGGCAAGAACACTGGAATGGGTTGCCATTTCCTTCTCCAATGCATGAAAGTGAAAAGTGAAAGTGAAGACGCTCAGTCATGTCCGACTCTTAGCGACCCCATGGACTGCAGCCTACCTGGCTCCTCTGTCCACGGGATTTTCTTTAGAGACTGAAAATCAGGAATATACCTAACCCCCATTAAAACTGTAGTTTTTTATTTTAAAATTTACTCTTTAAAAAATATAAATTTATTTTTTTAATTGGAGGTTAATTACTTTACAATATTGTACTTATTTCCAGTTGTTTATGAAACGAGTGGATAATTTATTGGAAGAAAACCGTAGTAGGCTTCTATTTTGAGAACAGTATCAAATATTACTGCCTAAAAAATGTCACTTAAAATCATCTGACATGCCATTGTCATCTTTTTTTGAATAGTGAAAGCTTTTGTTGCCATGTCAATTGCTTAATGTAAAGTTCAGTATTCCCTGGTCTCCAGTGAAAAGATGTTCTTTAGCTGACTAGCTTTCTTAGAGAAGCTTAGAAAAGCTGGCTGGAGAGTTTAACAGTGTAACAGAAACAGAGACTAATAGAAACTATGGCTTAAAGGTGCAGCACTTAACATGGAACAGATACATTCCTCTAAGCTGTGAAACATTCACAGCAGTTACCATACTCTCATGGGCTGCCTTACACACTGTAGTAAAGCTATCACTCAATAAGTTGTTGAGAACATTCCATTGACGATGGCCTCTTTTAAGAAACTTTTTGCAACTAAGCACCACCTGCTGGAGGCCACCCATTTTCAGAACAATATGGTGCCCAGACAAGCAGCCCACTTAGTTTTAGTTTGTAAGGTGTCTTGTTTGTAAGATGTCTTTCCAGAACCTAGAGCATTATAAAGCCAGAAAAGATTTGGTACTAGAAACATCTAAATATTCTGATCAACAATCATTTATTGAGGAGATAGTATTATACGCCAAGTACTGCGCTGGACACTGATTATCAAACAATGAATAATGTAGAGTTGTCTTGTGGGAGTCTATAATTCAGTTGAGAAGACAAGTATATATAATCACCTTGAGTGATATAGGTTCTTGTATTTAAAAAAGTATGAATGAACCACAGGTCAGAGAAGTAAGGGAGGCAAAAGTAAAGACATTTTCTTATTCATTGTGACACACAGAATACCTGCTAGAATAAATTAACCATTCTGAAATAAGTTAACTATTTTAACATAGTCTTGTCTTGTTGAGAACCTTTGCAGTGCGGCTACTAAATGGTAGCTTGTTTATTGCCAATTTTTCACCCAGAGAGCAGTCTTTTCAGTTGGTACATTGGCTTCATTAATCAAGATTTCTTTGGAGAAGTCTATTCAAAACCCTTGTCTTAAAAGACTTTGATGAATAGGGATGATTCTTCTTTGATAATTATTTGAGTTCAAAATGAGTTGGATGTTCCTTGATTTAAGAGCTAATATGATCTGATGGTTTTTTCCAGTGTTGTATTTAACCCAATAATGCTTCCAAATAAAAGTGAAGAATCACAAGTTATTTGTTGTTATCCATTTAATGATTAGTTAATATTTGTATTTTCTTTGTGTCCTGATACCAGTAAGACTCAGGTAATACAATATTTAGATTTCAGAAACATGTTGGGATTTTGACACAATGTATCATAAACACAATTTAGGATATCCTTCTCACACTGTTTTACTTAGATAAAATTATTCTACATAGACATTAGCACAGGTTCTCAACTACTAATATTTTAAGATATTCATCTAGCAATTAAAGACAGAAAATGCCAACAATAGACTCATTCATTTATTCAATAGGAGGAGAATATAGGTACCTACTATGCACTAAGGCATGAAGTAGAGCATAGAAATGTCACATTAACTAAAATATATCCTTTACCTTTAAGGAATTCACAGTCTATATGAACAGATAGATACATTCCCAATAGTAACAATACAATATAAAAGTAGTGATAGGCACAAGTAAAATGTACTGTATTTAGGGAGCAGTAAGAGTAGAGGAAGAAGATGAGGACCTCATAGAGAAGGTGTTTTTTGAGCTGAATCTTGAAGGGAAGAATAGCTTTTGTAAGGCAGATAAGCTGTGTTGTAACAGAAGTAAAACTCTTTTATCATAAATGTTTTCTCAAATATTTTGCTATATGTATCTCATTTCTTTGCAATATAATCATACCCTGTGAGTTGGCACCATTATTATCTCCATATTAAAGACAGAAAAATCATCAGGCTTAGAAACTTTAATAATTTGTCATGGTCCTTATCCAAGGTATCAGGGCAGGTGTAGGGGGTGGCAGCTTACTTGATAACTATCTCTTACCTACTAAAATGAAACTGTTTCTTACTGTGGTGGTAAAGTACTGAACAGACACAATATAGACACACTTCTTTTTGTGTATGTGAAAACATTTTTGAAGCAGAAAATCATTTGCAAATGCAAAATTATACTTTAAAATATTTGGGATAAAGATGTTCTCTGAAATAAGTGCCCTGCTCTGCCATTGATTCATGAGTATAGAGTCTGAACTTTACTAAGGAAACCTTGAGAAATCATAAATGATGTATTAATCAGTGATGTGCTTGCAAGATTCTGACAAAGTCAGTTAGTATCAGAAGAACAGACATAAATAAATTAGTTTCTTGCAGAATAAAACACATAAATAAATCAGAAGCATGAATCTGAAAGGATCTAGATCCTGCTTTAATTAAACAGGTGGTAGACTATACCTGCCATAAAATGCTGGCTTCTCTGAATGCATCTATAATTCCAGATACAATATCTTGCCTTTTGTTAAGCCATTGTGTGTCAATTTCTATAGACTCACTAGATAAAGTTAATATTTAATCACAAGTGCAACTGAGAAAAGGAGACATGCTTCCAATCACAGGCAGTTTGTTTGTAACTTATATCTTTCTAGAAATAATATTATATGGAAAACACTGTGGCTGCAACTGCAGTTAAATCTGTTCTCTTATTTCTTAGTGAAACGATTTGGAGCTACCTACCCATGGTTTGCCTGATTTTTTCATCTTTGAAGAGCTAAATTATATTATGTTTTAGAAATGATTTTGTGACTTCTTTTTTCTCTAATTCCCTTGATTGCTCTAGAGAATGGTTATTTTTAAAAGCTTTAGACTTTTCTTTGCACTCATTTCTCATTTAGAGTTTAAAATGATATGATCAGATACATCTGCTTTAAGAAAGTGGATTCAAATCACAATCTGAGTGGATGGGTTTGAAGTATTTTTTTAAGTAGAAAACGCTTTATTAACTAAAGTTCCTGTCCATGGAAATGTTTTAAATGTGTGTGAGACTAAAGAGACTATGTTATCTTTGTAGCAGCTAATATGACAAACTCTATGTAGGGAGAGACCAACCTTGTTGAAAGAGGCTTTGCAGGGGATATGAATAAGAGTTTGGAATCTCAGGTAAAACTTGTGTCCAGGTTTCATGCAAAGAAGAGAGCATCTCTGAAAAATGAAGAGTGAATGAAACAAATGGTAAAACAGTCAGTCTGTGGAACAGCCTGGTGCAGTAGTTTTCAAACTATAGGTTGTCCTCACTAGTGGGTCATAGGCTCAATTAATAGATGAAGATGAGTCATAATTAAAAAATAAAAAAATAGAAAATATCACAGCATGACATGTAATAAAGATGAAGTATTGTTTTTAGGAAATATTAACATATCGTATATCATAAAGATTAAGTATTATTTTGTAAAGTGTTTGTTCAATCTTATGTATATCCATAGTGGGTAAATATATTTTTTATAAAATCTTGGTTAAAATAAATTACTAATAATGATCTAAAAGGAAAAGGAATTTGTATTAATGGCAAAATAGGGGTTTATTTTGGGGAAGAATAGGGCTTCCCTGGGCTGAGAAGATCTACTGGAGAAGGGATAGGCTATCCCCTCTAGTATTCTTGGGCTACCCTTGTGCGGCTCAGCTGGTAAAGAATTCGCCTGCAATGTGGGAGATCTAGGTTTGATCACTGGGTTGGGAAGATCCCCTAGAGAAGGGAAAGGCAATCCACTACCAGTATTCCGGCCTGGAGGATTCCATGGACTGTATAGTCCATGGGGTCGCAAAGAGTCAGACAAGACTGAGCAACTTTCACTTCACTTGGGGAAGAATAAAACCAATAGTTTTCAAATCCAGCTCATCACACTTGCTTAAACTTGAGTAAATTCTACTTTGTTTACAAATACTTTCATGCAAATGACATTTGTCATTTGGAAATATATATATATTTTAAATTTTATATATTTTGAAAAATTTTCATATATCCATATAAGAGGCATACCTCGTTCAAATTTTTGGATACATTTAAGTATATTATGTTGAGTTCAGAAGCTAATAAAATTCAAATAGTTATATTAGGAATGAAAAGGAACTTAGACACTCATTGTTACATCATTAAATTGTCAATTTGATATTGAATTTCATCACTTGAAATGAAATGTATAATTAATTGAATGTGTAATATCAGATCCGATGCTGTAAGTCATTTTATTTTTAATAAAATTTTCAACATGTGCTGAATTTTATGTGCTCTCAGAAAGATTGTCACAATTCATGCTTTCTTATAGTTGACAATACTGTATGTTGAAAATTGGTAAAAATGTAGAGTTTTTTATGTTTTTTTTAAATTGAAATATAATTGACTTATATTGGTTTCAGGTTTATGACATAAGAATTTGATATTTTTCTACCTTACAAATTAATCACCATAAGCGCACTTTATACATGTTACATACAAAGTTATGAACAGTATAATTAACCATACTCCTAGTGTTGAACATCACACCACTGTGACTCATCAGTGTCATAGCTGCTTAAGTTTGTACCTCTTAAGTTCTCTCACCTATTTCATGCAAGTCTTTAACCCAGTTTGTGTTTATTTTTGTATATTATATGATAAAGTAATCCAATTTGATTCTTTCACATGTAGCTGCCCAGTTTTTCCAGGACTATTTATTGAAAAAGTTGTCTTTTCCCCATTGTATAGTCTTGCCTCCTTTGTTGTAGGCATATAAATGGGGGTTAATTTCTGAATTTTCTTTTCTGTTTCTTTGATCTGTGTGTCTGTTTTATGCCAGCATCATATACTGTTTTGATTATTGTAGTTTTGTAGTACAGTTTGAAGTTAGGGAGCATGATACCTCTAGCTCTGTTCTTCTTTCTCAAGATAATTTTAGCTATTTGGAGTCTTTTGTGTTTCCATAAAATTTTACAATTATTTTTTATAGTGTTGTGGAAAATAGTATTAAAATAGGGGTTGCACTGAACCTGTGATTACCTTACATATGCATATGTGCTTTTAACAATATTAATTCTTCCAGTCCATGGGTATGACATATCCGCCCATTTGTTTGTGTTATCTTCAATTTCTTTCACCAGTATTTTATAGTAGTATTTCAGATGGATTGAGTTGCTTGAAGATATTGAACCATCCTTGCATCCTTGGGATAAATCCTACTTGATCACGGTGTTTAATCCTTTCAATCTATTGTTGAATTTGTTTTGCTAATATTTTTCTAAAGGTTTTTACTTTTATACTCATCAGTGATATTGCCTTGTAATTTTCTCTTTTTTTGTGGTATCTTTGTTTGGTTTTGGTATCAGAGTGGTGCTGGCCTCCTGGAGTCAGTTTGGAAGCATTCTTTCCTCTTCAATTTTCGGAGTAGTTTCAGAATGATAAGACTTAATTCTTCCTTAAATGCATGGTACAATTCACTTATGAAACTACTTTTCTTGAACTTTTGTTTATTTGAAGTTTCTAAAACAATAATTAATTTCATTACTGGGTAACTTATTGGTTCATATTTTCAATTTTTGTTGATTCAGTATTGAGAGAGTATAATTTTAGAAATTTATCCATTTATTATAGGTTATCTATTTTACTGGAATATAACTGTAATAATCTCTTATGATCCTTGGTGTTTCTGTGGTGTCAGTGGTAACTTCTCCTTTTTCATTTCCAATTTTTTTTTGGGGGGCCCTTTCTCTTTTTTTCTTAATGAAGGTTTATAAATTTTATCTTTTCAAAGAAACTGCTCTTAATTTCATCGATCTTTTATATTTTTTCCTAGTCTCTGTTTCATTTATTTCCACTCTGATATTTAGTATTTATTTTCTTCTACTTATTCTGGGTTTGATTGTTCTTTTTCTGGTTCCTTAGGTGTAAGTTTAACTTGTTTATTTGAAATGTTTCTTATTTCATAACATAGGCCCTGTAATCACTATAAACTTTCCTCTGAGGAAGTTCCTGCTTTGTCTTTGTCCTGTTGATTTTGGGATATTGTGTTTCCAAATTCATTTATCTCCAGGTAATTTTAAATTTCCTCATTTCTTTCTGACCCATTGGTTTTTCAATATTTAGCTTCCATGTGTTTGCACTTTTTTGCAGTTAGCTTTTATTCTTGTAGTTGATTCCTAGTCTCAGTGTTGTGGTTGGAAGAGATGCTTGATATTATTTCAATTTTCTTCAAATTACTGAGATTTGGAAAAAGAATTTCATTCCCTTTAGTTGCAAGAAATCATTTTTTTTAATTGAATGAAACTTTTAAAATGGTCTATACTGCAGCTTTTGGAAATTTCATTTTTTTTCAGCAATAACATTAAAATATACTTGCACAAAAATAATTCTTATAGTGGAAAGACAAAGCAATCTCACTGTCTTTGGACACCCTCTTCATCACCAGTGTATCACTCTTTTTCTGCAGTGTTTTAAACCACATTAAAAGAAATCACAATGCAATATACTGTGATTCTAGGCTTTCTTCTGTATTTAGCATCATATTCTGAGATCCATATATATATATATATATATATATATATATATATATGTAATATCCTTTATAATCAATAATCAACCACAGAAAATTAGTTTCTTGCATTTTAAATATGATGAAGATAATAGTTTACTGTTTTGATGCATTTTAGCTACATCCTTAGGGCCCAAGTATATAATGTAGGTTCTTAACATTATGGAATATCCATTTTTAAGGGAGAAAAATAATCCTAATAGCTCTATTACTTATGAATAGTTTGGGCCTGCCAGAAATCCAGCTGTGTTACCATAGAAACCTCATTGGCCTAGATGTGATGTCACCATCCAATGAGACTAAAATTCAGCCATTCTATTACAAACTATTAATACAAATAAATATTGAATCATCTAATTATTGGTTACAGATAACACTTCCCCAGTGCTTTACTCTAAGGGGTTAAAAAAAAAACTTTAAATATAATTGGTCAATACCAATGAGTTGGGGTGGGGGGGTATTTGCTGGAATGTGAAATTTATTATATTTTTAAAAACAGTGCAGCAAATGACTTCTGAAAATATATTCTGGTGATAAAACTATCTTAATAATGCCTAAAAGAACAAAGTACAACTTGCTAAATAAGTCCTGTGCATCTCATCCTAATGACAGAAGGGGGTTGGGACTTGTAGTCATTATGTTCAAAGAGCAAAACTGAGAGGGCGCAATCATAAAGAGACTTTATTTTTTATACAACCCTCCTTTTAATCTTAATCTTACACTAAAGGATGCTAGTTTGTCTTCTGCATTTAAATGATATGCAGAGTAGGTCTCATAACTTAGATAATGAAAGTCCCACATTCACTTCTCATCACAAAAATTCTCTGTTCAGTAATTAAATGTCTAATGCAGTGTAATAATAAACAACTTTGAATTTTGATTATGCTTAAAACTTCTATTTACCTTAAAGAGAACCTGGTAAAGGTAGGGGTTTGAAGTCTGACTAGGGGACGAATTAAACAGCTTTATCCTCTGTTAGTAATATCTCCTCGACCAATCACTGCTGCGGGGAGGGAGAAATAGCAAGAGAACAGGTCTTATTTGATTGATACTGGTAAATTGGTATCAGTCCTCTGGGAAACTACCAGGACCAAAGTTGACATTTACCCTTGGGGAACTTTCACGGATTCTAGGGAGACCTTCACCATGCCCCTTCAAGGTGATGCATCTTCCTCATCTGGTTGCTTGTTTCTTACATCATCCCTGGGCATCTGGAAATATTTCCAATCTCTTTCTGCTAAGATCTCCTGGCCATCTAGATCCCGCTTCTTAGCAAACCTAAGAAAAATACAACCTTTTTTCTCTTTTACATGATACATATCTTGTCTACAGAAATCATGGTACCTTTGACTCACAGTAGGAGTTCTGTCTTCTTGTTTCAGCTCCTTTACTGGAAGCGCCAGCATTTTGCCTATTAGATAGCTCAAATATAGTACTTAAGAAGGTCCAGGGCTATATATTGAACTCATAGTTTCTTTGAAGTGCTTTCTCTAGAAAGAGCAAGAAGATGAGATACAGCAATAAAATATGTCAAATGACCAGATGCAGCAATTACGTGAGAACTGCAACCATAGCTTCTATGAAAGTGAACAGAAACATGGGCAGTCTCCTTTAAAAGATGAGAAATCCTTTTATTTTGAAGGGAGCTCATCTTAGGCAGTAGGAGGCACCACACATTTATTGCATCTAAACTGAAATCATTGTGCAATGAAGTTGTGCATTGTCATTTGTTTTGAAGGTAATGGATATTTCATTTGGCAAAACAATTCATTCCATTTCAGAGAGCATTTGTACATGCAAATCAGACTATAGAGAGCTGGACTTAGAGATTATTTTTTTCTTGTTGTTGTCAAGTAAAACCAAGAATTGAAAACTTAGTCGACAGCTTTTCTCTGACATTTATCTTTTATGTGATAAATAGCACAAAATTTTAGCACCTCAGATATATCTGCAAAGCATTTATCAATAGTTGACTAAAACCCCAAACTGTGTGTAATTGGTCTCTTTTGTATTACTTTTTTTAGCTCTCACTTTTGCTGAGTTGGACTGATAATTAATCAGAAACCTATGCTTCATTCTTAAATTTGAACAGTGGAATAACAGTTGCAACTCTGGAGAATACAACTCTCCTCCAACTGACAACAGAGATAAATTGCATTATAGGAGCATATAAGAGAACTCAATCATAAGTTTACTGCAATAGGCACCCTGTCAAAGGTTCTCTTGAGATGTCTGATCTTTGACAGTCTACCAGGCATATGAACTATTGATTCTTTCATCTTCTCCAATTTATCTTTTTTTTCAATTATATGAAACTATAAACACATCTATAAACTTTATTATCTTTGTGGCAATCCCATATTCCTATCATTGCTCTATTATGGTTTCTTACATTCCTCTTCAATTTTAGTAAATATATGTGTTTATAATTTCCATCTGCCAGTCTAGAATACTTATTAATTATTTAAAAGTTGTGAAAAGAAATTTTAGTATAAAGTTGATTTGTAGAGAGCACACATCTTTTCATTGTATGTTTATCTATGTTAGCCCTTGAAAGAGGAGATATACTTTAATAGCATATGAAGATTTCATTTATTTTTTAGTTTTGGGGAAGTGTGTTCCTATGATACTAATGGGGAATCATGGAGTTACAGTTTCAAGGATATGGGCATTATTCAGATTCATAAAATGTATCATTATGGTAATTCATATAGACTTATCTTTGATATAGTCTTATAGCCTCTCTGAAGGAGTTTTTAAAATTATAATTGTGTAGCAAGCACAGGAGGACCTAGAGGAGCTCTTCCACATTCAAGGTCAGGAGGGGGAGCAGTGAGGAGATATACCTTGTCCAAGGTAAGGAGCAGTGGCTGCACTTTGCTGGAGCAGCCATGAAGAGATACCCCACGCCCAAGGTAAGAGAAACCCAAGCAAGACGGTAGGTATTGCAAGAGAGTATCAGAGGGCAGACATACTGAAATCATAATCACAGAAAACTAGTCAATTTAATCACACTAGGATCACAGCCTTGTCTAACTCAATGAAACTAAGCTATGCCGTGTGGGGCCACCCAAGATGGGTGGGTCATGGTGGAGAGGTCTGACAGAATGTGGTCCACTGGAGAAGGGAATGGCAAATCACTTCAGCATTCCTGCCTTGAGAGCCCCATGAACAGTATGAAAAGGAAAAATGATAGGATACTGAAAGAGGAACTCGCCAGGTCAGTAGGTGCCCAATATGCTACTGGAGATCAGTGGAGAAATAACTTCAGAAGGGATGAAGGGATGGAGCCAAAGCAAAAACAATACCCAGCTGTAGATGTGACTGGTGATAGAAGCAAGGTCCAATGCTGTAAAGAGCAATATTGCATAGGAACCTGGAATGTCAGGTCCATGAATCAAGGCAAATTGGAAGTGGTCAAACAGGAGATGGCAAGAGTGAACATTGACATTCTAGGAATCAGCGAACTAAAATGGACTGGAATGGGTGAATTTAACTCAGATGACCATTATATCTACTACTTCAGGCAGGAATCCCTTAGAAGAGATGGAGTAGCCATCATGGTCAACAAAAGAGTCCAAAATGCAGCACTTGGATGCAGTCTCAAAACGACAGAATGATCTCTGTTTGTCTCCAAGGCAAACCATTCAATATCACAGCAATCCAAGCCTGTGCCCCAACCAGTAACGCTGAAGAAGCTGAGGTTGAATGGTTCTATGAAGACCTACAAGACCTTTTAGAACTAACACCCAAAAAAGATGTCCTTTTCATTATAGGGGACTGGAATGCAAAAGTAGGAAGTCAAGAAACACCTGGAGTAACAGGCAGATTTGGCCTTGGAATATGGAATGAAGCAGGGCAAAGGCTAATAGAGTTTTGCCAAGAGAACACACTGGTTAGCAAACACCCTCTTCCAACAATACAAGAAAAGACTCTACACATGGATATCACCAGATGGTCAACACTGAAATCAGATTGATTATATTTGCAGCCAAAGATGAAAAATCTCTATACAGTCAACAACAACAGAAAAAGACCAGGAGCTGACTGGGGCTCAGATCATGAACTCCTTATTGCCAAATTCAAACTTAAATTGAAGAAAGTAGGGAAAACCACTAGACCATTCAGGTATGACCTAAATCAAATCCCTTATGATTATACAGTGGAAGTGAGAAATAGATTTAAGGGTCTAGATCTGATAGAGTGCCTGATGAACTATGGACAGAGGTTTGTGACATTGTACAGGAGACAGGGATCAAGACCATCCCCATGGAAGAGAAATGAAAAAAAGAAAAATGGCTGTCTGGGGAGGCCTTACAAATAGCTGTGAAAAGAAGAGAGGTGAAAAGCAAAGGAGAAAAAGAAAGATATAAGCATCTGAATGCAGAGTTCCAAAGAATAGCAAGAAGAGATAAGAAAGCCTTCTTCAGCGATCAATGCAAAGAAATAGAGGCAAACAACAGAATGGGAAAGACTAGAGATCTCATCAAGAAAATTAGAGATACCAAGAGAACATTTCATGCAAAGATGGGCTCGATAAAGGACAGAAATGGTAGGGACCTAATAAAAGTAGAAGATATTAAGAGGTGGCAAGAATACACAGAAGAACTGTACAAAAAAGATCTTCATGACCCAGATAATCACGATGGTGTGATCACTCACCTAGAGCCAGACATCTTGGAATGTGAAGTCAAGTGGGCCTTAGAAAACATCACTATGAACAAAGCTAGTGGAGGTGATGGAATTCCAGTGGAGCTGTTTCAAATCCTGAAAGATGATGCTGTGAAAGTGCTGCACTCAGTATGCTAGCAAATTTGGAAAACTCAGCAGTGGCCACAGGACTGGAAAAGGTCAGTTTTCATTCCAATCCCAAAGAAAGGCAATGCCAAAAATTCTCAAACTGCCGCACAATTGCACTCATCTCATACTCTAGCAAAGTAATGCTCAAAATTCTCCAAGCCAAACTTCAGCAATACGTGAACTGTGAACATCCAGATGTTCAAGCTGGTTTTAGAAAAGGCAGAGGAACCAGAGATCAAATTGCCAGCATCCACTAGATCATGGAAAAAGCAAGAGAGTTCCAGAAAAACATCTCTTTCTGCTTTATTGACTATGCCAAAGCTTTTGACTGTGTGGATCACAATCAACTGCGGAAAATTCGGAAAGCGATGGGAATACCAGACCACCTGACCTGCCTCTTGAGAAACCTATAGCAGGTCAGGAAGCAACAGTTAGAACTGAACATGGAACAACAGACTGGTTCCAAATAGGAAAAGAAGTACGTCAAGGCTGTATATTGTCACCCTACTTATTTAACTTATATGCAGAGTACATCATGAGAAACGCTGGGCTGCAAGAAGCACAAGTTGAAATCAAGATTGCCGGGAGAAATCTCAATAACCTCAGATATGCAGATGAAACCACCCTTATGTCAGAAGGTGAAGAGGAACTAAAAAGCCTCTTGATGAAAGTGAAAGAGGAGAGCGAAAAAGTTGGCTTAAAGCTCAACATTCAGAAAACAAAGATCATGGCATCTGGTCCCATCACTTTATGGCAAATAGATGGGGAAACAGTGGAAACAGTGTCAGACTAATTTTTTGGGCTCCAAAATCACTGCAGATGGTGATTACAGCCATGAAATTAAAAGATGCTTACTCCTTAGAAGGAAAGTTATGACCAACCTAGACAGTATATTGAAAAGCAGAGATTATTTTGCCAACAAAGGTCCGTCTAGTCAAGGCTATGGTTTTTCCAGTGGTCATGTACGGATGTGAGAGTTGGACTGTGAAGAAAGCTGAGTGCCAAAGAATTGATGCTTTTGAACTGTGGTGTTGGAGAAGACTCTTGAGAGTCCCTTGGACTGCACGGAGATCCAACCAGTCTGTTCTAAAGGAGATCAGTTCTGGGATTTCTTTGGAAGCAATGATGCTAAAACTGAAACTCCAGTACTTTGGCCACCTCATGCGAAGAGTTGACTCTTTTAAAAGGCTGTTGCTAGGAGGAGGAGAACGGGACGACAGAGGATGAGATGGCTGTATGGCTTTACTGACTCGATGGACGTGATTCTGAGTGAACTCCGGGAGTTGGTGATGAACAGGGAGGCTTGGCATGCTGAGATTCATGGGGTCGCAGAGTTGGACATGACTGATTGACTGAACTTAACTGAACTGAACTGAGCTCCTTTTATAGGAGGTGTTTATAATACACATTTGCTCTTGTGAGACTTAAGGGTAATTAGGGCTTCATTTTCTGTTGCAGGAATCTCAGGGGCCCAGACCTTCCTTTTCTCTGACACCAAGAGAAGAGGGTAAGATAGTGGTATCTGAGAGTATTGGCAGAGGATCTGAAATGAACTGTTCTGGTGAATGAGTGTTTGCTGTCTGGCCTCTCTTGACTGCAGTCCATTTCTGAGCCTGTTTCTCAAGTCTTTTGTTAATATGTGAGCCATCCAATAGATTAAATACTTTTTTGCTTAATTAGCAGGTCAGACTCTATTTCTTACAACTAAAAACTCTGAGTCAGAATTTAATAATTCTGTGTAAACTGACATATTAAAGCTGCATGTTGACGAAATTTAGGTATAAAAATTTCCTGGAGAGAAATTCTAGTCTTAAATTAACCTCTACTGATATGAATGTTATGGGCACCAGGGTCCTGGTCTATAAAATTAGAAGTGTGGGTAAATCAGTGACTTTTGTGCCTTTAGGAGCCCCAGGGATTCAAAGGGACTTTCTCTTGGCTACTGAAAGAGAGCCAAGTGAAAGAGGACGTGATCAGTAAGTGCTGTTGAACCTCATTTCCTTCCTACATTTTACAAACAGTGCATGCGTGCTAAGTCACTTCAGTTGTGTCCAGTTCTTTGCAACCCTATGGACTGTAGCTTGTCAGGCTCCCCTGTCCATGGGATTCTCCTGGCAAGAATAGTGGAGTGGGTTGCCAAGTCCTACTCCAGAGGACATTCCCTACCCAGAGATCAAACTTGCAACTCTTTGTCTCCCGCATTGGCAGGCAGGTTCTTTATTACTACTGCCACCTGGATTCAGTTCAGTTCAGTTCAGTTGCTCAATTGTATCCGACTCTTTGCGACCCCATGGCCTGCAGCACATCAGGCTTCCCTGCCCATCACCAACTCTCGGAGCTTGCTCAAACTCATGTCGATCGAGTCGATGATGCCGTTCAACTTTCTCATCATATGTTGTCCCCTTCTCCTTCTGCCTTCAATCTTTCCCAGCATCAGGGTCTTTTCCGATGAGTCAGTTCTTTGTATCAGGTGGCCAAAGGATTGGAGTTTCAGCTTCAGCATCAGTCCTTCGAATGAATATTCAGGACTGATTTCCTTTAGGATGGACCGGTTGGATCTCCTTGCCATCCAAGGGACTCTCAAAAGCCTTCTTTAACACCGCGGCTCAAAAACATCAGTTCTTCAGCTCTCAGCGCTCACAGTCCAGCTCTCACCTGGGGATCCAGAGTCATATTCAGTTTTACCTATTAGATCCTCTTCACAATTGGCTTTGAATAAAGGATACCTCAAGATTTTTTTTAAGGAATGTAGTGAAAGATGTTGAAGATGTCTTCTAGCTTCCTCATTCTATGAATCTGTGTTTTGTCCTAGAAATCTCTTCTGCGCAGTATTCTCCAAAAATAATGAGGAAGCAAAATGTTTTAAGAATAAAAGCATATGTTTCTAGTAAAAATAACTATCACTTATTGAGTTCTTACAGTATACAAGGACCAGTGTTATTACTGCTTTAAATGAATAAATCATTTAATACTCACAACAATCTTGTAAGTTTGATACTATACCTAAGATCATATAAGTATAGGAGGTAGGATTTCAACCCAGGCAGGCTTGCTCCCCAAATCATACTCTTAATTACAACCCTATGTCCTTTCTACTTAGTAGCAAGACATTAGAAGCTCAAGGAAATATATCAGTTGCTCTTTGGAATAAACAAATGAATAGGAATCTTTGGGAAAGTTTAACGTTGCTCATAGTGAAGCTCTATGGAATGCATTTATCAGATCCAATGTGAACGGGTTTTTCAGACAAAAACTAGTTGAGACATTGTTTTCATAAATTGTTTCCTACTATGCTGGCATCACTGACTTGATGGACATGAGTTTGAGCAAGCTCTGGGAATTGGTGATAGACAGGGAAGGCTGGTGTGCAGCAGTCCATGGGGTCCCAAAGAGTCAGGCACTACTGAGCAACTGAACTGAAGCTGCTGACATGTTTTAATAAAAGACTGTAGTTTCTCTTTCTTCTTTCAATTTTGAAAGCTTTTGGCTTCATGTATTTTGGGACATAGAGATGCATACTCATAAAAGATTGCTATATTTTCTATTTGGATTAATTCTTTTATCATTATGTAATATTGTTCTTTTTTGATTTTGTTATATAATTTATATTGCTAATTCAGCATCCATTTTAGGTGGCTCAGAGGTTAAAACATCTGACTCCAATGCGGGAGACCCGGATTCGATCCCTGGGTTGGGAAGATCCCCTGGAGAAGGAAATGGCAACCCACTCCAGTATTCTTGCCTGGAGAATCTCATGGACAGAGGAGCCTGGTAGGCTACAGTCCATGGAGTGGCAAAGAGTCAGATACGACTGAGCGACTTCTCTCTCTCTCTCTCTCTCTCTCTCTCTCTCTCTCTCTCTCTCTCTTTACTTTTTTTGAAGCATTCACTTCCTTAAAGTGAGCTAAATGATTTTTAGGATGTTTTCAGAGTTGTCCAGCTATCACCACTCTATCAATTTTGGAATATTTTTCACTAACTCAAAAATAAACCACTGAAAACATTATGCTAAGGGAAATAAGCCAGAAAGAAACCATTCACCCATTAAGACACTCTTCACTATGGCTGGTGTCTCTCACGCAGCATAATGTTTTCAAGTTTCATCCACCTTTTTTCAAGGTACATCCACAATGTAGGTTTTATTATTACATTATTTCTTTTTATGAATAAATAATATCCTTTGATGGATATATCACATTTTGCTTGTCCATTCATCCATTGATGGACACTTTGGTTGGTTCCATTCTTTTACTTTTAACCTATTTATATTTTTATACTTAGAATAGTTTCTTTTAGATAGTATACAATTTAGTCTTACTTTTATATCCACTGTAGCATTTTCTTTTCTTTTAATCAGTTTGTTTAGACTATTGTAATGATTGATATGATCAGATTAACATTTGTCATCTTCTCAAATGGCTTCTGCTGGCAAGTGATATTCCACTTCTTTTCCAGAGAAATATATTTATTTTCTTTTTATTTTTGAAAGGTATTTTTACCTATTCTTTTTTCTATTTCTCTTTTTCCTTTTGAATATTTAGATGATACATTTATGTCCACTATTATCTTACTTTTTTATCTATGTGAAATATTTTTGTGTTGCCCTTAGGTTTACAATATTCAGATTATTCAATGAGAATATGCCTTCAAATAACTTTATACCACTTCACAGGTAGTATAAGACATAACAACAGTTAACTCACAATTTTGTCCTCTTATATTTATGTCACTTGTTATATATTTATTTTTACATATTTTATAAATTCATTGCAATTATTTTTACTTTAGAAAATTAATTCTT
This sequence comes from Ovis aries, assembly GCF_016772045.2. Classification (NCBI taxonomy): domain Eukaryota; kingdom Metazoa; phylum Chordata; class Mammalia; order Artiodactyla; family Bovidae; genus Ovis; species Ovis aries. Next base: position 70,719,017 of record NC_056061.1, read on the forward strand.
CTAAAATTAATTTATTTTATTTGGAGGCTAAATTAAAATGATAAAAAATGAATCTTAAGTTTATCTTCATTACTAATTCTCTTCATTTCTCTTATGGAGCCAAATTTTTCTTCATCATTTTATTCCTCTGGCTCTTAACTTCCTTTGATGCTATAGTAAGGTCTGCTGGCAGTTGATTTTCCATTTTTTTCCCCAAAGAAATGTCTTCATTTTTCTTTTATTTTTGAAAGATATTTTCATTGGGTATAAAATTATGAGTTAATAGATTTTTTTGGTCTTTCAATACTTTAAATTACATTTTCTGCCTAGTATAATTTATGATGAGAAATCTTCGGTAATTCTTATCTTTGTTCCTTTGCATGTAATGTATTTCTATGTCTTTGTGATTAACTTTTAGAAGTTTAAATGGGAGATGTCTTGGGATTTGTATGTGTGTTTTGTGTTTATTCCAGTCACTATTTCTGAGCTTCTTGTATTTGTTGTTTGTCGTTTATCACTAATTTTGGAAAATTCTCTGTCATAATGTCTTCAAATTTCTTTCTTTCTCTTTCTTTCCTTCTGATAGGATTACAGTTACCTATGTATTAGGCCATTTGATTGTCCATAGAAAAATTCCTTTTTCTATTTGTGTTCCAGTGTGGTTAATATTCATCCTCTATCTTCAGATTCATAATTTCACTTTAATTTCCAGCCAGAGAGGTTTTTAACTTTTTAAATATTTATTTACTTATTTGGCTGCAGTGGGTCTTAGTTGTGGTGTGCAGAAATTTTAGTTGCTGCATGTGGGATCTAGTTTCCTGACCAGGGATGAAACCCAGGGCCCTTGCATTGGGAGAATGGAGCCTTAGCCACTGGCCCACCAAGGAGGTCCCCCAGCCAGAGAGGCTTCTTCCTAAGTCTTTTCCACCTTCACCATGAGAGTTTCCCTTGATGCCTGTGCTTTAAGAAAGTTCTTTTTCTATGCTCTTATCCATCCCCTAGTAGTTCACTGCTGTTACTTAATTCAGGATGTCAGTAAGCACTGAGGCAACTGTCTCTGTTGTTCTGGTTCAGACTTATTTTTAGGCAGCACTTTGTTCTTGCATCTCAAGGTAGGGACCATCTCAGTGACTCTTCTCCTCTTTCGAATGGTCTGGGTCCAGTGTCTGTTTCTGCACCTGCTCCCATAATTAGAGAATAGTATTTGCTCACTCCTCCTAACTACATGGATTTTTCCCTGTGGCTTAAGTGTGATGGCGTTTTTTTCCCCCTTTCCCCCAAAGACTTGAGGTTTTTGGTTCATAGGAAATGTAAGGGGAAAGGATCCAGGTAGGTCTCTGTGTCTTTCCGTAAGGGATGCTGTTCCACTACTTATTCTAGGTCCTTCCTGACACTTCCTGTACACTCTTATCTTATGTGAGGACATCCAGTGAGGTTTGTGAAGAAGAGTCTGACAGTGGATGTGGTCCTTTGTTGTTTGGCATGCCCAAGAGCCATATGTTGTCACAGTAGCTCACATTCTACCTTCAGCATGCTGGTAACTGTTAGTAGAATTACTCTCACCTTAATGTTTGGCTTTGGGTACCAGCATCTGCCTCAGGTAATCAAGGGCTACTGTGCTATTTCTCCTTGAAAACACTTGTTTTTCCTTAGATTTAAGATTTCTTGCTTGTTCTGTGACTCTGCTATCTAATGGATTCAAGAAACATGGTGATTTTACAGATTTGTGCCTTTTTTTAACGTAAGGAAGGAAGTGACACTATTTTCAGCTTACTACATTCCAAGCAGAAGCTGGAATTCCTGATGCTTACTTTTCATAAATATAATTCTAATTCCCTTGCAATCTCTAATGCACTTCACTGAAAATCACTGATAAGCAGAAAGTAAAGTGTAGCTTTTATAGAACTCTTCAAGTCATATTTTGTTATGCTTCATTTTATACTGAGAAACTATATTTTAGTTTGTTTTCCAAATGTAAATTATAGTATCTTGTTAAATATCCCTTTTCATATCATACTGCCCCTTCAGAGAAGATGGTGTTTCAGAAAAAAGTGAGGACTGCCCACTGCTATCACTTCCCACATAAAGAAACAATGACACAGACATTTCTTGGTGACTGGAGTAATGGGGGTTAATTGGTGGCATGGTAAGTAAGCAGATAAGATGAGGCAGTGGCAATCTCTACATCTTCTCAGGCATGAGAAGCCATGCTTTCTGATAAGGTGATGTCATTGTGTGTCCAGGGTTGATAAATTTCATTGTTATACAAGGAGCGGAGGATGAACTCAGACCATATGCTGAAAATTTAAGCATCTAACTATGCTGAGCACTAAACATATATGTTCAAAAAGCTTTGGGAATAATTTGTTTCTGGTACTTTTATATCCTATGGATTGCTATAGTGCCCTCAGGTTACAAAGCATTACTACTAACTAATGCGCATTATGAGCCTGCAGCTTCATTGACACTCATCATTTTGTATGTGTGTTTCATGTTGCTTTCTGCTGGAGCTTGCTGTGACAAGTTAGATCCCATCTGTCTGCTCAGGAACAAGCAAAATGACAAACATAACACAGGCAACATTGTTTAGACATCCAAATTGTTTTCTGCCATTTGGTTTTACTGATATGCTAACATTTAGAGCCGATAAATTAATGAAAGATGGATAGGACCTTGAAATTGGGGTGATCCTTATGAGATGTGCAAGATGGCAGCAATATATTTAAATGGACATTTGTTTGCAATCATATTTGTTAGGCATTTTTTACTTAATTCACTCATCTCTCTTCAAAAGACTCAAAGGCTATGGAATAAATTGTCTGTCATATTTTATAACTGTAGGGAGTAGAGGAGCTGCTTTCTTCTTTAAAGAGAACTGAGTTAGTGTAGGAAGATGTGGCTATGAAGTATGATTGGTATTTTTTTTTCCCAATCTAAAATCTTTTAATAGAAAAAAAAGAAAAACTTTGCTCTTCATTGGACAGTTTTTCTTCTATAATTACTGACATATGGCGGTAGGAAGATTCCTCTAAAGTTAGAGATGGATTTGTATGAATTTTATATCCTTAATCATTCTCATTAAGACGTGAAAACTTTTTCCCCTTATGACTTCCCATTGATTTTTCTATAGAGGTACAACTATACTTGGGAGATGCTTTGTATTTTTTCTCTAAAGTGAAGTCAGTTGAAATGATTTAATAGTTTAATAAAATATCTTAATCACCAGGAATATACATTTGACCATATTTGCGTGCACCCTCCCTAGCATATTTCCCTGTTTCTCCTCACTTTTCATAAGACACCTTGTAGATAGAGAGTTAAAGATAAAAAACCATGCTCAATAAATGCTCATTGAATTTATTAAATCAGGTCAGCTGACTGTTGTATATTCTCCTAATGATGGTGTTTGACTATGAGATTCTCCCTCAACCTCCTTACCTTTCCAAAAACTGCCTAACCTTGACTCAAAAACATGCATGAACTAAAACATTATGCAGCTCTTACACAAAAGACTTATAAATACCCACTATTATTGCTGTTATTAATATTCTTTTGTTTTAAAGAGAAAAGTACCAGCTCCTTTCATTTCATAGCAAATAACACAACTGTAAGAGCTGTTGCCAAGCAACCTGCATTCACAGCTCAGATGGGCTGAATTGTTTATATTCATATGTGGATAAAATTGACCCACTCCTTCTCTGAAAAAAATATGAAGTCTTTGAGATAGTTCTCCTAACATTTTGTGGGGAAGGTCATGACATTATTGTACTGTAGGAGTTTCTGAAACTGACATATCCAATGTATATGTCTCTTTAACTACTCTTGTTACATTACAGTATAAGTGTCTTGTTTGCGATCTATTCCCATTAGATTGAGTTTCTTGAGGGCAAAGACTGCATTTTATTCATCACACAGCAAAGGGCTTTTTATATGGCCAACATTCTATAAGTGTGTGATAGATACCTCAAAAATAGTGTTATACGAGTGTTTGTATTACATTCTTTCTACAAAAATATTTCCTTACTGCAATATAGAAGGAAGAAAGAAAGAGATTGGAAAATACAGCAATATAAAATTATGATAAGTCCAAACTGAAGCAATATGTTAAAACTACTGAAATTATAAAATTTTTAGAATTAAGTGAAACTTTATGGGGCATTTATTTCAGTGGTCTCAATCTTAGATCTTATTTGATTTGAATCATAAAAGGAACTTATAAATTTAACTGCTGAAGTTTTGAATTGTGGAATTTTCAAAGCTATCCAGCTATAGAACCAGGGTTGGGAACCACTGATACGGTCCAGCAGTCCCATTTTATGGTGGAGAAAACAGCCTCAGAGGAATGAGAATTGTGAGGTTGTGAAAAGAGTACAAGCTTTTCCTGCCAATGTCTGACTTTAGCCATCAGTTCCTTACTATAAAATGGAGATAATCATGTTTACTTGCAGTGCCACTGAGGAGGCAGAATGGGCCGACATGTGTAGTGTGCCTAGAGTCGTGGTTGGTGAGAGCAAGCCAAGGACTGACGCTTCCCCCAGCAATTTTTTCTGAGTTGCAAACATGATGTGAACAGAACCTTGATCCACTGACTTCCACACTCTTCAGTGCCATGGAAAGCAGTACAGGATCTCTCTAGTTCTGATGTTTATACTGGAAAGGAGCAAGCATTCATATATCTGTCAAGATCCCTACAGAAAACCCATGAGGCATCTAAATGGGTAAATAATTCAGTGAGGAGACTTTTCCCCAAAGATGTGACAAGGTTGACGGAATCACCAAGAAACCGTGAAGGAAGGGGCTGCCAGATCAAGAGGTCAGAGGGATACTACCTGGGGTACCCCGGGTAGAAGTTTCAAACTCTGAGAGGTAGTGAGGGACAGGGAGGGAGGGCATCTGTAGTCCATGTGGTCACAAAGAGTCAGACACGACTTAGCAACTAAACAACAAAGAGGCTGCATCCCAGTTAGAGGAATAGAGCTAGGGGCTCCACTGCAGCCTGGCAGGAAGGAAGCTGGGAATGAATCTCTCTCTCCTGTTCTCTGATTTTCTGCTAGTGATCACAGTGGTTAAGCCAGAGGATAAGAAACTCAGTTGCAATTCATAAGGATTAGTCTCCTGGGGCCCAAAGCAGGGTGAAGAAGGATGGAGAAAGTTCTGGAAAAGCCATCAGAACATATCCAGGCAATTACTGGGCTTCTACCTTAGGTTGGTTGTTTTATGAGCATGATATCATTAAAGCTTGTGCTGCTTTGGGGCTAATCCAACTGAACATAAACTGCCCAAAATTAATGACACTATGGCAGAGCCTTGGTTGCCAGAAATTCATATATATACCTGCCAAGTTTGCCCTGAAATAAACTTCCTCTTGGCAGTGAGACCTGAACCTGATGACTGAATGTGGGTCCTCTGCAGAACAGACACAGCTTCCACTCTGGCAAATGGCTGCTTTATTGGAGCAGATTTCACAAGGAAATCAGCATGCAAGTCCTGCTAGATAGGGACACACAATAAAAAAAATCCACTCCTGCTTCAGCAGCTGCCTGCATTTCCTTTGCCGTCTGTTCACCTCTTTGTTTTGTAATTTATCCATCTAAGAAATGAGAAGAACACCTGCTTCTCATTATGAGACTGAGATGTTTTGAGGGAAATGAGGCTCATTCTTATAGAAGAAAAATGCTGTCTACATACACGCAAAATCGAAACAGGAGACAGTCTCCCAGCACTTAGTTGCATCAATAAACCAGACCCATAGAAGATACCTGATGTTTCATTTCTTTGAATAAACCTTTCTGGATAATCACCTGAAGAATCAGAGGAAAATCAAGCACCTCTGTCTGCCTTTGAGGAGTTCACCGTCTTGTGGGAGGAATCAGAAATGAAATATTTCTTAAAAGGGGATAATACTAGGTGGAGGTTTTAGCATCCTTTTAAAATCTCCTCTTGTATGTATCAGTCTATTGATAGCTATCTATCTATCTAAATTTTGTTTTTAAACTGTGATCTGTATACACTCTTTCTGCACTTCAAATGCATTAGCACCCTAACTAGGAGTCCCTCTGGTCTCCTCTCCTATCTGATGATGCTTTCTTTTAGATTCTCAGGATTTTCCAACCATTTACATCATACTTTGGTTTTCCTTAATAACAAATTGACTTTCCCCATTGATTGGCACTCTTGTTGGGCATCATTTTCCCTAACCCAGTTTTTCATCCTTTTGTGTTAAATTTCTCTCTACTAGCTCTGCCTAGCATCCTCAACCCCATCCCTCCACTGGCTGGAGAGAGGTAACCAGTAATTTTCTAAAGTGTCTTTTGAGGATCTGCAGACAGTAGATGTTCTGTTGCTCTTTTCTTTGCTCAGTCCTGATGGGGCTGCCTTATTCAGTAACCAGGATGTTGGGACCAAGAACCAGGAAAATTTTTGGCTTATGAAAAATTCAGTCAGGTTTAGGGCAGTTTATGCAAGAGGTAGGGCTTCCCAGGTGGCTCAGTGCTAAAGAATCTGCCTGCAGTGCAGGAGATGCAGGTTCCATCCCTGGGTTGGGAAGATTCCCCTGGAGAAGGGCATGGAAACCCACTCCAGTATTCTTGCCTGGAGAATCCCATGGACAGAGGAGCCTGACGGGGTACAGTCCATGGGGGTCACAAAGCACTGGAGATGACTTAGTGACTAAAACAAACAAACATGTAAGATGTATCTCATAACAATATTAAGAGGAAATGAGGACGTCACAGATGACTTGAATCTGAGTTGGAAGTGAAGAGGGATAGCATTCGCAGGAGCAGCTAAGGCAGATATTCAGGGTGTTATTAGCACAGCATGCTCCAGGGCACAGTGACAACACCATCCTGCCTGGGTGAAGAGTTCCTGGTGAGATGTGATTCTATCACCTGCTGCTTACTGTGTGCCTACTGTGTGTCTAGACCTCTGTCAGATCACTTACATATACCATCTCTGTTACAGAGTGTATGTGTCCTTCTCTCCAAATTCATGTATTAAAACCCTGCCTTCTCTCTTCCCAATATAATGGTTTTGAGGGGTGAGAACCTTTGGCAGGTAACTAGATCATGAGAGTGGAGACTTCATGGATGGGATTAGTGACCTTATAAAAGAGACTCTGGAGAGTGCTTTCATTCTCTCTTCATCATATGAGGATACAATGAAGAAATGACCACCGACAACCTGGAAGAAGGCATTCACAAATATTCAAACATATGACATTCTCATCTCAGACTTCCAATCTTCAGACCTATGAGAAATAAATTTCTATTTTTTATAAGCCTTCAGTTCAATTCAGTCACTCAGTCGTGTCCAACTCTTTGTGACCCCATGAATTGCAGCACGCCAGGCCTCCCTGTCCATCACCAACTCCCAGAGTTTACTCAAACTCACGTGCATCGAGTCGGTGATGCCATCCAGCCATCTCATTCTCTGTCGTCCCCTTCTCCTCCTGCCCCCAATCCCTCCCAGCAACAGAGTCTTTGCCAATGAGTCAACACTTCCCATGAGGTGGCCAAGGTACTGGAGTTTCAGCTTTAGCATCAGTCTTTCCAGTGAACACCCAGGACTGATCTTCTTCAGAATGGACTGGTTGGATCTCCTTGCAGTCCAAGGGACTCTCAAGAGTCTTCTCCAACACCACAGTTCAAAAGCATCAATTCTTTGGTGCTCAGCTTTCTTTACAGTCCAACTCTCACATCCATACATGACTACTGGAAAAACCATAGCCTTGCTTGACTAGACGGACCTTTGTTGGCAAAGTAATGTCTCTGCTTTTTAATATGCTGTCTAGGTTGGTCATAACCTTCTTTCCAAGGAGTAAGTGTCTTTTAATTTCATGGCTGCAGTCACCATCTGCAGGGATTTTGGAGCCCCCAAAATAAAGTCTGACACTGTTTCTACTGTTTCCCCATCTATTTGCCATGAAGTGATGGGACCAGATGCCATGATCTTCATTTTCTGAACGTTGAGCTTTAAGCCAACTTTTTCACTCTCCTCTTTCACTTTCATCAGGAGGCTTTTTAGTTTTAAACTAAGACAAAACTGGATCCTCACAACACAGAAAGTTTTGTCACACAGCTAGCAAGCTGTAAAGCCCTGTTAGGTATGCAGCTCTGTATGCCTCTAAACTCTATATGCTGTCTTTTTCTAATAAGTAAAAAAAGAATTGGTGAAGGAGGACCAGTTATCACAAATCATTTAGGAACCAAAAGTGAAAAGTATGGGAAAGATCTGGTAGCTATGAGACATCAATTTTCATGTACATCATTTATGGAAGAACATTTTCTGAAATGATCTCGACCTACCTCCAAAGACCCTCAAGCAGCTAAGCGTATTTCTTTCTTTCTTTTGACTCTGAAAAGCCTTTAGTTATTTATTTAGCTGTGCTGAGTCTTAGTTTTGGGACACAGGATCTTTTTAGTTGTGACATGTGGAATCTTTAGATACCTCAAACAAGCTCTTACTTGCTGCATGTGGGATCTAGTCCCCTGATGAAGGATTAAACTCAGGCCCTTGCATTGGAAGCATGGAGGCTTAGCCACTGGACCAGCTTAGATCAGTGACTCGAAAGTCAGTTGCATGAAATTCCTGTGTTCTGCCCAAACTTTTACAAATCTGGTGATTATTTTCCTCTATCCATTGCCTGAGAAGTAGTAGGGATAAAAAGGAATGATCAACAGCCAACTTCTACTCTGTCTTCCCTTGTCTTCCAAGCACTTCGTTATAATGGCTCTATATCTGAAGGCTTAGAATATTGTCCCTTTCTCATCTCTACCCTTTCAGGAAAATTTTTACAGCATATTGTGCATGAGAAGCCTTGAGATGATGCCATCTGAGGTGTAGGAATTGCTTAAGGTAGAGAAACAACATTATGTGGGGCCATACCAGCATTCTTCATCTATGGAGAAAGCATATGATATTGTTTGTGGGTTATTTAGTTTATCCTCTATTTAACTCATCTACTACTTCAGGCATTCTAAGTGGTCATGCTTAGTTCTGGGAAGGTCACCTGACCTTCAGACATAGGGCCAGGGATAATCCAGAGACAGTGACAACAAACTTTTCTGTGACCTAGATTAATGCAGAAAGTTTAAAAGGCATATTGAATGTCAGAAGTGGATTTATATTAGTGAAACTCTTCTCTTACATAGCAGGATGAGTGCTAGTAATGGACTTTCATTGGTGAAATAAAATGTATTCAAGATATATAGATTGGCTAAAATATTTTAAAGATACTCTAACTAGGGGATCAGAATGTAGCAATGGCCAGAGTCTGTAGTCTCAGAAAAGTTTCCAGACTCAGTTTCTAAATGGTATTTTGTCTAGACATTGGTTTAGGAGATTTCCTACTTTTCCTAATGGAAGTCATAGGGATAACATAATTATAGCTCTGGAATATTCTTGTGTTTGCCTTGAGTAATCCTTTCAGATCAAGTTTAGTCAGAGCACTTTAAAAAGACAGAAAATTGAAGAATGTTTTGACTTAAAGAATGATATATGACCTATTTTATGCCTCCTTTCTAATGAACATTTGTTCAATAATTATCTATGTATCTGGCAGAAGTAGCTAACCCTTAAGCACTTCAGATCTTTAAAGGCCACTCTTAAGAGTGAAAAGAACTCAAGAGATCTTAGATGAGTTGGCAACAAGCTAATTTTTATTATATCCCAACTACTTCATTGGCTATGAAGGTTTTTCTGGGTAGTTTGGGAATTGGTCCAGTACTGATAAGTTTTAAAATTAATGTTTTTAATTCTAATCAACAGTCAATAATAGGACTTTTAGATCGACTTCCTTTCTAGTTTGGAGACAGCCTGTTTTTATTTCCTAAGAACCCCTATTGATCTGGTTAGTGAGCTCTCATAATATACTTACTCATATGGGGCGTAGGAGAAGAACCGGAAGTGCCGCCGTGGATTCACTAATGGTTCCTCTGTGCTGTGGCCATATCTTTAGGTGTGGATCAGCTATCACTGATAACTTTAAAGCCACTACTGGTAGTAGTAGTTTGTCGCTCAGTCGTGTCCGACTCTTTGCGACCCCATGGACTGTAGCCTACCAGGCTCCTCCCTCCATGGGATTCTCCAGGCAAGAGTACTGGAGTGGGTTGCCATTTCCTTCTCCACTTTAAAGCCACTAGCAATTGCAAATTTAATAACTATGCCTGTTTTGCCACCTCTATTCTCAATTTGATTTGTTTTTTTTTTTTTCCTGGATTGATCTGCTGCTGCTTTTATTATGAATTATTAACAATAAAAGTCAGCATTATTGTTTGGTAGGATAGTAAATTACTCGTTCTTAAGGTTAATTGCAGTTTCTTGTGTTCTATTAATGCCTATTAATGCTTTAACATTTCCTAATGGGAACAAGTAAATAAACTATGGAAACATATATATAATTGAAAAGGTAGGTAGCCTAAAATAAAGAACACTATTCCTGTTTAGGGGCAGGAATAGTGTTAATAATATAAATGTATAGAACAATAGGGAAAGAAGAGCTATGGCCCTACCAAGAGACATCTATAATCCTATTCTTTCTGAGCTATTCAAATATGAGTGACTTCTCTGTGCAATGGGCTGTACAAAGCAAATCATTGGAAATGGAATGGATGCTTTCTAAAATTCAATTATAAATATGTTGAAGAAACCAATATTCTATGTGCTTTAAGATATTTATCATAGTTACTATTTATACTGTTATCAAATATGACATAAAGATTGAAATAGTTGGTTTCTAAAGTCAAAGAGAATATGACCTGATTTTATACAAGATTGAGATAGCCATAGCACAGTAATAGAGAGTGCTTAAATATTCAAAGCCTTTGTTTTCCTATTATAAACATATAGTGAATGCGTTCCTTTTCCTAGAATACTTATGTTTCATAGTCTTGAGATTAACATTCATGTGACAATTTGTCATTACTCTTAAAAGTAAAAAACCTGTGTATACCCGTGGAAGATTCATGTTGATGTATGGCAAAACCAATGCAATATTGTAAAGTAATTAGCCTCCAATTAAAATAAATAAATTTAAATTAAGAAAACTAAAAAAAAAAAAAAAAAAGAAAGAAACCCCCAAGGAGAGAAGTGCTTTTCTAATATCTGTGAGCCAAATGTACAAATCTTACAAGAAAGAGCTTTCATCTTCAACTGCCTAGTATTTATGGTCTTAATGCCTTCAAAGGATGTGACTTGTATTTATCTTAGAGATATAACAAGGTACAGTGGTCAGCTCATTGAATTGTTTTCTGCAAGCCCTGTTTCGGTGTTTCATCTAAACATTTTCCAACCTCCTGAAGCAACAACTCCTGACATTAATTTTTAATTTTAAACAAGGCTGAATTAAATTATGTTTGCAGTTACACATATTCTAGTCAACAACAGCAACAGATGATCAGGATAATATCTTTGTGTTTGGAGTCTTATTCCATAACATTGCAGCAGAAAATTCCCAATCATTAGGATGGAGCAGGGATATGTATCACTTCAACAACTTAGCATTATCTGGGTTTGTACCTGATGCCTCTGGGAGATAGTGAGAGACATGGAGGCCTGGCATGCTGCAGTCCACGGGATTGTGGAGAGTTGGAATGACTTGGCAATTCAACAGCAACAATGATCTGGTGCCTGGAAGACTCTACCAGAGTAGTTTGCTGTGCTCAGTTGCTCAGTTGTATCCAACTCTTTTGCACCCCATGGACTGTAGCTTGCTAGCTTTCTCTGTTCTTGGGATTCTCCAGGAAAGAATACTGGAGTGGGTAGCCATTTCTTCCTCCAGAGGATCTTCCTAATCCAGGGATGGAACTCACATCTCTTGCATTGACAGGTGGACCCTTTACCACTAGTGCCACCTGGGAAGCTATTGAGAGAAATAGATTTGATGAGATTCTTTGGCTTGGGAAGTCAGTAGGATTCCCAGATCATGCTTCTCAGAGGAGAAGGGCTCAGTGAAGAGCTCACATCTACCTGCTAAACATGACTGTAGTAGCTTTGGAGCTGATAATATATGGGAGTCAATCTGTGGATGAACACATTCAACAAACAGGAGATCAAAGGGACTTCTCTGGTGGTCTAGCGGTTAAGAATTCACCTGCCAAAGCAGGGGACATGGGTTCAGTCCCTGATCCAGGAAGGTTGCACATGTCGCAGGGCAACTGGGCTTACGTGCTTGCAACTTCTGAGCCGCACACCTTAGAGCCTGTGCTCTGTAACAAGGGAACCCACTGCAGTGGGAAGCCTGCGCATCAGTACTGGAGAGCAGCCTCTGACTCATGGCAACTAGAGAAAGCCTGCTCATAGCAACAAAGAGCTAGTGCAGCCAAAAATAAATAATCTGTTTTTTAAAGAGGATACCTCAGGAGGAATTATGCTGAGGGACCAAGGATTAAGTATTGCTTATTAATAGCATTACTTAGATTGCATTCCATGAAAGGGTCCGTTTACTATGTTTACTATGTTTGGTCACAGTTTGTGTATTTTTTATCTCTTATTTCTTGATCGATGCTACATCTAAAATGCCAGAACCATATTTTTTTCATTTTGTATACCCAGCAGAAGAAAGACGATAAGTACTTGATATATATTGTATTTTGATTAAACTGGACATATTAATAAAGACTCTTTTGGCTACAAGGTACAGAAACCTATTTGAACAAACTGACCTATGGGTGAAAAAGATGAATTCATAATTTATGGTAGGGGAAAATCACCTCCATATCAGCAAAACAACTGGGACCAGGCAAATAAATGTCAATAGCATGTTTTCTTGTCTCTGCTCCTCTAAAAATACTTTCTTCTGCCTCTGTGGACCAGCTTTCTCTTCTTCAGCTCACATGGAGGAATGCTTGTCAGTGGCACTCACATTTGCATGATATGAGATCAATATTCTGGTGAGAAGAGAGATCTCTTTCTCACCCCCAGTGCTAAATTCTCCAGGAAGGGAGGTTGTTTATTGCAACTTGGGATCTAGCTTTCATATCTGGCAAGGGTCTTGGGTCCCCTGGCTGCCTGTGTCCCAGTGATATAGCTGCATAAATGGGAGAAACAAGTTTTAGTTGCTGGAAATGAGTAGGTGGCCCAATACTTTAGAGGAATCAATATTACAACAGCTTAAAATATACATGTATATGCAAACATATCTAAATATGTGTTGTTATATATATGCACTATATATACTATTATTTAACATATAATACTATATACCATATACTATATAATCAATTATATATTGTATTATCGAAGTGCATGCTCACTTGCTTAGTCATGTCTGACTCTTTGTGACCCAGTGGACTGTAGCCCGCCAGTCTCCTCTGTCCATGGACATTTCCAGGCAAGAATATGGGAGTGTGCTGCCATTTCCTTACTCCAGGGGACCTCTCTGACCCAGGGATCAAGCCCATCTGTTGCATCTCCTGCACTGGTGTACGGATTATTTACCACTGAGAAGTATATTAAATATATCACATTTTATGTAATAACATACAATACTTTTTTCATATATAATAACATCAACCTACTTTTTAGAGACTCATCCTAGTCTTGGTAAAGCTGTACAAAGAGGAAAATAAATATTAGCTGTTTCCCTGATAATATTTTGTTGGATGCTGTGTCTTATGAATTGGATAGGGAGTGGATCATTTGTTCTGGTGAAGTGTTAGGTGTTCAGACAGAGCTTGTTGGTTAATAAAGGCCCTCTTCTCCCTCTGTTTCTACCTCCCTCTTTTTCTCTTCCCTTAGGTTAACCCACAGCAACGTGGCGGCTTCCATTCTAAAAAGCTCTGTTGTTGATAAGAACTTGGGCCTCATGAATGAAAAGAAATGCAAAGATATGAGCAAAGTTGTATAAATTACTTCCAGGATAGGTAAATTAAATTGGCAATAAATAGAATAGAGGCAGGCAGATGTACCAAGGATTAAGTGTGTTTTTAAAAATTGTGTTCAGGCATTGGAGAATTGATAGGCACATTTACTATATCGTATTTTCTGCGGTATCATCCAGTTTTCTATGTATTTTCTTTATATTTAATATGGTGGTTGTGTTCTTATATTGTTCTAGGCACTGTTCTAAGCATTTTACTTACCATCCCATTTAATTGACATAATAACTTATAAAGTAGGTTGTAAGTCTCTTTTTATAGAGTAGAAAACTGAGTCACAGAGATGTTAACAAATGTGACCAGCAACACACGATGTGTGTGGAGGCAGTGCCGGACGCACCTGGGTCCAGAGCTCACCTTGTTATGCAGTCTACGTAAACTTCAC